>NC_041383.1:478677157-478760818 GCF_002162155.2 Triticum dicoccoides | reverse complement strand
CAAGGGAAAAAGGCTTAGGTGGCAAAGTTAAAACCAAGGTTGGGCCTTGCTGGAGGAATTTTATTCAAAGCGAACTGTCAAGGGGGTCCCATAAATCGCCCAACCGCGTAAGGAACGCAAAATCAAGGAACATAACACCGGTATGACGGAAACTAGGGCGACAAGAGTGGAACAAAACACCAGGCCTAAGGCCGAGCCTTCCACCCTTTACCAAGTATATAGATGCATTAATTAAAATAAGAGATATTGTGATATCCCAATATAATCATGTTCCAACATGGAGCAATCTTCAACTTCACCTGCAACTAACAACGCTATAAGAGGGGCTGAGCAAAGCGGTAACATAGCCAAGCAATGGTTTGCTAGGAAGGGTGAAAAGGTTAGAGACTGACATGGCAATTTGGGAGGCTTGAAGAGCAAGTGACAGGTAGCGCAGCATAGCGATAGAATGAAGCAACTAGCAAGCAAAGATAGAAGTGATATCGAGGGTAATGGTCATCTTGCCTGAGATCCCGCAAGGAAGAAGGACGAGTCCAAGAAGAAGACAAACAGACGTAGTCGAACGAATCCTCACAACTCCGGAATGAAACCGAAGCTAACGAGAGAAGCAAACCAAGTATGATGCATGTCCAGTTTAGATAGGCATGGCATGTCAAAAGGCAACAAACGATACTACAAGTTAAGTGGAGCTCAATATGCAACGAGTTGCATATTGACGAAACACCACATTCGAGTTATTTAGTTCGCTCTCGTTTAGGTACACAACAATATTAAATGTGGTTAAACATGGAAAGAGGTGAAACATAAGTAAACTAACTATTTAGGCAAGATTAAATGAGGCCGGAAACAAGAAACAACAATTCTGGAAATCCCCGTATGTTATTTAGCAATTTAACGCAAATAACAATTTTAAACATTTTAAATGTTTTTATCATGATGCGGATGACATATACAAGTTTATGCAATTTTATGATAATGTTGACATGAGCATGTTATGAAGCATTTGGTCACCATGGCGGAACGAAAAGGGTGCCACGGCGGCGAAACGAAAATGGTGCCACGGCAACATTCCGATCCCGGTAACTTGATTGAGATACTGATGCAAACGAGAAGTGTGCAGATGTGTGGAACAACAAGAGATGGGGAGTGATCCCGGATACCGGGTGTCCCACATGACAGTGGTATGGCAAAAGAGGGGCATCACAAGCGACAATTTGATCATGATGCAAACACGGGCATCTCATACAACAAAGCATTCGTTCACGGTCGTGATCGTCTCGAGATTATACCTTTGAAGCGTGCGTTTTGGTGCGGATCGAGTTTGTCGAAGGAAGTAGTGGTACACGGGCCGTAATGGAAGTAGTCATTCTCGCGACGGTAGTGGAAGTAGTGGTACATGACAATGGTAGTGGAAGTAGTGGTATATCGGTCCTCGGCGATGGTAGTGGAAGTAGTGGTACACATTTTCGTAGCTGTCTGGGGTCGTCGGTAGAGGTACTTGGTGTCTGGTGCGGTACTTGGCGAATCCAAGACGTAGAGGTACACTTGTTGAGGCGGAACTTGACGAAATCCATTTGGAGGTAGCCATCCGTGGTCGTACTGATGTTGACGTGCAACACGATGGTCTTGATGGATCATAGACGAACTTGGCGGTTCGTATGGTCATCATAGATGAACTTGGTGACAGTGATTCTTGTGCTCACGAAACGGCAAGGAGACACAGAACACAGAGGCCAGAGATGGTAGAACGACAGCATGCAGATAGAGGGCCGACGAGAGGATGCAGACGATGTGGCAGTTCATGGCAGCGTCGGTTAGGGCTCGAGCTCAGACTCGAGGCAGAAGGGAAGGAGAGGGCGCGCATGGTCTGCTGGAACTGCAGGTCACTGGCGAGGAGGCTAGGGATGCGGATGACTACGCGCGAGAAGAGCAGCGGTAGCAAGGCGCGGTCGAGACGAAGCAGAGGCTGGGCACTGGCCTTGGCGCGGGCTTCGGCAAGGGGAGCAGAGGCCAACGGCGAGCTGGGGCGTGAGGCACGGAGACCTAAGGGTGCGACTGCAGCGGAGGGAGGCGGCCATGGCGCGGCCATGAGCGCATAGCTCGGGTCAAGAGCGAGGAGGAGAAGGAGAGATGGGGCGCAGAGGAGGTCCGGCCTGGTCCGCTTCTCCGGCCAGGGCGGAACGCGGGGTCTGGCGCTGGAGGCGCACAGATGTGGGACCAAGGGGATCGAGTGTGATGCGGGTGTGGGTGGTGGCGGCGGAAGGGAACGAGGAGGGGGAATGAGGAGAGCGAGGGAACGAGCGGGCTAGGGTTAACAGAGCAGCGGTTGGGCTTTGAGAGGCAAATGGGTCGGTGCGGTGCGATTGGGCTGCTGGGCTTCTTCCTTATCTTCTTTAACTCTTTAGCAGAAAAGAAATTAGAGGGAAGAAAAAGAAAGAGAGGGTTAGGGAAAGAATTTGTGCATGCGGACAATTTTCCCGGACTCATAAAAATGAGCTTGATCCAGGAAAAATAGAAAGTGAGCATGGGCGTGAAGTTGAATTCAAACTCATTTGAATTTAATTCAAATGAGTGTAGGAAGGAAGTGGGTATTTGGTAGACCCAAAATGTTGAGAATTTTGGAAGAGCCTCGATAAATGAGATAAGAATTGTTGGCAAAGTTTGGTGACCAAACTGGAAGTAGAAAGGGCATGGGAATTTTGCAAATGTGTTACGGTTAATTCCAAGCTAATGGAATATTTTATTGTAGCTCCCTAAATATTGGGAGGATATGTTGTAAAGAGAAATCGCCATTTGAATTCCCTTGATTTAAATAGATCAACGATCTATACAATTTATTTAGGTGAGTTTTAAAAAGGGTTGCATGAAGACATGATGCAATGCAAATGATGCAACGATGAATGCAACAAGCAAAACAAACACACGTCGAAACTCAGAATAGCTGGAAGTCTTCTGGAGCATCGGTCTCGGGGCGTTACAACACTCCACCACTACAAGAGGATCTCGTCCCGAGATCTAGGATGGCGCCAGAGAGAAGCAGAAGAGAAAGAGGTAAGAAAAAGTTGCTTCTTTGACAAACAAGTGGAACCAATGAACCTCGAGAGGTTGAACACTTGAAAGAATAACACATTCGAGTTGAACGAAATTGAGAGCATTCCAGTAGAAAAGAGAAATAAGGAACACCATGTTAACGTTGGAGGTTGCAAAGCTATGTATGACGAGCACAATGGGCAAGAAGGAATTGAATCCACTCTGGTTGAAACGAGATAAGAATGAATAAGAATGATATAATTTGGACAACACTCCGACTGTAAATAGAAGGAATTGAACATGAACTTGACAAGATGAGAGGATACTTGATGAGATCAACAACACACTACCTCCAGAACTATTGAAAGAATGGCACAAGGGGTAAGAAAGATTTCAGACAGCTCTCTGGTTGAGGAAGGAGGCAAAACTTGATAAGATGAGAGAACTTGAATGAAAACATGACACTCCGGCTAAACGGAGAAGCAAGGAGAAGAACATGATCTTGACAAAACAAGATGATAGGTCGAAGAGAGCAACATCACAATGCCTCCGGAAGAAATGAAATAATGGAATGGAATGAATGGAGGGAAACAAGATCTTGAAAGAGCACGCTTACAAGAAATGCTAGAACGGAGTTGTTGGATTATCAACAACGAAAGGATAAGCTTGTTGTGGGCTTATGGAAAACGTCTCAAAATTATGAGGTGAAATTCTGCCACTACAAAAACAAATAATATAATTGATAACACCGACAAGATGAAAAATTTCTTCCACCAAGATGATAGAGAGATAACTTGGATCATTGATAAGAACCACAATAGAAACATTCCTTAGGGAAGGCTTTAGGTGAAATATGACAGAAGATAACTCTAACAAAGAGATTGATGGATTTGAAATACCTCATTCTTGACAACATATGAATCATGAAACATGAAGGAAATTCTCAAGAGTGACATAACACCACCTCAAAAGATAAGGTAGAAAGAATTGAACTTTGGAATGCAAGATGAAGAATACTTCAACTCCTCAAAACAAAACATGTGTTGAGCACCATGTTTATTTTTAGAGTATAGCTTGGTTGATCTTAACTTCAAGAGAAATCTTGAAGAACAATTGAAGAATGAAAAGAATCCTTGAGGAACCACCATGTAGAGCCTCCATGGAGAACTCCAGTAATAAAAGGATGATAGAAAGAAAGAGAAGTTGAAAACACAAGGTGAAGCCTTGCGATGATTTAGATGGAGCTTCGCAACGAGATAATGCGGAAAACTTGGAACTCTAGAGAAGAAAAGATGAAGCATCTCGAACCGAGAAAAATGTCATGATGAACAACTCTGGAAAGAAGAAACTAGATTACTTGGATGAAACAAGAACAAGAATTATGTTATGCGTATCCTTCACCAATTTAAATTGATGACAAGCAACGGATTTGGCATGCCACTTATTCTTCTTGAAAAGATTGACGAGAGAAATAGGGCAACTTGGGAAGGTCTTCCACGAACCATCGGTGGGGTTTGGAAACAAGGAATGAATTGATATGATAACGGAGGAAGAGAAATCTTGAATGAACCACCGTAAGAATTGAAAATGAACAAAGGAAAGGAAAACAAAACACCGGAAAGAATTAGAAAATGAACAAAGATACTTGAGAGATTTTAGATACAAGAGAATGAAGAGATCACAAGCTGATTAGAGAATACTTGAATGATACACCGGTAAGATTTGGAGGACGAGAGCTGAAGACTGGAATGAATAATTCTGAGATGATGGGCTCCGGAGAATCAAACCGAAAAGACTCCTGAATTGCTCCGGATGGGTATGAAAGGAATTCTCACAATCGAAAAAAATTATGAGACGAAGGCATGAATCTAGAACCATGAATCTTGAAGAGAATAGAGCAAGATTTAAGAGAAATCCTTCTTCGGTCTTCAAATGCTGAGAATGATGACAACAACGAAGCTTGAAGTTGGATCCATCGGAGAAGAAACAACAACGAAGGATGGTGAACTTCAAGCTCGTGAGCATCTTCACGAGGGATCACCGGATCAAAACATTGATTGAAAAGACTGAAGAGACTTCACATGAATAAATGGATACTTGATTAAGAAATCTAAGTTCTTGAAGAAAAGGGGTGGGAGGGCAGGAAACAAAGGCAACTTGGGACAGATGGAAGAAACACCATTGAGAAAACTTAGAAATGATCTTGCGGATGGGGAGAATGATGGGATCATCTCGAAGAGAAGCGCACCGGTTGGAAATAGAATTGGGATGACAAACTCGGTAAACAACAAGGATTAGTATTCACATAGCAATATGAGAACACCGTTTAGGAAAGGTATGGAATCAACACTTTACATTGAAGCAACTCAAATACCACAAATAAAGCAAAACAAAGGATTGTCCTGCAGAATAAGCCGGAAACAACCATATGATAGACCCCATATCGTATCATGTGTCTGTTGGAAAGATATCCTACGAGATACTTGAATTCCCACTTATAAACTCCCGAAACTTTCTGGTTATGCAATCTGGTGTTGGAGATACAAGGGAAGCAATATATATCTCACCCAAAACTAACAATCCCTACATCCAAGCTGTATCCATCCATCAACACATAACCAAGAAACCTTCGGAAATCGTGTACCTCAACCTTCGAAAAGCATCCGTTATACGAGCTATGGCAATACTCCCAAACTCCCCAGTACTGGGTGGCGTCGAGGTTATCTTACCACCACTAGCTGCATAAAAGAGATTTTCAATGTCGGCAAAACTCAGGTATTCCAGAACTGCAATGATAAAATTATGACGAAAACACCTCAGAGCTCAACTCCCCGGGACACTGCCACAACCCCTAAATGTTAGGAGGCACCAAGAACAATGTTCTCGTCATAAGAATATCAGAACGATCCCAAGATACCCGCGTGATCCTAAAAAATAAATTAGTGAAATTTGAGGCGAGGAATGACAAAACATCTACGTCAGGAGGCCTCGCCAGAGCGAGGAAGGGACTGAGGAGTAAAAAGAATCCTACTCTCCGATATATATAATCCTAAGACTCAAAACATTTTTGTTCTAGACTCAACAACGTCAGCGATTCGATCAAGCAGGGTGTTCCTAAGTCGAGGATGGTTCTGATTACCAACTTGTAACACCCACGATGCGGCTATATCTCCCACGTGTCGAAGCACGACTTAGAGGCATAACCGCATGGTGGTTTTGTCGCAAGAAGGGTCATCTTCACACAATCCCATGTAATGAACAAGAAAGGGATAAAGAGTTGGCTTACAATCGCCACTTCACACAATGAACATATAATTCATACACCATTCAAAGCACACACATAGTCTGACTACGGATGAAGCCAAAAGAAAAGAAGATAACCCAACTGCTAGATCCCCGATCGTCCCAACTGGGCTCCACTACTGATCAATATGAAACAAAACATAGCAACGACCAAAGATCTTCGTTGAGCTCCCATCTGAGCTCGGTTACATCACCTGCACTGGTATCATCGGCACCTGCAACTGTTGTGATAGTATCTGGTGAGTCACGAGGACTCGGCAATCTCAAACCCGCGAGATCAAGACTATTTGAGCTTATGGGTAGGAAGTGGTAATGAGGTGGAGTTGCAGCAAGCACTAAGCAAATATGGTGGCTAACATACGCAAATAAGAGCGAGAAGAGAAGCAACGGAACGGTCGAGAAGCTAGAAGTGATCAAGAAGTGATCCTGAAACTACTTACGCACAATCATAACACAAAGACCGTGTTCACTTCCCGGACTCCGCCGAAAAGAGACCATCACGGCTACACACGCGGTTGATGCATTTTAATTAAGTCAAGTGTCAAGTTCTCTACAACTGGACATTAACAAATTCCCATCTGCAACATAACCGCGGGCACGACTCTCGAAAATTTATACCCTGCAGGGGTGTCCCAACTTAGCCCATCACAAGCTCTCACGGTCAACAAAGGATATTCCTTCTCCCGGGAAGACCCGATCAGTCTCGGAATCCCGGTTTACAAGACATTTCGATAATGGTAAAACAAGACGAGCAAAGCCGCCCGATGTGCCAACAAATCCCGATAGGAGCTACACATATCTCGTTCTCAGGGCACACCGGATGAGCCAGACGTCAGGTTAGCATAGACCCTGGTTGCCCAGGGGGCGCCGAACATCGCTCGTTTCGGACCAACACTCGGAGGAGCATTGGCCCCGGGGGGGGGGGGGTAAAATAAGATGACCCTTGAGTCTGCAGAACCCAAGGGAAAAAGGCTTAGGTGGCAAAGTTAAAACCAAGGTTGGGCCTTGCTGGAGGAGTTTTATTCAAAGCGAACTGTCAAGGGGGTCCCATAAATCGCCCAACCGCGTAAGGAACGCAAAATCAAGGAACATAACATCGGTATGACGGAAACCAGGGCGGCAAGAGTGGAACAAAACACCAGGCCTAAGGCCGAGCCTTCCACCCTTTACCAAGTATATAGATGCATTAATTAAAATAAGAGATATTGTGATATCCCAACATAATCATGTTCCAACATGGAGCAATCTTCAACTTCACCTGCAACTAACAACGCTATAAGAGGGGCTGAGCAAAGCGGTAACATAGCCAAGCAATGGTTTGCTAGGAAGGGTGAAAAGGTTAGAGGCTGACATGGCAATTCGGGAGGCTTGAAGAGCAAGTGACAGGTAGCATAGCATAGCGATAGAATGAAGCAACTAGCAAGCAAAGATAGAAGTGATATCGAGGGTAATGGTCATCTTGCCTGAGATCCCGCAAGGAAGAAGGACGAGTCCAAGAAGAAGACAAACAGACGTAGTCGAACGAATCCTCACAACTCCGGAATGAAACCGAAGCTAACGAGAGAAGCAAACCGGAAAGAAGCAAACAACATGGTAAACAACCATCACATAATCATGGCATGATGCACAACCAAGTATGATGCATGTCCGGTTTAGATAGGCATGACATGGAAAAAGGCAACAAACAATACTACAAGTTAAGTGGAGCTCAATATGCAACAAGTTGCATATTGACGAAACACCACATTCGACTTATTTAGTTTGCTCTCGTTTAGGTACACAACAATATTAAATGTGGTTAAACATGGCAAGAGGTGACACATAAGTAAACTAACTATTTAGGAAAGATTAAATGAGGCCGGAAACAACAAACAACAATTTCGGAATCCCCATATGTTATTTAGCAATTTAATGCAAACAACAATTTTAAACATTTTAAATGTTTTTATCATGATGCGGATGACATATACAAGTTTATGCAATTTTATGAAAATGTTGACTTGAGCATGTTATGAAGCATTTGGTCACCATGGCAGAACGAAAAGGGTGCCACGGCGGCGAAACAAAAATGGTGCCATGGCAACATTCCGGTCCCGGTAACTTGATTGAGATACCGATGCAAACGAGAAGTGTGCAGATGTGTGGAACACGCAAGAGATGGGGAGTGATCCCGGATACCGGGTGTCCCACATGACGGTGGCATGGTAAAAGAGGGGCATCGCAAGCGACAATTCGATCACGATGCAAACACGGGCATCTCATACAACAAAGCATTCATTCACAGTCGTGATCATCTCGAGATTATACCTTTGAAGCGTGCGTTTTGGGGTGGATCGAGTTCGTCGAAGGAAGTACTGGTACACGGGTTGTAGTGGAAGTAGTCATTCTCGCGGCGGTAGTGGAAGTAGTGGTACACGTCGACGGTAGTGGAAGTAGTGGTATTATCGGTCCTCGGCGACGGTAGTGGAAGTAGTGGTACACATTTTCGTAGCTGTCTGGGGTCATCGGTAGATTTACTTGGTGTCTGGTGCGGTACTTGGCGAATCCAAGACGTAGAGGTACACTTGTTGAAGCGGAACTTGACGAAATCCATCTAGAGGTAGCCATCCGTGGTCGTACTCATGTTGACGTGCAACATGATGGTCTTGATGGATCGTAAACGAACTTGGCGGTTAGTATGGTCACCGTAGATGAACTTGGCAACAGTGATTCTTGTGCTCATGAAACGGCAAGGAGACACAGAACACAGAGGCCAGAGATGGCAGAACGGCAGCAGGCAGATAGAGGGCCGACGAGAGGATGCATGCGAGGTGGCTGTCCATGGCAGTGTCGGTTAGGGCTCGAGCTCGGACTCGAGGCATAAGGGAAGGAGAGGGCGCACGGGGTCTGTTGGAACTGCAGGTCACCGATGAGGAGGCTAGGGATGCGGATGACTGCGCACAAGAAGAGTAGCGGTAGCAGGGCGCGGTCAAGATGAAGCAGAGGTTGGGCACTGGCCTTGGCGCGGGCTTCGGCAAGGGGAGCGGAGGCCAACAGCGAGCTAGGGCGCGAGGCAGGGAGACCTAAGGGCGCGATTGCAGCGGAGGTAGGCGGCCATGGCGCGGCCGTGAGCGCATAGCTTGGGTCATGGGCGAGGAGGAGAAGGAGAGATGGGGCGCAGAGGAGGTCCGGCCTAGTCCGCTTCTCCGGCGAGGGCGGAACACGGGGTCTAGCGTTGGAGGCGCGCGGATGTGGGAGCGAGGGGATCGAGTGCGATGCGGGTGTGGGTGGTGGAGGCGGAAGGGAACGAGGAGGGGGGGGGGTGAGGAGAGCGAGGGATCGAGCGAGCTAGGGTTAACAGAGCAGCGGTTGGGCTTTGAGAGGCAAATGGGCCGGTGCGGTGCGATTGGGCTGTTGGGCTTCTTCCTTCTCTTCTTTAACTCTTTAGCAGAAAAGAAATTAGAGGGAAGAAAAATAAAGAGAGGGTTAGGGAAAGAATTTGCGCATGCGGACAATTTTCCCAGACTCATAAAAATGATCTTGATCCAAGAAAAATATAAAGTGAGCATGGGCGTGAAGTTGAATTCAAACTCATTTGAATTTAGTGTAGGAAGGAAGTGGGTATTTGGTAGACCCAAGTTGTTGAGAATTTTGGAAGAGCCTCGATAAATGAGATAAGAATTGTTGGCAAAGTTTGGTGACCAAACTGGAAGTAGAAAGGGCATGGGAATTTTGCAAGTGTGTTACAGTTAATTCCAAGCTAATGGAATATTTTATAGTAGCTCCCTAAATATTGGGAGGATATGTTATAAAGAGAAATCACCATTTGAATTCCCTTGATTTAAATAGATCAACGATCTATGCAATTTATTTAGGTGAGTTTTAAAAAGGGTTGCATGAAGACATGATGCAATGCAAATGATGCAACGATGAATGCAACAAGCAAAACAAACACATGGCGAAACTCAGAATAGCTGGAAGTCTTCTGGAGCATCGGTCTCGGGGCATTACAACATGGCCCTTCAGGCCGCGGCAGAGCACGTGACGGCTCTCGAGTCCGACGAGCCCGCCCTCGACGTCTCTGATGGGCTACTCGAAGGCTCTTTGAAAGCACAAGTGCTCCCTTGATGGTTTTGGTAATTAATGTCAACATATCTTTTGTTGAACTAATAGTTTTATCTAATATATTTCAGACAAGTTCAACGGTGGCGTGTCAAGGACAAGAGGATGTGGACCCCCTTAAAAATGCTTAGGACATGGATTGGCAAAAGCTCAAGATTCTTCATTTTTGGTTAAGTGATCCAAGATCACATTGAGTCCATAAGAGAGCCAATACTATTAAAAGGGGTTGAGGTGTTGCTTAATGATCTACTTGCTCAAAGTGCTTAGTGATATTGCTCCAAAACCCTCATCCACTTTCTCTGCCCAAATATGTCCAAACCCCACATTCCAACTTGGCCCCACCGATATTGCCTATCCGGAGCCGCCAAGTTCTTCTGGACTTAGACACTGCCAAAACCCTAAAAATTTTGATCCACGGATATGGATCTCAGCCTCACCGAGATGGCCTTGCCATCTCCTTGTTGCTTGTTTCAATTATTTTGGTTCTACCGAGAATTGCAATCGGTCTCACTGAG
Organism: Triticum dicoccoides; assembly: GCF_002162155.2. Taxonomy (NCBI): domain Eukaryota; kingdom Viridiplantae; phylum Streptophyta; class Magnoliopsida; order Poales; family Poaceae; genus Triticum; species Triticum dicoccoides. The sequence goes on along the minus strand of NC_041383.1, from coordinate 478,749,869 downwards.
ATGGCTTGGCCGATTCTCTGTTGCCTTATTATTTCACTTTAGTCTCACTGAGACGATGCAATCTACGCCACCGAGATAAGGTTTTCCCTAAGCCCTTGCACATCGGTCCGTCCGAATTGTCCCCGTCGGTCCCATCGAGATTCCTAACGTTCATATTTTTACACGGATAGGTGCCACCTAGTTTTCTGATCGGTGCCACCGAGATGGGTCAAAAGTGTGAAACGATTAGATTTTGTGTGGAGGCTATATATACCGCTCCAACCTCATCTTACTAAGTGATAGACCCATCAGAACGTGCGTACACTTCCACCATTCATTTTCAGAGAGAACCATCTACTCATTGATACGTCTCCAATGTATCTATAATTTTTTATTGTTCCATGTTGTTATATTATCATTCTTGGATGTTTTACAATCATTTTGTAGCAACTTTATATCATTTCTTTGGACTAACCTATTGACATAGTGCCCAGTGTCAGTTGCTGTTTTTTGCTTGTTTTGAACTTCACAGAATATCAGTACCAAACGGAGTCCAAACATAGAAAAACTTTTTAGAGAATTTATTTGGACCAGAAGACACAAGAAGGGCCAAAGAAATACCAGAGGGGATGCCCGAGGTGGGCACAACCCACCAGGGCGCGCCAGGAGGCCCAGGCGTGCCCAGAGGGGTTGTGCCCCCCTCGATGACCTCCCGCACCGCCTCTTCGCTCTATAAATACCCCAATATTCCAGAAATCCTAGGGGAGTAAACGAAAAACAATTCCAGCCGCCGCAAGTTCCAGAACCACGAGATCCAATCTAGACACCATTACAGTGGGTTCATCATCCTCATTGGTGCCTCTCCAATGATGCGTGAGTAGTTCATCATAGACCTACGGGTCCGTAGGCAGTAGCTAGATGGGTTCTTCTCTCTTTTGATTCTCAATACAATGGTCTCTTGGAGATCGATTTGATGTAACTCTTTTTGCGGTGTGTTTGTTGGGATCCGATGAACTTTGAGTTTATGATCAAATCTATATCCATGAAAGTTTTTTGAGTCTTCTTTGATCTCTTATATGCATGATTAATTATAGCCTCGTATATCTTCTTCAAATCATTGGTTTAGTTAGGCCAACTAGATCAATTTTTCTCGCCATGGGAAGAGGTGCTTTGTGATGGGTTCGATCGTGCGGTGTTCTTTCCCAGTGATAGAAGGGGCAGCAAGACACGCATGTATCGTTGCTATTAAGGATAACAAGATGGGGATATTCTTACATGAATAGATCTTGTCTACGTCATGTCATAATTATTATTGCATTACTCCGTTTCTCCATGAACTTAATATACTAGATGCATGCTGGATAGCGGTCGATGTGTGGAGTAATAGTAGTAGATGCATGCTGGAGTCGGTCTACTAATCTTGGACATGATACCTATATATTGATCACTGCCTGGATATTGTCATAATTATTCGATCTTCTATCAATTGCCCAACAGTAATTTGTTTACCCACCGTGTGCTATTTCTTGTGAGAAGCCACTAGTGAAACCTACGCCCCCCGGGTCTATTTTCCCATCATATATTTTGTGATCTATGTTTCTATTTGCCTTTTCTTTCATTTGCATCTTTTATTTTTCAAATATATATTATCAAAAACCCAAAACTACCCCGCTGAATTTTATTTGCCGTTATTCTATTTGCATTTACCAATCTATCTATTTACCAATCTTTTACCCGAGAGGGATTGACAACCCCTCTTACGCGTTGGCTTGCAAGTATTTGTTCTATGTGTGCAAGTATGGTTTACATAGTGTTGCTTGGTTCTCCTACTGGATTGATACATTGGTTTCATAACTGAGGGAAATACCTACCATAGTTGTGCTGCATCATCCCTTCCTCTTTGGGGAAATGCCGACGTAGTTCAAGCAACATCACTCATGTGTTGAGATCAAGAGATTCTATTCCTACCATTTGAGCCTTGATTTCTAGCCTTCCCCAAGTTGCTTTCCACTCAAATCCTTCTTCCACCATAGCCAAATCTATGCGAGAGAGTTGAGTGTTGGGGATACTATCATTTGAAGCACAAGAGCAAGGAGTTCATCATTAACACATCGTCTATTACCTTTGGAGAGTGGTGCCTCCTAGATTGATTAGGTGTCACATGGGATCCTCTGACATGATGTGGGTTTGAACCAAGAAGTTTGTAAGGGCAAGGAGAATGCCTACTTCATGAAGATCTACCCGAGTGAGTCCTTCGTGGGTGATGGCCATGGTAGGATAGACAAGGTTGCTTCTTTGTGGAACCTTCGTGAGTGGAGCCCTCTGAGGACTCACGCAGCCGTTACCCTTCATGGGTTGAAGTCTCCATCAACATGGATGTATGATAACACCACCTATCGGAACCATGCCAAAAATCTCCACGTCTCCATTGTGTTTGCACTTTCCAATTCCCATCTCCTTTACATCTTGCAATTGCATGCTTTACTCTTTCCGCTGCCTATACTCTTGTCATGCTTGTATGAAAATGTATTGGATGCCCTTTAATATGTGCTAAACTCAACCTTAACTTGAAAATTGTAAAAACTACCACCTTTTTTGCTAAGGGTCTAATCACCCTCTCTAGACCCCTCTTCTCGATCCTTTCACTCTTCCGATCAGTTAGAGTGCGAGAGTGTCGAATTGACTGCTGAAGTTTTCATGGCAGACAACTCCGAGCATCGTTCACCTCCGGGATGGACACGCGGACACTTCGCATGGGAACACCAACGGCGGTGACGGTGACAACCACGTCCCCGCTCACGAGCCGTATGTCCCTCAAGCTCTCACTCGGGAGCAACATGAGAAGCTTTGTAAAAATAACGAACAATTCTTGAACACCCTATCACATGGACGACTCCTGAGGCCCTGACCATGGAGTCGATGCGCTTGGCCACTTTGGACGAACATGACTGCCTCGAGCGGCTTCAGACCATGGAGTTGGATGACCGCACTCACCATCAACCTAGTTCCAGTCAGCACAAGCGCCGGCTTTTCTAGAGAGATCAGCCTCGGAAGTATCAAGTCCTCAGTACTCCGCTGCAGATCCTGGCTGCAGCTACTCGGATCCCTGACTCCATACAACCCTCCGGCTCCACCGCTAGAAAAGGGATCCGCCATATCCAAGCACTCCTGAAGACGGCACTGTTGCAAAATGCGGTGGTGTCCCAGTCCAGGGATACCCATCCACAACACCTCGGTGCGGGTAGAGACCGTTAAGTCGGCCCACAGCCCACTCAGCTCCTACAAGCGCCGAGCGTCATCCTCCTCGAGAGATCATTACAAAGACTGAAGGTGCGATAGATTAGTGTTGCCCTGGCAGCACGACGACCATGACCACATTGTGATGCCCCCGCCGCGTGATGGCACGTATGGGCGCGAGCCTTACGACGACTGGCAGACGCGTGGCAGCGTCCGAAGGCCGAGTCCTCCTCGTCACTCGAAGGACACCCGAGACCCGCCATTTAACGCGAGATCTGTTCTTGCTCAGAACCTGGTCGAAAGTGGGCGAGCTCTAAGGGAAGGCCTAGATGCTGAAGCACCAAGTGGTTCTGCACCCTCCGCCCCCGAGTGCTTCAGTTGGTACATTCGGGTTGCGAAGATTCCCAACAACTTCTGATTGGCCACGGGGATCAGCAAGTTCATCAACGGGTCCAAGATAGAAATATTATTAGAAGATTACCGAGTGGCTATATAGGTCGGTGGCGGCAATGACAGTGTAGCTATGAAGCACATGCCGTTGATGCTCGAAGGCTCCGACCGGGCCTGGCTCACACAGCTCCCACTCGGCAGCATATTCTGCTGGGTTGATCTGGCACGGGTGTTTGTCAAGACCTTTGAAGGCACGTATAAGCGTCTGGGTGGATTGTCGAGTTGCAGCATTGCGTATAGAGGAAAAACGAGATTCTCCGGGAGTACATACAATGGTGGACCACCTTGAACGATACGGTGGAAAACGTCACCGAGCACCAAGCGATTTGCGCTTTCAAGCCTGGGGTCCTATACCGAGAGCTGAATCTGAAGTTCGGCCATACTGAGATCCCAACTCTCAATCGGGCTATGGAGATAGCCAATCGGTACGCCAACGACAAAGAGGAAGACCGACCGAGAAGCGGCAAGATCTGAGTGGTGACACTAACCAGTTGGACAATAACGAGGGAAAGAAGCACAAGCGGAAGACCGAAACGGCCAGGAATGCTGAGGTTGCGGCTCTGGCCAGCCAAGGCAAAAGCAAAGGCTCGCAGAAGCAGAAGAAGGACTGGAAGGGGAAGAAGCAAGTGGCGCAGAAGAGTGACATCCTCGATCAGCCCTGCTAGATCCACATGAAGAAAGACAAGGAGGGCAATTTGATTTTGTCCAAGCATACCACTCGGAAGTGCCAGCTCTTGAAGCAAAAGATGTGGCAAGATCCCTCTAAGGACAATGACGATGATGGAGGCAAAGGTACTTCCGGGTATCCGAATATTGAGAAACTCCTGATGATCTTCGCCGACGTCAAAAGCAAGAGTCGCCTCAAGGTTAATTGTAAACCAAGAGGTCAACATGCCAGTTCCGACTATCACCAAATACCTCGACTAGGCCAAGACGCCTGTGGCCTTCGATTAGTCAGATCACCTGGCCCACATACCGACCCCTAGGCAGCAGGCTTTGGTCATTGACCCGGCTATTGGAGGGGTCCGACTGTGCAAAGTCCTCAGAGGACGGCGGCAACAGGCTCAACATCATCTACACCGACACTCTTGAGGCGATGGGCATTCCGATGCCCTGACTCAGCAAGAGCATCATGCAGTTCCATGGGGTAATCCCCGGGAAGAAGGCCAAGTCACCCAGGCAAATTGCCCTCGACGTCATACTCAGCGAAGAGAAAAACTTCAAGAAGGATCAACTGACTTTCGAAGTGGTAGACTTTCTGAGTGAGTACCACGCCATCCTGGATAGGCCAGCCTACGCATGTTTCATGGCCAGTCCATGCTATGTGTATCTTAAACTTAATATGCCAGGGCCAAATGGTGTGATCACCATCACATGCAATCGAAAGTTAGCCGAGGAGTGTCTTCAGAAGGGCTCTGAAATCGCTGATGAGCTGATGGCGCCGGCCAAGTTGGATGAGTACAAGAAAGCAGTGCATTCAAGTGATCTGCTGAAGTCCAAGAAGCCAACTATGGAATCTGCTTTCTCGTCGGCCAGAGAGACGAAGCCAGTGCACGCTCACCCTGAGGATCCGAATGTTGCCCCAACCAACATCTCCACCACCCTTGACAACAAATAGGAAGGCGATCTCATCCAGTTCATCTGTGAGAACTGGGACATCTTTGCATGGAAGCCTTATGACATGTCGGGTGTGCCCAGGGGACTAGTTGAGCATAGACTCTGTGTTGACCCGAACATGAAGCCTGTCAAAGAGCACCTTCGACAATCTTCTACCGAGAAGCGCAAGGCAATTAGTGAGGAGATCGCATGGCTCCTAGCCGCTGAGTTCATCCGAGAGGTGTACCACTCCGAGTTGGTCACCAACATTGCCATGGTGCCGAAGAAGAATAACTCTCTCCGGATGTGCATCGACTTCAAGCACATAAATCGGGCCTGCCCGAAGGATCATTTCCCTCTCCTTCACATAGATCAGATAGTGGATTCTACTTCCAGGTGTGAGCGGCTCTTGTTTCTAGATGCGTGCTACGGGTACCACCAGATCCGAATGTATGATCCTGATGAAATAAAAACAGCCTTTATCACCCTATTCGGGTGTTTTTGCTATCTCACTATGCCATTTAGATTGAAAAATGTTGGGGCTACATTCCAGAGAATGATTCAGAAATGCTTGCAAAAGCAAATTAGTCGGAATGTGGAGGCCTACATGGATGACATCGTGCTCAAGTCTAGGAAAGGTTCCGACCTCCTGACAGACCTCGCCGAGACCTTCGGGAATTTGCGCCTTTTCGGCATAAAACTCAAGTCGGCTAAGTGTAACTTCAGAGTTCCGGCTGGCAAGTTACTCGGTTTCCTTGTTCCCGAACACGGAATCGATGCGAACCCCGAGAACATCAAAGCGATAGTCCAAATGAAACAACTAGAACATCTCCACGACATGCAATGCCTCATGGGCTGTTTGGCAGCCCTCAGTAGAATCATCTCACGACTCGGTGAAAAAGCGCTGGCACTTCACCGGCTGATGAAGAAATCTGATAGATTTGAGTGGACTCCCAAAGCGCGGGCTGCGTTTCAGGAACTCAAAGGCCTTTCTCTCCACCCAGCCGGTGTTAGCTGCTCCGAGCAGGAAAGAGCCCTTGTTCTTATACATCGCAACCATGATCCAAGTTGTTAGCATTGTGCTCATTGTGGAGCACGAGGAGGAAGGCAAAACCATCAAGCTCCAACGACCAGTTTACTACATCTCAGAAGTTTTGACCCCTTCCAAGCAAAGGTACCCACATTACCAGAAGTTGGTGTATGGGATTTATCTGACTGCAAAGGTGGCGCATTACTTCCAAGAGCATTCGGTCATGGTGATAAGTGACACCCCTCTGTCTGAGATCATGAACAACAGAGATGCTACAGGTCGAGTGGTGAAGTGGGCCTTCGAGCTCCTTCCTTTGGATATCAAGTTTGGAGCTAATAAAACCATGAAGTCCCAAGCTCTAGTGGATTTCCTCGCCAAATGGGTGGAGTAGAAGCAACCTATCCCGAGTCTCCCGGCGTTCTAGACGATGTTCTTTGACAACCCCAAGATGCTCCACGGCTCCGGAGCTGGAGTGGTCTTGGTGTACCCCAAAGGCGACCGACTCAGCTATGTGCTTCAAATACACTTTGACTCCTCCAACAACGAGGTCGAGTGTGAAGCTCTCCTATATGGGCTACGAATGTTAATCTCTCTTGGGATTCGCCTACTGATGGTCTACGGCGACTCTGATCTCATGGTCAACCAGATCATGAAGGAATGGGACATTCATAGCCCAGCAGTGATAGGATACTACAATGTCGTCAGAAAGATGGAGAAGAACTGTCGTGGTTTTGTCACGACAGATGTCCTTGTGAAAGGACTTAAGCATGGAGTCATTGCAATGTAGGTTAGCTTAAATGGGCTGATCGGGATGAGAGACACGAGTTTACCCAGGTTCGCCCCTCACAATGAGGTAAAAGCCTATGTCCTCTTTGTGTTGTATTGATTGGATATCGATTACAACGGAGCGGAATCGCTTGACCTAGCTATCGATCAATTGTTTCTTGAGTTAACCCACCGTAGGGTCTCTCCTTTATATACACAGGCCGAGACCCTGGGCTTACAAGAGTCCAAGTCGAATCACACAACATGACCGATCTGGGTTCTAAATCACCTTGCATTTCTGGACAAGTCATCGTTGGGCGGCTTACAAGCGTCGGGTCTCGCACCATCTTCTGGGCTTGGGCCTCCGGCGGCTCACCGCGTAAGTCGCCCTCTAGGTCTCCATCTGGCCTATTGGGCCTACTTGGACTTTAACTCAGAGTCGCCAATAGTGTAACCCGGCCCCTCCTGGGCGGGTCACACCGTGGGGTTATATCCCCAACATTAGGCCCCAGATTGATTTGAACTTGTTCATGTCACTCTTCATTCTTCGGTTGGCGAATCTTCCTTAGACTACTTCCAATTCTTAACTTTGAATGGATCCTGATAACCCGCCATGATGTCATGTGAAGTAAATCCATAAAAAAACTGATGACATCACAACAGATCTTTTCACATTAACTACCCACCCAACAATCGAGCCGCCTCCACTGTTAAGATAATCATGACATCTCCTCGATTTCCGCACATGCCTTTTTACTGTCCACCGATTTTTCCTTATAAATAGGCACGGGGGGGGGGGTTCCTTTTCACTTTTTACCCCCTTCACCTCCACTTCTTCCTCCTCCTCACGACCTCCACCGCACAAGAGCTCTGCCGCTCCGACCGACCTTCACCAATGACTTCGACCAAGGCTGCTGCATCAACCTGATCGGACCAGATAATCGTGGAGCCCTCTCGCTCTTCTTTAACGTTGTCAGGTATTCCTCTTTCTCCACTTCAGATCCGCATTAGGTCATAGTAGTTCATGTAGTTCATCGGCCTGTTCATCATTGTTCTTCACATCTTTCACTAAATCTCCACGTTAGATCCATATTACCACGGAAAACACTGTGGTACTAGTTTAGGATTCATCTTATATCTTATGTAGATCCCTTTTCTCTCAGAACCAATGTGCTACTTACCTGCTCTTCCACTGCTATATTTTAGGTTTAGCAATTATTCTTCATTTTTTGAGCTATCATAGATCCAAAATTATAGGCATAATCTATGAAACTTGTTTGTCCCATACTTAACAAAATTCCATCAACCATGGATCTACAGATAAGTGATCCGCCTTTCATCTTGGAAGTGTCTTAACAACAAATTTGTACCCGCCAGTATCCAACCGGCTTAAATTATAATAAGTTGACCCCCCTTATATCAATCATCATGAGAGTCGCCTTAACCTCTTACAAGTGCAACTCAAAATTCCTCCATTCTTCATAATGATAATTTTATACCCATAATCAGCTTGCGGCTACTGAATTGTCATTGCAACCATTAGGCGGCTTATCACCGTAATATTAACCCGCCAAAGTTTTATTCCCATGCCGTAGCTTTTAACCCGCCAACAATGACTAGGGCTCCCACTTCTTTGCGATTGGGTTGATTCTAGAGTCTCGGAGCTCTCTCTGAATGAGTATGTTGACATGGGAACCTTGCCAGCAAAAGATGTCATCCATTGGCGAGTTCCAGGTGTTGAGACTACTCCTCTACCTAAAGAAGGTGAAGTTATTGTCTTTTTAGATCACCTCCTCCGTGGCTTTTCGCCACCCTGGTCAAAGTTTTTCCAGGATGTTCTGCATTTTTGCAACCTTCATCCTCAAGACATTGGCCCCAACTCTGTATCCAACATCTGCAACTTCCAAGTTTTCTGCGAAGTGCATCTTCAAATGGAACCTGAAGTTGATCTATTTAGAGAGTATTTTTTATCTCAACCACCAAATTGAGATGACAGATGGGCCACGTCTCGAGCTTGGTGCGATTTCCATTCAAAGGCGAAGAGATATCATTTTCCCTGCAGCCAAACTGCCCAGTCACCCCAAAGACTGCAAGTATACTTGTCTCTACTACCAAGACACCTCTCCAGCAGGTGAAAATCCCCTGCTGGGTTTCCGCCCTTTTCGGCTCAGCCCTAACTGAGGGAGTCTTGGACCAAGGGGTCCTCGGACAGCTAGACTATATACTTTGGCCGGACTGTTGGTCTATGAAGATACAAGATTGAATACTTCGTCCTGTGTCCTGGTGGGACTCTCCTTTGCATGGAAGGCAAGCTTGGCAATTCGGATATGTAGATCTCCTTCTCTGTAACCGACTCTGTGTAACCCTAGCCCCCTCCGGTGTCTATACAAACTGGAGGGTTTAGTCAGTAGGACAAGAACAACAATCATAATCATAGACTAGCTCCTAGGGTTTAGCCTCTATGATCTCGTGGTAGATCAAATCTTGTAATACTCATACCATCAAGATCAATCAAGCAGGAAGTAGGGTATTACCTCCATCGAGAGGGCCCAAACCTGGGTAAAACATCGTGTCCCTTGCCTCCTGTTACCATTAGCCTTAGACGCACAGTTTGGGACCCCCTACCCGAGATCCACCGGTTTTGACACCGACATTGGTGCTTTCGTTGAGAGTTCCACTATGTCGTTGCAGTAAGGCTTGATGGCTCCTTCAATCATCTTCAACGATGCGGTCCAGGGGGAGGTTTTCCTTCCCGGATAGATCTTCGTATTCGGCGGCTGCGTACTATAGGCCAACTCGCTTGGCCACCTGGAGCAGATCGATAGCTACACCCCTGGCCATCAGGTCAGGTTTGGAAGCTTGAACTATACTGCCGACATCCGCGGAGACTTGATCTTCGACGAATTCGAGCCCATGTCAGGCGCACCGGACGGTCACGACGGGCATGACTTTGATCTGCTATCGGACACTATTTGGGAGATCGCGCCTGCAGCGGCGCTGGGAATCAATCCGAAGCAGATCACGCCCTCCGAGGACGGGTGGATAGACCCCATCGCAGAGGTCGCACACTCATCAGCATCGGAGCCGAACACTGAAGCCACCTCCTGTGAGGAGGGTGTCCTTAGACCCTCAGACTCGTCTCCGGCTACAGGATCCGAACCGCGTACGTCCGTGCCTATCGAATCTGATTGGGCACTGGTCACGGAGTTCACCTCTGCGGATATTTTTCAACACTCGCCCTTGGCTGACGTGCTAAATTCATTAAAGTCTCTTTCCTTGTCAGGAGACTCCTAGACGAACTATGTCCGGCTCGGGAGGGAAGTGGATGACGAAGAAATTCGTTCCCCACCCACTTCATAGCCACTATCGATGACCTAACCGACACGCTCGATTTCGACTCCGAAGACATTGACGGTATTTACGACGATGTAGGAGAAGAACAGGAACCACCGCCCACTGGGCGCTAGACTGCCACCTCATCATATGATATATATATGGTAGACACACCAAAATAAGGCGATGGTGATGATACAATGAAGGATAATCTCCTCGATAAGCCACCAAAGCGGCGCCGTAGGCGCCGCTCTAAATCCCGCCACAGTAAAAACAGCGACAATAGCGCAAGAAATAATAATACCCCGGTTGACCCCAAAGGAAATGACGACCCCATGGACCCAGCGATGGAGCAGGATGAACCAGGGGACGATGAACATAGTCCGGAGCTGATGTCAGATGATGCCGATCCCGAGGGTAAAATTCACCAACCTATCTCGAGAGAGGAGAATAGTCCGGACAATGATGCACTCATCATCCCAGAAAAACTCTTGGAACAAGAGAACCTCCACAGAAGGCTTATTGCCACCGCGAGGAGCCTAAAGAAGAAGAAGCAAAGGCTTAAGGCCGCGCAGGATACACTTAACCGCAGGTGGAACAAAGTGCTCGACACAGAAGAAAAATACAACGACGATGGTCACACAAAGAGCTATCCAAAGCGCAAGCTGCTGCCCGAATTTGACGACGAGGCCATAGAGCCCATTCAGCCAAAAACGACCGATCAGCCAGACCGACCACCCCGTGGCCGCGACAAGACGGCTAATGATGCTGCACACAAGTCAGTACACGATTTACGTGAGCTCTTGGACAAAAAGTCCGGTATGGCCAGGTCCATCTATGGATCTAGGAGGCGCGCTTCGACACAGGATCAGAGCTACCAAAATGATCACATTGATCGAATACCAGCTAGGAATCAACACCAAACACAACAACCGTCGACAGCATGCCATGGCACGTCCAAATACAGGGGTGCCGCGCACCCCCTGTGCTTCACCGATGAGGTGCTGGACCACGAATTTCCGTAAGGATTTAAACCCGTGAATATAGAGGCATACGACGGAACGACAGACCCTAGGGTCTGGATTGAGGACTTTATCCTTCATATCCACATGGCTCGCGGAGATGATCTCCACGCCATTAAATACCTACCCCTCAAATTGAAAGGACCAGCTCGGCACTGGTTGAAAAGTCTTCCTGAAAACTCAATTGGAAGTTGGGAAGAACTTGAGGATGCTTTTAGGGCCAAATTTCAAGGGACCTATGTCCAACCTCCGGACGCAGACGACATAAGTCACATAATTCAACAACCCGGAGAGTCAGCTCGAAAACGCTGGAACAAATTTTTTACTAAGAAGAATCAAATAGTCGATTGCCCGGACGCCGAAGCCTTAGCGGCCTTCAAACACAATACCCGGGACGAATGGCTTGCCAGACACCTCAGCCAAGAAAAGCCGTGGACAATGGCAGCCTTAACAAGCCTTATGACCCGCTTTTGCGCGGGCGAGGACAGCTGGCTGACCCGTAGCGGCACCAGCGACCTAGGCACATCTGAATTCAGGGATGGCAACGGGAAACCGCGACGCAACAAAAACAAGCATTGAAACAATGATGACAACCCAGAGAACACGACGGTCAATGCTGGATTCAGGGGCTCTCGACCCGGTCAATGGAAGAAGCCATTTAAAGGCAACAGAGATGGACCATCCAGCCTAAACAAGATTCTAGACAAATTATGTCAGATTCACGGCACCCCCGAAAAACCTGCAAATCACACCCACAGAGAATGTTGGGTTTTCAAGCAGGCCGGCAAGCTAAATGCCGAACACAAGGGGAGGGAGACGCTAAGTGAAGATGAGAATGAGCCTCGCCAGCCGAACATTGGAGGACAGAAAAAATTCCCACCAGAAGTCAAAACAGTGAATATGATTTACGCAACTCACATTCCAAAGAGTAGGCACAAATGCGCACTTCGAGACGTATACACTGTGGAGCCCGTCGCCCCCAAATTCAATCCCTGGTCGGCCTGCCCGATCACCTTTGATCGCCGGGATCATCCGACTAGTATCCGACACGGAGGATCGGCTGCCTTGCTGCTCGACCCAATAATTGATGGATACCATCTCACCCGAGTCCTTATGGACGGAGGCAGTAGTCTAAACCTGATATACCAGGACACTGTCCGCAAAATGGGGATAGACCCGTCAAGAATCAGCCTAAGCAACACTACCTTCAAATGAGTGATACCAGGCGTCGAGGCCCACTGCACGGGCTCTCTAGCACTAGAGGTTGTATTCAGTTCTCCCAACAACTTCAGAAGTGAGGAACTAACCTTCGACATCGCTCCATTCCGAAGCGGTTATCACGCCCTACTTGGAAGAACAGCCTTTGCTCGTTTTAATGCAGTACCGCACTATGCCTACCTTAAACTTAAGATGCCCGGTCCACACGGCGTCATCACAGTTAGCGGAAATACAGAGCGTTCCTTACGCGCGGAAGAATACATGGCGGCTCTAGCAGCCGAACATTGAGCGGTCCCTCCAACCAGAATAAACGGTCGGTCGTCAAGACCACGGACTCGGTTAGACGAGTCCGGCGCTCCACCCAATGTAATAGCCTAGTTGGGATTTCCCCATAAAAGATGCTAGGGGCTGCTCGCAAAAAAAGCCTATTGCATTTTCATGGTTCATTCAGATTAACAAACTCCTCGCACGAAGTCTTTCACCTGGGTTTTTCCTTTTTACAGATGATCATCGTGCTACACCCTTCCAGGATATGGCACAACGGAGATAAAGGCGCAGAAGTGCAGCAGGGCCCCGCTCAAAGGTTTCTTTTTAGATTAAGACCCTGCGTAAACCTTTTTAATGTCTCTTGTTGCCTCTTCCCATCCGGAAACTTTATACAACCGGGAGGTACACTGGCGTTTTTGGCTTTTTTGTCACACCAGACTATTGCTCATACCTGGAAACTCAGGGCTTATTATCAAGGGCGTTATTCAGCCCAGTACACATTATAAAGTCCGAATACCTTAGGGAGTGTTCGGCGTCGCGAGTTTGGCCTTATATGCATCAGCTCCGAATCATGTCTTTGGTCAAATGTTGGGTTTGCCCGGCTCCCATGTTTTGCTACCTTACGTTCTGCTCTATTGGGTAAGGCGGCACCGGGAGAACTACTGCGATTGTGCCCTGGTTCATCTGGATGAACACCTCAGTAGAGAAAGCCAAAAACTGACTGTCATGATACAACGCGAGATTGGTCAACCACTTGATGACCCAGCGGAATCTTCGTGATTCCTCCTCATTAATGAAGGACCAGTTTCCAGGTCACGTACATACGCGCACCATATCCGGATGAACGCGTAAGTACCAGGGGCTATATAGTAGCCCCACCATCAAACTCCTATGGCTAAGTGAAAGTGTTAAAGCTATATAGTCCGATTGCCTGGTTCGCCGCGCTATCACCTCCTTAACGGACCAAGACGTTGGATCAAGTGTGACTACGCGTTTTCTCGAACACCCCCGCATTATATGCGTGGGGGCTGAAGCCGACGACTGCAAACTTTCAGGTTATATACATACATAAATGGCCGGACAGGAGGCATTATAATACTTTCGGGCAAAAGTATAAACACAGCCTTTATAATCAAAATAGCATTGTCTTTACAATCGAGATACATGTCATTCGAACATGGCACTCTTCGAGCACTGAGCCTCTATTAAACGGGCGCCTTCTAAGACTTCTTAAAAATAGTGCTCGGCCGGGTCCTGGCCTTCCGCCGCACCCCGGGTTGCAATAGCGGTGGTTTCCATCCCAGCCCAGTATGTTTTAACACGGGCAAGAGCCATCCACGCACCCTCTATGCATGCCGACCTCTTCACAGCATCGATATGCGACACAACACCAAGGAATTATTGCACCAATCCAAAATAGCTGTCCGACCTTGGTCGACGTGGCCAAAGATGATCCACGACAGACCTCATAGCAAGCCCTAACAACCAGTGGAGTTCGGACCATGCGGCCATCTTTTCATTCAACGGCAGCGGACGCGTCGGGGCACTGAACTGCGACCAGAATAACCTTTCAGCCTTATGATCTTTTCGATCTTTGAAGAACTCAGTCGCATCAGCAGCACTCCTTGCCAGGTCCGCATACACGTTCGCAACACTCCACAACTGATCCAGAGGGGCATACTTCGGACCTTCGAATTTCATCCGCAACAAATAGGGCTTCCCAGCCACGATATCTCCGGCTTCACGAAGCTCCTCCTTTATCCCTCTCATTTTAGAGCGGGTTTCCTTGGCTGCCTCCAGGGCCTTCTTCAGGTCAGCCGCTTTTGCTTGATTTTCCTTTTCAAGGAGCTCACGGCGGTTGGCAGCATCTTTTAGCTCAGTAGCGATCTGGGCTATCTTTTCTTCGTTCCGGCGATGAGCAGCCTATTTGGCTCTTAACTCTTCGACCGCCTTCAGAGCGGCCGCATCACTTATCCGGGCTTGCTCCTTGGCTCGGGCAAGCTCCGCCTGAAGGGTCTCCACGGCAGTAGCTCCATCCGCAGTCATAACATATTTTAGATACTAGCATCATGGTCCTCTTAAACATTTGCTGACAAGACGAATATACATACCCTGGGCCTCGTCAAGCCGCTTGTTAATCAGCGCGATGTCGGCATCGGCCACGTCAAGCTGCCGCTTTAGTTCGACAAAATCAGCAGATCGGTCAGCCGCCGAACCCTCAGCCACCTGTACATAAAGCAGCGCGCTTATTACCAGAAATTATGATCCTCTGTTTGCCACGTTGATGGCAACCAGAGTCTCACGGGCTACTATCTATATAGAGCACACCTAGCATGTGCGGTACCATCAAAAATACATTTTTTGCGTACCTCAAAGCCTCTTAGCAGACTTGTAAAAGCTTCATTCAAACCGCTTTTCGCGGATGGAATCCTCTCAACCACCGTACCCATTAAGGCACGATGTGTCTCTGAGATGGCCGCTTGCTCCAGAAGGCCCATTAGTGTGTCCGATTGTGTGCCGGACAATCCCGGACTCTTCCTGAAGCTCTCTTTGGGAGCCGGATATTCCAGACTCTGGGCAGCCGAAGTGTCAACTTCTTGCCTTGGGGGATCAGAAATCCTCCGTGACGACACCTCAAGGTCATCCGCCCCATGTGATGGGGAGGCAGGGGGAGGTGTTTCGCTCTCCATCATCTCCGGAGGAAGATCCCCCGAGGACGAACTCTGTGGAGAAGGGCTACGAGCTGGACTGCAACAAATATGTTTCGATTACTATCCTCAGAGACAAAACGGGATATATTTACCAAAGTACTCTTTTACTTACGGCTCGGTGGAGGGCTGGCCCCCTTGCGGGCGCCGTGCGGTAAGGACGCCCCTCGGGGCAGGGCCCTTCGCGAGGGTTTCTTCCCTCGTTTGGAAGCCTCCGTTTCCAAATCTTCATGGGCGGCCCTTTTCTTACCTTGAGGAGAGGGGGTTTTAGATTCCCCTCCCCGATTGTCCTCCTTCGCGGAGGCACTTACTCCCCTGATTTGGATGTGTAGAATATGAGGCCCATCTGTGGCTTCCCTATTCCTCCCCTCGTCTTCTCTTGATGGCACCTGATACGGCACGTGCTCAAGCATCCTGGTCAACAGAGGATCCGGCGAGCCTTCGGGAAGAGGGGCCGGACACCTAATCCTCTCCGCCTTCCTTAGCCAGTCCTGGCAGAGAGCAATTTTTCAGAATGATGTTATAATAAACATAAAGGATGGTGTGTTCCGTAGCAGAAGTATTTACCTGGGTATCCGGATGGTTGCAGTTGAGACCCGCGTCCTCGATGGTGTCCGGACACTTTATTCGTGATCCAAAGAATGACCCATACATCTCTTTGAGCGTCATGCCGAAGAATTGTTGAACGGTTCGCGGTCCTTCCGGGTTTAACTTCCACATACGAAGAGGACAACGTTGGCAGTGCAGGACCCGACGAACCAGCATCACTTGCATTATCTTGACAAGACTGACATCCCTCTTGAGGAGGTCTCGGATGCGGCTTTGCAATGTCAGCACATCGTTAATCGGCCCCCAGTCCAGCCCCTTGTTGACCCATGATGCCAGTTGCGGCGGAGGGCCCGAGCGGAACGCTGGAGCAGCCACCCGCTTTGTACCTCGGGGAGCTGTGATGTAAAACCACTCCCGCTGCCATAAATCAGAAGTTTCTGCGAAAGAACCCTTTGGTCATGGGGCGTCGGCGCCTTTGCTTATTATAGCGCCTCCGCACTCCGCGTGACGCCCGTCAATCACCCTCGCCCTCACATTGAAGGTCTTGAGCCATAGGCCGAAGTGGGGGGTGATGCGGAGGAAGGCTTCACACATGGCGATAAACGACGAGATGTGAAGGACGGAATCCGGAGCTAGATCATAGAAATCTAGTCCATAGTAGAACATGAGCCCTCTCACGAAGGGATCAATGCTAAAACCTAGCCCTTGGAGAAAGTGGGAAATAAAAACGACACTCTCGTTGGGTTCGGAAGTGGGGACGACCTGCCCTTGAGCAGGTAGCCTATGCGGAATCTCGGCGGTGAGATACCTGGCCTCCCTAAGTTTCTTGACGTCCTCCTCTGTGATGGAGGAGGACATCCACCGGCCTTGAAGGTTGGATCCGAACATGGTTGAAGGTCTAAAATGCTTCGCTTAAGCCTTGGGTGTTGGAACTCGAGGTTTGGGAGGGGAAGGATCAAGCGTGGGAAGAAAATGACAGGCCTTGGCCCCCTTTATAAAGAGGACGAATATCAAGCGTCCCCCATGTGACCTTTTGGGACATGCCTAAAATCGAGGAGTCATATTAAACAAACGCGGTTGGGTTACCCACACCTGTATTGATGAGAATCCCGTGATAAGGGGGACACGATCTCTACTTCGACAAAACGTGCCAAGAGAACCGCCTCGCATCACGTGTAGTGGCTGGTTATGAAAAACGGTTCGAATAAAAATTGGGCCATGGTGTGACGTCACGCTATGAAAAGCCGTCAGCAGCTTAGATTTGTGGAATATTGTGCTCTCTACGGTGGTATGTGGAATTTGTTTTGCAGAGCCGAACATGGTCCTTGTGTTCAAAATCTTCTATGGAGTATTCGAAGAAGGAACCCGCCTTGCAATGCCGAAGACAATCTGCGCACCGGACTCATCATCATTGAATCCTGGTTCAGGGGCTACTAAGGGAGTCCTGGACTAAGGGTTCCTCGGACAGCCGGACTATATACTTTGTCCAGACTGTTGGACTATGAAGATACAAGATTGAAGACTTCGTCCCGTGTCCGAGTGGGACTCTCCTTTGTGTGGAAGGCAAGCTTGGCAATTCGGATTTGTCGATCTCCTTCTCTGTAACCGACTCTGTGTAACCCTAGCCCCCTCCGGTGTCTATATAAACTGGAGGGTTTAGTCCGTAGGACAAGAACAACAACCATAATCATAGGCTAGCTTCTAGGCTTTAGCCTCTACGATCTCGTGGTAGATCAACTCTTGTAATAATCATATCATCAAGATCAATCAAGCAGGAAGTAGGGTATTACCTCCATCGAGAGGGCCTGAACCTGGGTAAAACATCGTGTCCCTTGCCTCCTGTTACCATTAGCCTTAGACGCACAGTTCGGGACCCCCTACCCAAGATCCGCCGGTTTTGACACCGACACTAACCACGAACTTCCAGATCGTATCACTGCTGCGGAGCGGGCTAAATATTCATCCATTTTTGCAAAGATAAGGGCCCTGGTAGCCAACGGCTTATCTGGAGTTGATCTGGTCCGCTGTTGGGTCTCTTGGAGAATTCTGCCATTGAGTCGGCGTAGCGGCTTAATGTGTGAATACACAGGTGATACAAAAGATCCTCAGCGCTATAACCAGACATCCTTAGCTGATAAGGAGATCATTGATGTGGTTAAATCATTGCTTGGGGAGCCTCTGGAGAATTCTCGTAATGTGGGAGTGAACCCTTTCTACACGCTTAACCCGGCTCCGCCTGCAAGTATCTTGGATGAATCTTGACCTTATATATCTATATCTTATGTTTTATATCCTTAATTATTACATATGTATATGTATATAGGCCGACTATTCTTTCTGGGAGAAGAAATAACAAGCCGCCGTGCCTGTTAATAAGTCTAAAGGAAAGTCTCACACTCTGGCTCGCTGTAAGAAGCCATCAGCTGAAGAACTGCTCACCCTTGATGATGAATCACAGATAGAACTTGATTCCCTTGGTATTTTATTTATGTGACTTATTGACGCTAATCCCACTCAGGAAGAGGCAGAAACCAGTCATGCCAACGTAGCAGAGGTAACTATAATTTCCTCCGACTTAGAACCCTTGCCAAGATAGAAAACTCGTCAGGTCATCCGGAAAGTAAGATTTTCACATCCTCTTGCTCATATGGATCCCAACTTTCTTTTGAAGAAACATCAACATTAATCAAGGCGTAAGACCCAGAGTGATGGTACTGAAGATCTCATGTCCGGCTTACCCAACACCCCTCCTCGAAAGCGTCGCAACGAGGTGCCACATAGCCCGACTCTATCTCTTCCATAAGCCGGTCTTATACGTCAACCTCTTAATTCTTCTAACTCAAAATATCAGGGAACGCCGCCATCATCCGATGAATCTAGTGGAACTCAAATGCATGTTTTCAAGGTTGCCCATTTGTGAGTACTTTCACTTGTTCATAAATGACTTGTGGTGATATACTCATGAATTCTTGTATCCTTGTCACAGAGGCATAGCTAAAGCGGGTAAGAAACAGAAAGTGGGAGGGTCTTCAAAGGACCCCCAAGCTGCTGAGCTGGAGAGGCAGGTGCCAGAGACCCCTGAGGCTTCAATCCAAAATCCTGAAGACCTTGCCAATGACCCGCCTGTTGCGGAACGTAGTATTTCAAAACTTTCCTACGATCACGCAAGATCTATCTAGGAGATGCATAGCAACGAGAGGGGAGAGTGTGTCCACGTACCCTCATAGACCGAAAGCAGAAGCATTTGGTAACGCGGTTGATGTAGTCGAACATCTTAGCGATCCAACTGATCCAAGTACTGAACTTATGGACCTTAGTGTTCAGCACATGTTCAGCTCGATGACGTCCCTCGTGCTCTTGATCCAGTTGAGGACGAGGGTGAGTTCCATCAGCACGACGGCGTGGCGACGGTGATGATGATGTTACCGGTGCAGGGCTTTGCCTAAGCACTACGGCAATATGATCGAGGTGTGTAACTGTGGAGGGGAGCACCACACACACTACAAAAAAATACACTTCCGTGATGATACGTGTTTGTCATAGTAGGTCACGTTTTCTATCATGCATGTACATCCATGACGATTTTATGACAGAATCAAGATAGTCACACCTGTGCTGTCATAGAAGTGTTCCATGACATTAGCAAAATTATCATCATGGAAGTGTCCACTTCCATGATGATAAATCGCGCATCATAGAAGTGCTTTCGTCAAGGGTGACCGACACGTGACATCCACCGTAACAGGTCCCCGTTAAGCTATCGGGTCGGGTTTTGGATTTGATAACCCGTTAACAGCCCGGACCAATGGGGATTTTCCATGTGTAAAATTCTCGTTGGCCAGAGGAAACACGTGTTGGCTCACCATTGGGACAGATGTCATCCACTCATTAGACAGGAGGCACCTATGATACGTCGACATGTGGCACGGCCAAATAGAGGCCCATTCTGGTGAAAAGGCCGGCCCGTTTGACTTGGTCAAAAGGTAACGGGCCGGCCCACGGAAAGCCTGCTAACGGCCTATTCGTGTATAGCCCATTTACGGTCTGCTAACTCCCGGCCCGTTACGACCTATCGGAATTAAATCCACTAGCTTCATCTGGGCCGTCAAATATGATTCTAGCCCGTTGTAACTTTCGGCCCATGTATGGCCCATGATGTCTTTCGGCCCATATGAGGCCCTCTATAAATCTCCGCGCATTAAAGGCCCGAGATGAAACTAGCCCAAATGAACAGTGTATCGCTTTATACCCATTAACGGCCCGTTTTTTGGTTGGCCGTTTTCAGCCCGTGTTAACTTTCGGCCTTCTAAGGGCCCATTTATTCTTGGGCTCATTTCTAGAATTTGGTTAGTTACGGTCCGTTACTGGCCTGTTCCGTTTGTGGGCTAAATTCAGCTTGTGGTTACATTCAGCCCGTTTGTGGCCCATTAACCCGTTGGGATGTTTTCATAGCGTTATCAAATACGGCCTATTAACGTCCCGTTATGGTCCATGAATAGTACGTCCATGTTTTGCGAAATGATTATACGCCCCGTAGAAGGCCCATGGATCCAACGGCCCGTAGAAGACCAATGGATCCTACGGCCCATAGAAGGCCCATGGATCATACGTCCCGTAGAAAGTCCATGGATCCTACAGCCCGTAGAAGGCCCATGGATCCTACGACCCGTAGAAGGCCCATGGATCCTATGGCCCACAAGAGGCCCATCGTTACAACAGTCCGTGTGTTGCCATGATTATTGTGGCCTAGTTACCAAAAATAGGTTATTGTGGCCACTAGAAAAACACGAAAAAAGAACTGCAGTGACTACAAGCAAACAAGTAAATAAGACAATAAGGAAATAAATAAGCAAGCAACTAACGCTAGCCTATTACAGCTATTACACATTGTAGGATATCGGGTTCCGGCAAAACCCTAGTGGTTTGAACTCTGGGGTGCGCATGAAGATCTTCTCCCTACCGAAACACACTCACAAGCTCACCGTGATTCTAAGCTAGAACAATGAACAACACAAGAGACATGAGGTTTATACTGGTTCAAGCCACCGTTGTGGTGTAATACCCTAATCCAGTGTGTGGTGTGGTGGATTGCCTCTTGGGCTGATGATGAACAGTACAGAGGAAGAACAGCCTCGCGAGGTGAGGTGTTCTTGTAGTGGTGTGCTTGGAGAGGAGTCGATCCGTCTCTGTTGGCTCTAGGTGAGATGATCCTTCTACTATGGTGGCTATCTCTACTTATAGAGGCCCTGGTCCTATTCCCAAATATTGAGCGGGAAGGGAGCCAACAACATCCATTTTGAAAGGGGACGACTAGTACAAGCTATCCTGACTAAAGGTGGTCTTCGACTACCAAAGGCACTGGCGATGACGCCGTCCTGGGCTCCACAGTGACCTCCGTGCTGCCGTCCTACTGGTCTTGGTATTGTTGTACCAATATGGAAACCTTTGCTTGATGCCTCGGCTCTCCGCGCTTGCACTTGCCCCCTTTGCACCAAACAGGAAACGTGGACACTACACAGGATGGCGCCCGCCTGGTCTTGATCGTTATGACTTGCATCATGAGCACCTCGCAAGGTACCCCTCGCCTTGATCTCTCCGCCTACTCGCGAGCTTGCCTGGTGAGGCCGCCCATGAGGAGGCCTTGTGTCGTTCGCCCCGCGAGGCTTGGCCCCTCGCGAGGGTCTTGAACTTGGGTTGATGATGACAAGCCATACTAGGACACTCGTGAGCCACGCTGCAGGCCGCGGGCAGGCAAGTCTAGGGACCCCCGTTCCCAGAACACCGACAGTAGCCCCCGGGCCCAAGGCATGCTCAGACTTGGCTTAGCAGCGAAGCCAAAGGGCAAGTGCGGAGTGCCGCAGGCCCCAACAGCCTGCGGCCTTGGTCGCCGCGTGGCGGTTGATTGGACGTGGGCATCTCCGCTTCCCCACACTGCCTCGGCAACTGCCCAACTAACAAAAGGCTGGCCTGGGTAAGGCTTGCCTTCATTGCTCTCCTTCGCCTTGCTCCAGATCCCCTTCCTTGCTCTCCTTCTTTCGAAATCTCCAGATCCGCTCCATCCTTCCCATTTCAGCGAGCAATGGCGCCTCGCAAGGCCGTGGCCAATGCCTTGCCGGCTTGGTACTCACCGGCCCTGGATGCCCCCAACATGTCAGAGAAGAATCTCGTCGCTACGCGCCTGATGACGGCGGTGGAGGGCAGCGAGATGGGGGAGACTGGACTCCGGGCTGGCTCCGCCGAGTCGGAGGCTAAGGGGAGCACCTTCTACCCCTTCTTCATGAATGCTATTGTCGCCAGCCTGGTTCCACCCTTGTCCGAGTTCTTCTACGCCATCCTCCGCCATTAAAGGTTGCAGGCCCTTCATCTCCATCCCAACTCCGTTCTCTTTTTGTCGATTTTCGCCTACTACTGCGAGGCGCATGTTGGGGTGATGCCGTCTGTGGCTTTGCTGCATCACTTCTTCTCCCTCTGAATCAATGGCGACCATACCTTGGCGTGCACCGGATTTGTCGCGTACTCCAAGGCCAACTCGATCTCGAAGACCAGGAAGAGGGTCGAGGCTTCTGGAGCAAGTGGGTCATGATGGATGCCAGATGTATCCACTCCCGGTTGGTGTTGACAACGGAGCAGCCCCAGCTCGACGAGGGGTGGTCTCGCACGAAGCTCGATGACAGACG
The DNA here is from genome assembly GCF_002162155.2 of Triticum dicoccoides. NCBI lineage: Eukaryota > Viridiplantae > Streptophyta > Magnoliopsida > Poales > Poaceae > Triticum > Triticum dicoccoides. The sequence goes on along the minus strand of NC_041383.1, from coordinate 478,727,038 downwards.
GACGAAGTTGGTGCTGGAGAGGATGAATGCCACCCTGAGGTCGGGCAACGTGAAGGCGGCAAAGCTGATAGGGGACGCGCTCCTGAGGGAGTTCTTGACGCAGCGGGTGGCTCCACTTCAGGTGCACTCGCGCCCGCTGTGGGCGCTTGGGGGTGCGGACAATGATCTTCGCGTGAACCCGGCGGCCTTGGCCGACGAGGATCTGGTCGTAGCTCTCCGCCTCTTGGTTGGAGATGACCTGGAAGGTCTGGAGGGCGCCCCTGCCCCCCTATTACTCCGCGACAACTGGCAGCAGGTGGTGGATGCCATGCCCACCTGTGATGGGCGTGGCCTAGTGCCGGCGGAGCCTCCTGCATCCCAGGGGTGACGACGCCGATGGAGGTGTCTTCCGGTGATTCCCATGGGGGAGGAGAGGAAGACGAAGAAGAAGAGGAGCGCGACTCGGAGGTGACCACTGAGGGGACGGGGGAGACCTTCCCCCAGCACAGGGCTAGCATCCACCACACCCTGCCGGACGATGACGTAGACGATGCCATGCGAGAGGAAGAGGACCCGCCCGTGATCCCGAAGAAGGACATGTCGGTGCCGATCTCCCTAGGGGTTACTCCGGCCCAGGCACCGCCCGAATCCTCCTCCAACCCTTCTGGTGTACCCTCTTCCGCTCCTGGACCTCTCGAGGCTGAACCCCGGACCAAGAGGCTTTCGGGCTTTAAGCTCGGCAAAAGGTCGATGGCCTACGTCGCGATTGACCAGTAAGTGCTCGAACTCCATCTTGCTCTTGTTTTGCTGCCGGGGCTTGATGTTCTCCATCACTTGGTTAGGCCGCCGCTTGCGGCGAAGAAGAAGAAGGGGGACACGGTGGCTTCGCCCAGGGCAGGCTCATCTGCTGTGGCCACGCTTTCGCCCGTGGGAAGGGGAGGCGGTGGAGCTTGCACCTCCCCTGCTCGATCGTCCTCGCGAGGCACGGCGGAGTGCTCTGGCAGGGTGCCAGCCCCCGTGGCCCCGCTAACCCTGGAGGTGCTGGTGCCTGATGCTGTTGCTGAGGTGGACAAGACTCAGGAGCTCCTAATCTCCCGAGCCGTGGTTACGCTGCCGCCTTCTCCTCCTGCGCCACTGGTTTCGGATTCTTCTTCCTCCTCCGCCGTCTTGGATTGTGCCCTTACCGAGCTGGGCCAGCTGCGAAAGGACCTCCAGGGCGCCAACCCCCACCTAGAGGCCGGGCGCCTAGAGCTGATCTCCGGCTGGGTTCACTCTGAAACCTCCATCCGAGCGGCGCTGAGTCGGGCCGCGGCAGCTTCTGAGGAGGAGAAGCAAGCCGCCACCCAGTCCGCGGTTGCCCGTGATGCGGCACTGAAGGATGCCACGGTCGCCAGGGCCGTTGCAAGGCGCTGGAGGCCGAGCTGCAGGGTCTGCATGATGAGCTCGCCAAAGAGGCTCGCGACCGCCAGGCGAAGGAGGAGGAGATGAAGGCTCGGGAGGACGCCACCAGGGACCGTGACGCCAAGCTGACCGCTGAACGCGGCCGACTGGGGACGCTGGAGCATAAGCTGAAGACGGAGAGGGCCAAGCTGGATGCCAAGGCGAAGGTCCTGGCTGAGGACCACATGGCCTTCGTGGATCTTGAGGAGAGATCTCGCAAGGCGCTGAAGACGCTCTACGAGGACGACCTAGAGAAGCCGCTGGCTGGTGCCAAGGAGGGCCCTTCCTAGCTGCTTCCTTTCTTCGTCGAGGCGCTCAAGGAAGTTGTGACCGGCGTCGGCCCCATGGCCGAGGCTGAAGCTCGCGTCATTTCTTCTGCGGCGCTGACGCGTGTCTTCATCCATGTCTACCTTCGCGACCCTGGCGCCAACCTCGCCGAGCTGCTGGAGCCCATGGACGCCGAGCGCTTCACCACTGCTGCTGAAGCCATGAAGGGCCAGGCGGAAGCCCTACTGGCGAAGTTCCCGCCTTTGCCACTGTGCCCAGGGCAGGTGCTACTGATTCCATGGCCTCAGGAGGTGGAGCCGATGGAGGTAACATCACCACAGAGGCAGGGCTCCTAGCGAATGACGGTGTTGCCCAAGGGTGATCTTCTCGCGGCTTCTTCCCTGTTTTAACTCCCGCAATATGCACTATGCCTCATGGAGGCGTTTAAACTTGCGTTTGATATCGTGAAGACAATTATGGTTTGTAATATTTGCTTCAGGATTTGCTTCGAGATTTTGCAGTTTCCTTCCTATTTGCTTTGTGTTCTACATCGGCAGGGCCCAACCCCACGCATACCTCAACCGCTGTTAGCCCCGACCTAATCATCAGGACGGGACCAAGGAGTGAGGGGCTACGTGACAAGTTAGGCTCCTGAGTCGCGATGCTCAGGAGTCCCCCTTGACACGCAAACAGCAAATAGGGAGGGAATGTAGGAGTAGATCTGTCGTTCTACGTCGGCAGGGCCCGGCCCCGCGCATACCTCAACCGCCGTTAGCCTTGCGGAACTAAGGAGTGAGGGGCTACATGACCAGTTAGGCTCCCGAGTCGCGATGCTCAGGAGTCCCCGTTGACGTTCAAACGGTCTTCATACCTTGTCTCTGCTCGGGGAGGGGTGTGCGACGACCAGGTTCGAGCGACCTGGCTGGGTGGCGTGCGCTCGGGCATGACCCGGGCGCAGCCTCCGTGTCCAGCCCCCTCGCGTGACGCTCCCGAGGGAAGGTGTTGCGATGAGGCCAAACACCGACTCTGGGCTCCCTGAGGTTGATACGGCCGTGGGCCACCCTCAGTTGTTTATCACCAGTGCGGGGCATAGCACTTCCATATGTGTACGGGCATAGCCGCTCCTTGGTAGTGTCGTCAGCCAACGCGGAGCATGGTGCTTCCACTGGTACGTGGGAGGGGGCCCCCTCCGGGAGGAGCCCTCGGGGCGTGTACAACCCCGCCCTGACACGTGGCTTGCATGGCAAGGCTGGACGAGGTGTATCTGGGCACTCGTGAGCTAGCGCGGGACTCAAGAGACCCTACCTCAAGGCGGGTTGCGCCTGGTCTTGAGCCTTGGGCGGCTGTGTGTTCCTGCGAGATGGTTAGATACAAATGCTCTACGTCCTCAGGTCCCGGCCCTCGAGCGAGCTCAGCCGCCGGTGGTATGCCAGGTCGCGATGCCGTGGACAAGGCCTGGGGGTGAGGGCTGGAGAGCCAGTAAGGGCCTGTTTGGTAGCTCTCCGTGACCCAAAACTCCTCAACTCTTCAGTCCAAATCCAACAGCCAGCTTCTCGGTCAAAAAGGTGGAGTTGATCGATCGTTCGACAAGCTGGCTTCTCGCACTGGTCCGTTACATTAGCATAAACCACCCTGGAAAACAAAATAAGATTGCAATCAGGCCCCTGGTCGTCATGCATCTATCATCGATGTTGTCCTGCATCTGTGGTCGCCGGCGTTGACCAGAGCGTCCGTGCCTTGAGCGTCTGTGTCGCCACCGGAACATGAAGCGCAGCTGGTGGCTGATGCAGGAGCACGGACGGAGGATGTGTATGAGGGGTGGACAGGGGATCTTCAGCTGCTCCTGGTCGCTAGGGACGGCACCTCATGGTCCCTGGGAATGGGATGACGACCGCTCGGCGAGAAGACAAGGAGTGGACGTTGGTGAGGGCGGTGGATGGCGAGTCGCGATCGACCGGATCGCTTGGTCAGTGTCGTACGATTGAGAGGAGAACGAAGGGATTGGCCGGGGATTCGTGTTGGGCCTTGTTCACTCGGGCTGTTTCTCGTACCGATTCGATTCAGTAGTCACTTGGCGGTGGCAGAGGAAGGTAATTTCTGTCAAGCTCCCACTCCTTCGATTAATGGGAGCTAGCGTTTTCCTACTCCACGACTCCTCCAATTTTACACTACAAAAATAGCCAGCTTCTCACTCCCATAGCCAGGATTTAAATCGTTCGGCTGGACTCTCGATCTGGAGTTGAGGAGTCGAGAAGCTGGAGGGCTACCGAACATGCCCTAAGAGCTCCTGAGTCGCGATGCTCAGGAGCCCCCCTTTTAACGCGCAAGCGATTTGCATGAGGGAGAGAAGGCCCATGGTAGGCGGAAAATGATAATCATAGGCAGGTCAAGCATGAAAGGAAAGTCAGCTTAGATAGATGTAGGAGGGATACATGACATTAGGTCAGGCCCGAGCGGCTTGGGGATGATGCAGCCCGAGGGACGCCCCCAGCAAGGTAAACTAAAGACATAAGCAAAAGGGATACACGCCGCAGGGACGGACCCACGTGATCTAGAAATGATGCGGCCCTGAGGGCGCTCCCAGCTGAAATGAACTCAGAAGATGTCACCTGGTACCATTGTAGAGGGGGTGTTGGAGTAGCTGAAGATGCGCGGTGAAGAGGCTGACCCTCACGAGCCACCGGAGTCCTGAGCCTCGGGAGGCTCTGGGGGTCCAGGCGGTTCCTCAAGGACCATCTCCATCTCCGCCAGGACCGCGTGATGCCTGGCCTCCTGAGCCGCCAAAATGCTCCGCAGATGGCGCTGGTGAGTGGCAGCCGTGTTCGGCAGGCCGAAAGGCATGCGAACGTAGCTCTGAGGCGGACCCTCACAATGTCCCACACGCGAGGGCCAGAGGCGCTCCTGAGACGCGGCTCGGTTGAGCCCTGGGAAGTCGATTCAGATGCGCAGCCCGCCATCCTCGCCTGGATGGGGAGCTACGCCAGGCAGGCAGGCGATCGCCGCGTATGACTCTTGATTCCTGAAGCTCCTGAGTGGCCTTAGTGATGAACTCCTGAGGGTTGGGCCTTCCTTGCCCCATGCCTTCCTGAGGGAAACATGTTGCAAAGCATGCCTCCAAGTGGTGCCCGAGCGCCTCCCTCGTCATCTTGGCAAAGTCTGAGGCCCTCCAGAAGAGAGCCCCTGAGCCCTGCCCGAGGTGGGCGCCGGGCGCACCTTCCTATGCGATGGAGGGAGGCGCCCCTTGCACGGGCACAGATCCTGATGCGACATTTCATGAGACGCCAACCTCCTGAAGCCTTGCACTGGGTGATGTCTTCTTCTTCTTGGGGACTGCCTCAGGAGGGTTCTCGCCCTTGCTGTCTGGGTCCTCGATTGATGCAGCTTCGAAGGCGCGCTCGAGGGAGCACACCGCATCCTTCTCTTCACAGGGGACTATGATGATTCCGCCACTTCCTGGAATCTTGAGGACATTGTAGCCATGGTGGGTCACCGCCATGAACTTGGCCAGGGCCGGATACCCGAGGATGGCATTGTATGGAAGACGAATGTGGGCGACGTCAAAGTCGACGAGCTCGGTGTGGTAGTTGTTGCGCTGTCTGAAGGTGACAGGGAGGCGGACCTGCCTATCAGGGTGGTGGAGCCGTTAGTAACTCTTGAGAAAGGCTTGGTAGGCTGAAGTTGATCATATGGCACTTGAAGGTTGTTGAACATCTCGACGGACAGAATGTTGAGCCCTGCACCGCCATCGATGAGGGTCCTGGTAACTTGCACGTTGCTGATGACTGGGGAGCAAAGCATTGAGAGGACGCCAGCTGTAGCTGCACACTTGAGTTGATCTGCTGAGCTGAAAGTGATGGCGCACTTGGACCACCTGAGCGGGCGTGTGGCCTCGACCTTGGGGAGGACTGCATTCACCTCGCGAGCAAACTACTTGAAGATGCGCTGAGAGGCTAGGGCCTGGGCACCGCCGAAGATACAAGCGATAGCACATGGGTCCTGGAAGCCCCCAGCCCCCTCGTCCTGGTGGTGGTCATCATTCCTTCTTGGCGGTGGCGGCAGAGGAGGAAGGCCTACGTGGCCCTATGGGCGATCCTCACGAGGCTGATCCCTCCAGGCTCCCTCGCGAGGCTGGTCCTGCCAGCGATCCTCGCAAGGTCGGTCACGCCACTCCTGGCGAGGGCCTTGGTCGTCCCATCATCCTCCGCCTCTCCCTCCTCCTCGGCCGTAGCCCCAGTCATTGCGCTCGGGGCATCGACCGATGTGTCCTTCTCGAACAGCCCTGAGCTCCTGGCATTCGTTCGTGTTGTGGGTGTAGAGGTTTTGGTAGGCGCAGAACCGGTTGCCCTTGGACGACTCTGGCTGGTCCCTTCCGTGCTTCGTGTCTGGTTCTGCTGGGAGCACGACTGCTCCTTTGCGCTTCACGTCCTTGGCCTTGGCCTTCTTCTCTTCTGGGCCAGCAGCTGGAAGCTCGAGGAGGGAGAGGCGCCCTTCCTCAGCTCTTGCGCACTTGGTCGCCAGGTTGAACAGCTCCAGAGATGTACATATATCCACGTGGATGGCGAGCTCCTCCTTCATTTTGACATCGCGGACGCCATCGGAGAACGATGAGATGATGGCCTCCTCTGTTACCTTGGGGATCTTGAGGCGAGCGCTGTTGAAATGATGGATGTACTTCTACAGGGTCTCTCCAGGTTGCTGCTTGATGCGGCACAGGTCACCATGGCCAGGGGGCGGTCGCGAGTGCCCTGGAAGTTGGCGATGAAGCGGCTACGCATCTCGTCTGAAGAGGAGATCGAGCCGGGAGGTAGGTTTAGGAGCTAGGTGCAGGCACCATCCTTGAGCGCCGTGGGAAACCAGTTCGCCAAGACCTTTTCATCTCCGTTGGCCGCCTCGATGCCCAGCTCGTAGAGCTGCAGGAACTCCGCAGGGTCGGCAGTGCCGTCGTAGCGAGGAGATAGATCTGGCTTGAACTTGCCTGGCCATGCGACGCTGCACAGCTCAGTGGTGAAGGCGCGGCAACCTGTGGTGGCCACCGGAGCCTTTTGCTGACGTAGGGCTTGCTCTTGATGGTTCCTGTGCACCATCGCCAGGTGCAGCGCGGGGTCTTGGCATGCTGGTGCAGGGATGCGGTCTTGCCATGCTGGTGCAGGGAGCATGTGAGCGCCTTCTTGAGGCCGAGGGACTTCTTGGCAGCTCCTTTCTTGTCGCGCGGGCACCGGACGCGGTGGGTCACATCTAGGGGCTGCGCACCTTGGAGCCAGGGCGCCTTCTTGGGGAGGAGGTGGCAGAGGCACTCCTTGAGCCACGTCACCCATGCATTATGGAGGGCGAGGCAGCGAGAGAGATGGCGCAGGAGAGCCCCCTGCGGCGCTAATGAGCTCGGTGATGCGAGCGAGCCACTCCTCGTAGAGGTCGTCGACGGGGCGGTAGTGCAGGAGCTCACATGCCAGGAGCAACGCGGCCTGCGCGTCCGTGGGGGCGCGATGAGTGTGAGACGACGGACCAGCTGGGGTCAGCGACGGAGTGGCGGTGCGGCCTTCCCGCTGCACCGAGGGGTGCAGTGAAGATGCTTGCTGCTTGTTCCCCGCTGGTCCAGTGGCGGTGTTGGCGGTAGGCGACGGAGAATGACAAGGAGGCCCATCGATGGGAGCCGTCTGGGCGACGCGGGCGGCGAGAGCAGCCCGGCGCTAGGCGCGGGCTCGGCGAGCGTCTTCCATGGATGCGACGAAGCGACATAACGCAGATCAGCTGAAAGAAGATTCCGGCGCACCCCTACCCGGCATGCCAAATGTCGGATATCGAGTTCCGGAAAAACCCTTAAGGTTCGAACTCTGGGGTGCGCAAGAAGATCTTCTCCCTACCGAAACACGCCCACAACCTCACCGCGATTCTAAGCTAGAACGATGAACAACACAAGACACACGAGGTTTATACTGGTTCGGGCCACCGTTGTGGTGTAATACCCTAATCCAGTGTGTGGTGTGGTGGATTGCCTCTTAGGCTGATGAAGAACAGTACAGAGGAAGAACAGCCTCGCGAGGTGAGGTGTTCTTGTGGTGGTGTGCTTGGAGAGGAGTCGATCCGTCTCTGTTGGCTCTAGGTGAGATGATCCTTCTACTATGGTGGCTATCTCTATTTATAGAGGCCCTGGTCCTCTTCCCAAATATTGAGCGGGAAGGGAGCCAACAATTGCCATTTTGAAAGGGGACAACTAGTACAAGCTATCCTGACTAAAGGTGGTCTTCGACTACCAAAGGCACTGGCGATGATGCCGTCTTGGGATCCACGATGACCTCCGTCCTGCCGTCCTGTTGGTCTTGGTCTTGTTGCACCAATATGGAAACCTTTGCTTGATGCCTCGGTACTCCGCGCCTGCGCTTGCCCCCTTTGCACCAAAGAGGAAACGAGGACACTGCACAGGCTAGCGCCCGCCTGGCGCCTGCCTGGTCTTGATCGTCATGGCTTGCGTCATGAGCACCTCGCGAGGTACCCCTCGCCTTGATCTCTCCGCCTCCTCGCGAGCCTGCCTGGTGAGGCCGCCCCTGAGGAGGCCTTGTGTCGTCCGCCCCCGCGAGGCTTGGCCCCTCGCGAGGGTCTTGAACTTGGGTTGATGAAGACTGGCCGTACTGGGCCACTGGTGAGCCTCGCTCCAGGCCGCATGCAGGAAAGTATGGGGACCCCCGTTCCCAGAATGTCGACACACATACTACATCCACTGGGCATCAAAGTTTGCCACCAGTGCAAATATAGGGAACAAAGCAGCATATTACATACACTCGCCGTCAAAATTGGCCACCAGTGCAAATAAACGAGGCAGCAAAACAAGTCCATAACTGAAACAACTTCAGCAGAGCTCAAGAAACCTTATCCTGGGTATCCACCATGCTGGCAATAAGCTTAGCAAACTTATTAACTTTGTCATGTTTGGCACTAAAATCCTCCAACACTTGCTGTTGCACCAGAAAGTATGCATCTGAATGCTCCAGGGACTTCCGCAGTCCTTCCGCTTCTTGTCACAACACAGCTGATCGACATCTTTCAACTTGTAGTTGAGACTCAAGAAACCGAACTGATTCAGACAGTGAGTTTGAATAGTTGTGCAAGCAGTAGTGGCCAGTAACTCAAACACTAAACCAAGACAGGACTTTGGGGTTGTCTCACTATCTTCAAGATAGTCTTCCTTAGCTGTTTTATCAGCTTTGTTGGAGACCAACAAGGATGTCTCATTATCCTGAACCTTATCTGCATTACTTCCTTTACCATTGCTTAATAAGGCACTCTTCCCCAATATTCTGTCAGCATTCTAAAGAAGAAACAAGCAGACACATAACAGGTTTAGCATGTACTAGTATATGAAAGTCATTTCGATGAACCAGTTCATAGTAAGGTGGACAGGATTAAACTACCAAGTCTTCAATTGCCAAGTACTAGTACATAATAAAAGCATCAAACAAACATATATCTATGTCCTATGGTCACTGCATTGTCTTGCCAAATCAAAATAGAGACACGGTTCGAATCATACGAGTTCAAGGCAAAGCAGCAGTGAAAGAATACAAAGCGTGGAAAACTACGTGGCACAACAAGATTTCAGATGGGTACCATGGGTCTACATGTACAACAACACTATTGGCTCCGTTGTCATGCTAGTAATGTGCATGATATGAGAAGTCAATTGAATACACAATTGAAATTGAAATCAACAGAGCTATTGATAAGAGCAAACCTGTTAAAGAAACATGCGTGAACTTGTGCCATTGGAGTTTTGATTGGATCCTTCAATTTAAAAATAAGTTTGTATGAGTAAATACAGTGATACAAGAGCAAAGCAGTATGCACAATAGCAATGGAGTCTTAAATTAGAATAGTTGTTCTTCAGGTTTAAGCACTTGTTTCTACATGAACAGAGTACAGTAAGACGCAAGAATATAGTACTTCAAAATAGAAAATGAGCTCATAGACCACATTCTTGGTTCGGGACCAGTAGAGAACAAGGCATTCCTAGTCATCATCCAGTAAATGTGTCTCAGGAGAAGTAAGGGAATTTGATGAGTTTCTTTGCCGGTGAAGTACGTTTTCTTCAGGTAATTCCGATACTGCCACTAAGCATCCTTGAAGATAGCAGAGGTATTAGCACAGGTTACCTCATCCTGAGTTTCCAAATCGACCCTTCTCTATAGAGAAAAATGGGAAAATTTGCTGTATTATAACCATCATGGAGGTAGGATGTATGGGACAAAGCAAAGTAATTGCCATGAATAACATTACTTACACGTAACTCCTGGACAAACACCTGCAACTGGCATTTTCCTTCATCTTCAGTATAATATTTTCAAGATGGGAAGATACGCACATAGGATTTAACAACATCAAATGCGATAGATGCTAAACTACGACTGGCTGGTTGTGCTTCCTCCACAGGAATAGGCATACTAACTGGTGGAGTTGGGGTTCACCGTGTTAGTACTAGCCCTTTGGGCACTGGAGCTGCCTTTCTAACTGCTCTTGTTTGCGAGCTCTATGGTGGAGATGGTACTGTGTCAATAGGAACTAGGTTACTATCTGCTGGGGTTGCGGTTAGATTGGGTGAAGTTGGTTCTCTTTCCATCGCAGTAGGGGTACAATCTGCAAGAGTCTGGGTTATGTGTGGTAGGGCTGGTTCTTGTGCATGTACAACCGGGGTGCTATCTCCACCAAGAGGTAGCACTGTTTTATTTGAAGACCATGTTTTTACTCCGCTAGATACGGACATCACCCACTCCAATTCAAATGGCTGATAAACAAGAAACATAGTTGAATGTACAAACATTGTATGAGAGACAGATGCAATAGATAGTGTGGAAAAAAGAGGGCACGAATTAGTTGACATGTATATTGTTTAACTAAAACAGATAGCATGACATAATTTCACATATATGATGTCTATCTAAACTGGATAGCATAGCATAACATAATTCAAAGATACGATGAAACTAAACAGGACATAATTCACATACATGTTATCTAAGTAATCAGGATCGCATGATTTAATTCACATATGTGATTTATATGCTAAACATAGGGCATCCGATATGATGTCTGAACTAAGAACATGGTGTTGAATATTATGTATATGATGTCTAAACTATGCAATGCAAGACACCATATGCACGATATGAGCAGTATAATTGTAACGCCCCAGATACAATTTTCCATAATCGTAACTCCGACTCTTGCCTTTTCCGGAGATGCTATATGATATTTCCTTCGTGGTTGGGTTTTGTCATTTGTTTTGCATTTTGTTCTTGTTATGCATCTCATCTCATAGCATCATGTGCATCGCATCCATATGTTTTCATAAAACTTGCATCCGTTCGTGTTCCGCCGGTTCTCTTCGTTGTCCGTTCTGAGCCCGACCACACTTGCACGCGCCCGCGGCACCTCCGAAATATTATTTTATAAGTGGCATAAAAATGTTCTCGGAATGGGTTGCAACTTGTTGTGCGGTCTTATTATAGTGTAGACAGAGCGCCTGCCAAGTTTCGTCACATTCGGAGTTCATTTGATAGCCCAACCGTTAAATGTATAGCGGTATCGTTATCGGTACCTTCGTCGGACGTTTCGGTCTCCGAAACTACCGCCGGGCTATACTTCTCTTCTCTCCTCTCGGCCCAACTCCTCTTCACAGCCCACTAGCCCACCTACCTAACCCCCCTCCGCTCCGGACCATCCGATCGAGATCGAACGGCTCCGAAACGGCCTCAAACCCCCCTCCTAACCCGTCAAACCCTAGCTCTACCTATAAAAGGAAGCCTCCCTTCCATTTTTGGCAGCCAAGCCCCCCTCCTCGAGCCCCGCGCCGCCGCCTTCCCCCTCCAAATCCGGCGCCAGCCACCTCCCGAGAGCCACATGGCAGCTCCCCATTGGCCTGCCGCCGCCGCGCAGCCTCCCTCCTCCAACCGAAGCTGGCCACGCGTCCCCCTCAGCCTCCTCCGCCGCTGGCCCGCTCTAGCCCATCCGCGGCCTGCCCCGGGCCGATCTGGGCCCGGAACCGCACCGCCGCCCGAGCGTAGGAGCACCCCGCTCCCGCACGCCTCCTGCCGTTTCGCTCGCCGGCAGCGTCGCCGGAGTGGTGCGGCCGTCCCCGCCGGCGACCCCCAGGCCAGTCCCGCTCCCTCTCCTCCTCTCGTTTCTCCCCCGCGTGCTCTCTGACCCGAGCTCTCTCTCCCTCTCTCAACCAGGACCTCCGCCATGGAGTTCGCGGCCGGATCCCGCGCCGCCGTGCTCGTCCGGGCCTGCCGCCGCCGGGAACGGGTTCCCGAGCGCCGGATCTGATGAATCCCGGCCTCCCTCGCTCCCTCCAGTCTCTTCTCCATCGACCCCGTCGCCGGAATCGTCGCCGTCCTCGCTGTGGCCTCGCCGTGTCCTCCTGTGCGGGGAGGAGGACGAGCGCCAACCCCCTCCCGCATGGGCCGCGCCTCGCGTGGGCCCCGCATCGCCAACCAGCTCCAAGGCCCAGCCTGCTTCCCCTCCAGATCGGGCCTGCTCCAGATCTGCCCCAGCCTCCTCCACCAGCTGGGCTTGGCCCAATGTGAGCAACCCTCGCCCAAACCAAGATTCGGCCTAGTTCTATTTTTTTAGACTCTACGAATTTAACTTTATCCAGAAAACTCCATATTTACAGTCTGGCCCCTAAACATCATGCATATAATAACTCTTTAACAGTGCATCATATGTAAAAACTTTATATATGTGAAATGCTCAGAAAATTGTGTAGATTAATAATATGCCATTTTCATCTATGTTAAAAAATGTTTAACTTGCTGTTTATTTAAATTTTCTAATATGCCATATTAAAATGCTTTATTTCATAACTAAATAACCGTAGCTCCGAATTTAATAAACTTTATATGTAAATGGGGTGGAAAAATGCCTAGTTTAACATGGTCCACTTTATTTTCCTGTTTAACAACTCTAAAATTGTGTTTAGGACAGAACAGTACCGAATCTAAAATTTGCATATGGGGATTTTCCGGAATTGTTGTTTGTTGTTTCCGGCCTCATTTAAACTTGCCTAGATAGGTAGTTTCATTATGCTTTAACTCTTGCCATGTTTAAAAACATTTAATATTGCTTGGTAGCCTAAACGAGATCAACTAAATAATTGCTTGTGGTGTTTCGTCAATATGCAACTCGTTGCATATTGAGCTCCACTTAATTTGTAGGATTGTTTGTGCACTTTGCCATGCCATGCCTCATTAAACCGGCATGCATCATACTTGTTTGTGCATCATGCCATGATTATGCTTGTGCATTTACCATGTTGGTTGTTTCTTTCCGGTGTTGCTTCTTAGTTCCGATAATGTCGCGATTGTGAGGATTCGTTCGACTACGTTGGTTCGTCTACTTCATGGACTCGTTCTTCTTCCTAGAGGGATTTCAGGCAAGATGACCGTTACCCTGGATCTCACTACAATCATTGCTATGCTAGTTGCTTCGTTCTATCGCTATGCTGCGCTACCTATCACCTGTTTATCAAGCCATCCTATATTGCCATGAACCTCTAACCTTTGACACCTTTCCTATGCAAACCGTTGTTTGGCTATGTTACCGCTTTTGCTCAGCCCTCTTATAGCGATGCTAGTTGCAGGTGAAGTTGAAGATTTCTCCATGGTGGATAGGATTTTGGTTGGGATATCACAATATCTCTTATATTATTAATGCATCTATATACTTGGTAAAGGGTGGAAGACTTGGCCTTTTGCCTAGTGTTTTGTTCCACTCTTGCTGCCCTAGTTTCCGTCATACCGGTGTTATGTTCCCGGATTTTGCGTTCCTTACACGGTCGGGTGATTTATGGGACCCCCTTGATAGTTTGCTTTGAATAAAACTCCTCCAGCAAGGCCCAACCTTGGTTTTACCATTTGCCTCACCACCACCTACCCTTTCCCTTGGGTCGGCCAACCCAAGGGTCATCTTTATTTTAGCCCCCCCGGGCCAGTGCTTGTCTAAGTGTTGGTCCGAACCGAGTAGACTGCGGGGCCCCCTCGGGGAAAATCGAGGTTTGGTTTTACTCGTAGGATGTCTCATCCGGTGTTGCCCTGAGAACGAGATATGTGCAGCTCCTATCGGGATTGTCGGCGCATCGGGCGGCTTTGCTGGTCTTGTTTAACCATTGTCGAAAGGTCTTGTAAACCGGGATTCCGAGTCTGATCGGGTCTTCCTGAGAGAAGGTCTATTCCTTCGTTGATCGCGAGAGCTTGTCATGGGCTAAGTTGGGACACCCCTGCAGGGTATAATCTTTCGAAAGCCGTGCCTGCGGTTATAGGCAGATGGGAATTTGTTAATGTCCGATTTTAGACAACTTGACACCAGATCAGATTTAAAACGCATCAACCGCGTGTGTAGCCGTGATGGTCTCTTTTTGGCGGAGTCCGGGAAGTGAACACGGTTTCTGGGTTATGTTTGACGTAAGTAGGAGATCAGGATCACTTCTTGATCATTACTAGTTGACGACCGTTCTGCTTGCTCTCTTCTCGCTCTTATTTGCGTATGTTAGCCACCATATATGCTTAGTTGCTGCTGCAGCCTCACCACTTTACCCCTTCCTTTCCCTTTAAGCTTTGCTAGTCTTGATACCCATGGTAATGGGATTGCTGAGTCCTCGTGGCTCATAGATTACTACAACAACAATTGCAGGTACAGGTTAATCGATGTTCATGACGCGAGAGCGATGCTTGCTTGCGTTGAGTTCTTCTTCTGCTTCTTCGACCAGGGGATAGGTTCCAGGTCGGCAGCCTGGGTTAGCAGGGTGGATGTCGTTTGAGTTTCTGTTTGTGTTTCATCCGTAGTCGGATGATGCTCCTATGTATTGTGATGTTGTATTCATGTGGCATTGTATGCCTCTTGTATGTATCCCCATCTATTATGTAATGTTGATGTAATGATATCCACCTTGCAAAAGCGTTTCAATATGCCGGTCTATCCTTGGTGGGACCTTCGAGTTCCTTTTGGATAGGGTCGCATATTGGGCGTGACAAGTTGGTAATCAGAGCCTCGACCGACCCTAGGAGCCCCCTTGTTTGTTGGCCGTTGTTGAGTCTAGAAGAAAACTATTTTGAGTCTTAGGATTATATATATCGGAGAGTAGGAATTCTTTTTACTCCTCAGTCCCTTCGTCGCTCTGGTGAGGTCTCCTGACGTAGATGTTTTGTCTCTCCTCTCCTCAAATTTCACTAATTTATTTTAGGATCACGCGGGTATCTTGGAATCATTCCGATAGTCTTGTGACGAGAACATTGTTCTTGGTGCCTCCTGACATTTAGGGGTTGTGGCAGTGTCCCGGGGAGTCGATCTCTAGGTGTTGTCGTCACAATTTTATCATTGCAGTTCTGGAATACCTGAGATTTGCCGACATCGAAAATCTCTTTTATGCAGTTGTTGGTGAGATAACCCCGATAACCCAGTACTAGGGCGAGCTCGGGAGTATTGCCATAACTCGTATAACGGATGCTTTTCGAAGGTTGAGGTACACGATTTCCGAAGGTTTCTTGGTTATGTGTTGACGGATGGATACAGCTGGATGTAGGGATTGTTAGCTTGGGTGAGATATATTGCTTCCCCTGTATCCCCAACACCAGATTGCTTAACCAGAAAGTTTCGGGAGTTTTATAGGTGGGAATTCAAGTAGCTCCTTGAATATCTTTTCGACAGATGCATGATATGAGATTGGGGTTCGACGTCTAGTGGTCCGCCTTTCCACGGTCGTTTTTACAGTGGTCTCATTGTGTCTTAAAGAACCCTTGGCTATGCTGGTTCGGGGACACTTCGTATGTCATGTGCACTGCCTTGTACATGATGGTGCTGTACACTCGAGCCCGTGTGGGCCCCACCACGAAAACTTCGGACGGAATCTCTATCATATGTTTGTTCCGGCTTATTCTACAAGCCAATCTTTTGTTTTGTTTTATTTGTGGTATTCGAGTTGCTTCGAGTCAAATGTTGAATCCATACCTTTCTTAAATGGTGTTCTCATATTTCTATGGGAGTGCTAATCCTTTTGATCATCGAGATTGTCATGTCAATTCTTTCCAACCGGTGTGCTTCTTTTCAACTGGATCCGATCATTTCAACATTCGCAAGATCATCTCTCAGTTTCCCAACGTTGTTCGTTTCATCCGTCCTCAAGTTGCCTTTGTTTTCCCGCCCTCCCACCCCTTTTTCTTCAAGGACTCATATTTCTTAATCAAGTATCCATTTATTTATGTGAAGTTTCTCCATTTTTTTCCTGTCAATGTTCTTATCCGGTGATTTCCCAAGAAGATGCTCAACAGTTTTAAGTTCATCATCCTCCATTGTTGTTTCTTCTCCGGTGGATCCAATTCAAGCTTTCAGTGTTGATCATATTCTTTACCTCGTTTCAAATGTTTTTCCACGTCGGTGCACCTCTTAATTGTTCACCTCCCTCTATTCTTGTCCGGAGTGCTCAAGATATCTCAGAAGAATCATGTTTCCTTTCTTAATCCGTTCGAGTTACTTCAAGTTTTTCTCTCATTCAAGCTATTTAATTCAACTGGTGCAATCTCTCTTCAAAATTGTTCAACGGTGTTTTCTTTTGAGTGGGCCTTAACCCACAGGTCTTTTCCCAGGATCTTACCTGACTCTTTTATTTTCCCGGAGCTATTCCCAAACTCTTTTCAGAGTGTGACGTAAGAATGGATTCCATCAGTCATATGCCTTCTCCAAGGTCGTTTTCAAATTCTTTTCATATTTGGCTCAACCTTTTTCTTTTAATCCTTCCAGAGTGTCTCAACAATTCATGATGGTGTTTCTCCTCATCATTCTCGGATTTTGAAGACCGAAGAAGAGTTCCTCTTAAATCCTTACCCGTTCTTCCAAAGAGGCGTAGTTCAAGCTTGATGCCATCCTCTCATAGTTGTTTTCGATTGTGAGAATTCTTTTCAACCATCCGGAGCATTTCATGAGTTGTTTCCATTTCTTTCCTCCGAAGGCCATCATTTCGGGTTTATTCGTTCTCAGCTTTTAGCTCTCCTTCTCCATATTCTACCGGTGCATCATTCAAGTATTCTCTAATAAGCTCATGATCTCTTCGTTCACTTGTATCTAAATCTCCTCAAGTATATTCATTCGTTTCCCAACTCTTCCCGGTGAATTGTGCCTTTGCTACTTTCATTTTCAATTCTTACGGTGGTTCGTTCAAGATTTCACTTCCTTCATTATCATATCAATTTGTTCGTTGTTTCCAATCCTACCAGTGTTTCCATCAAGACCTTCTCAAGTTTGCGCTATATCTATCTTAATCCTTTCTACGAGAATAAGTAGTATGCCAAATCCGCTGCTTGTCATCAATTTAAATTGGTGAAGGATACACATAACGTAATTCTTATCATTGTTTCATCCAAGTGATCTAGTTTCTTCCTTCTAGAGTTGTTCATCATGTCATTTTTCTCGGTTCGAGATGCTTCATCTTTTCTTTTACGGAGTTCCATGTTTTCTCGGGTATATTGTCGCGAAGCTCCATCTAAATTATTGCAAGGCTTCACCTTGTGTTTTCAATTTCTCTTCCTTTCTATCACCCTTTTATTACCGCAGTTCTTCATGGAGGCTCTACATGGTGGTTCGTCAAGGATTCCTTTCATTCTTCAATTGTTCTTCAAGTTTTCTCTCGAAGTTATGAACCGCCAAGCTATACTCTAAAATAAACATGGTGCTCAACACATGTTTTGTTTTGAGGAGTTCAAGTATTCTTCATCTTGCATTCCAAAGTGCAATTCTCCTACCTTATCATTTGAGGTGGTGTTATATCATTCTTGACAATTTTCATTCATGTTTCGCGATTCACATGTTGTCAAGAATGAGGTATTTTAAATCCATCAATCTCTTCTTTGGAGTTATCTTGGTATAGATTTCATCTAAAGCCTTCCCTAAGGAATGTTGCTATTGTGGTGCTTACTAATGACCCAAGTTCTCCAATTATCCTCTTGGTGGAAGAAATTTTTCATCTCGTCAGTGTTATCAATTATATTATTTGTTTCCGTAGTGGCAGAATTTCACCTAATTTTGAGAAGGATTCCATAAGCCCACTACAAGCTTGTGCTTTTCGTTGTTGATTTTCCAATAACTCTGTTCAATTCTTCTTTGCAAGGATGCTTTCCAAGTTCATTTGTGGCAGAAGATTTCATTTTCTTCTTCGTCCCTTTATCCCAACAATCTAGCTTCTTTTCTTCCGTTCCGGAGGCTTTGTGATGTTGCTCCCTTCGCTCATCAACTCGAATTGTGAAGATCATGTCATTTTCATGCTTATCCATTTAACCGGCGTGTCGTGTTTTCATTCGAGTTCCCTCATCTTACCAAGTTTTGCCTCCTTCCTCAACCGGAGAGCTGTCTGAAATCTTTCTTACCCCTTGTGCCATTCCTTCAATAGTTCTGGAGGCAGTGTGTTGTTGATTTCATCAAGTATCCTCTCATCTTGTCAAGTTCATGTTCAATTTCTTCCATTTACAGTCGGAGTGCTGTCAAAATTATATCATTCTTATTCATTCTTATCTTGTTTCAACCAGAGGGGTTTCAATTCCTTCTTGTCCATTAAACTCTTGATTCATGTCTTTGCAACCTTCAAGTTATCGTAATGTTCCTTGTTCCTATTTTCTAACAGATTGTTTGCAATCTCGTTCATCTCTGTTGCACTCTTTCTTTTATATTGCTCAACCTCTCAAGGTTCGTGGTTTCACTCATTCGTCAAAGAAGCAACTTAGTTTTACCTCTTCTCTTCCCTTTCTGTTTTCCCTCCGGTGCCATCTTAGATCTCGGGACGAGATCCTCTCGTAGTGGTGGAGTGTTGTAACGCCCCGGATACAATTTTGCATAATCGTAACTCCGACTCTTGCCTTTTCCGGAGATGCTATATGATATTTCCTTCGTGGTTGGGTTTTGTCGTTTGTTTTGCATTTTGTTCTTGTTATGCATCTCATCTCATAGCATCATGTGCATCGCATCCATATGTTTTCATAAAACTTGCATCCGTTCGTGTTCCGCCGGTTCTCTCCGTTGTCCGTTCTGAGCCCGACCACACTTGCACGCGCCCGCGGCACCTCCGAAATATTATTTTATAAGTGGCATAAAAATGTTCTCGGAATGGGTTGCAACTTGTCGTGCGGTCTTATTATAGTGTAGAAAGAGCGCCTGCCAAGTTTCGTCGCATTCGGAGTTCGTTTGATAGCCCAACCGTTAAATGTATAGCGGTACCGTTGTCGGTACCTTCGTCGGACGTTTCGGTCTCCGAAACTACCGCCGGGCTGTACTTCTCTTCTCTCCTCTCTGCCCAACTCCTCTTCACAGCCCACTAGCCCACCTACCTAACCCCCCTCCGCTCCGGACCGTCCGATCGAGATCGAACGGCTCCGAAACGGCCTCAAACCCCCCTCCTAACCCCTCAAACCCTAGCTCTACCTATAAATGGAAGCCTCCCTTCCATTTTTGGCAGCCAAGCCCCCCTCCTCGAGCCCTGCGCCGCCGCCTTCCCCCTCCAAATCCGGCGCCAGCCACCTCCCGAGAGCCACATGGCAGCTCCCCATTGGCCTGCCGCCGCCGTGCAACCTCCCTCCTCCAACCGGAGCTGGCCACGCGTCCCCCTCAGCCTCCTCCGCCGCTGGCCCGCTCCAGCCCGTCCGCGGCCCGCCCCGGGCCGATCTGGGCCTGGAACCGCACCGCCGCCCGCAGCGCAGGAGCGCCCCGCTCCCGCACGCCTCCTGCCATTCCGCTCGCCGGCAGCGTCGCCGGAGTGGTGCGTCCGTCCCCGTCGGCGACCCCCAGGCCGGTCCCGCTCCCTCTCCTCCTCTCGTTTCTCCCCCGCGTGCTCTCTGACCCGAGCTCTCTCTCCCTCTCTCAACCAGGACCTCCGCCATGGAGTTCGCGGCCGGATCCCGCGCCGCCGTGCTCGTCCGGGCCTGCCGCCGCCGGGAACGGGTTCCCGAGCGCCGGATCTGATGAATCCCGGCCTCCCTCGCTCCCTCCAGTCTCTTCTCCATCGACCCCATCGCCGGAATCGTCGCTGTCCTTGCTGTGGCCTCGCTGTGTCCTCTTGTGCAGGGAGGAGGACGAGCGCCAGCCCCCTCCCGCATGGGCCGTGCCTCGCGTGGGCCCCGCGTCGCCAGCCAGCTCCAAGGCCCAGCCTGCTTCCCCTCCAGATCGGGCCTGCTCCAGATCTGCCCCAGCCTCCTCCACCAGCTGGGCTTGGCCCAATGTGAGCAACCCTCGCCCAAACCAAGATTCGGCCTAGTTCTGTTTTTTTAGACTTTGCGAATTTAACCTTATCCAGAAAACTGCATATTTACAGTCTGGCCCCTAAACATCATGCATATAATAACTCTCTAACAGTGCATCATATGTAAAAACTTTATATATGTGAAATGCTCAAAAAATTGTGTAGATTAATAATATGCCATTTTCATCTATGTTAAAAAATGTTTAACTTGCTGTTTATTTAAATTTGCTAATATGCCATATTAAAATGCTTTATTTCATAACTAAATAACCGTAGCTCCGAATTTAATAAACTTTATATGTAAATGGGGTGGAAAAATGCCTAGTTTAACATGGCCCAGTTTATTTTCCTGTTTAACAACTCTAAAATTGTGTTTAGGACAGAACAGTACCGAATCTAAAATTTGCATATGGGGATTTTCCGGAATTGTTGTTTGTTGTTTCCGGCCTTATTTAAACTTGCCTAGATAGGTAGTTTCATTATGCTTTACCTCTTGCCATGTTTAAAAACATTTAATATTGCTTGGTAGCCTAAACGAGATCAACTAAATAATTGCTTGTGGTGTTTCGTCAATATGCAACTCGTTGCATATTGAGCTCCACTTAATTTGTAGGATTGTTTGTGCACTTTGCCATGCCATGCCTCATTAAACCGGCATGCATCATACTTGTTTGTGCATCATGCCATGATTATGCTTGTGCATTTACCATGTTGGTTGTTTCTTTTCGGTGTTGCTTCTTAGTTCTGGTAATGTCGCGATTGTGAGGATTCGTTCGACTACGTTGGTTCGTCTACTTCACGGACTCGTTCTTCTTCCTAGCGGGATTTCAGGCAAGATGACCGTTACCCTGGATCTCACTACTATCATTGGTATGCTAGTTGCTTCGTTCTATCGCTATGCGGTGCTACCTATCACCTGTTTATCAAGCCATCCTATATTGCCATGAACCTCTAACCTTTGACACCTTTCCTATGCAAACCGTTGTTTGGCTATGTTACCACTTTTGCTCAGCCCCTCTTATAGCATTGCTAGTTGCAGGTGAAGTTGAAGATTTCTCCATGGTGGACAGGATTTTGGTTGGGATATCACAATATCTCTTATATTATTAATGCATCTATATACTTGGTAAAGGGTGGAAGACTTGGCCTTTTGCCTAGTGTTTTGTTCCACTCTTGCCGCCCTAGTTTCCGTCATACCGGTGTTATGTTCCCGGATTTTGCGTTCCTTACGCGGTCGGGTGATTTATGGGACCCCTTGACAGTTCGCTTTGAATAAAACTCCTCCAGCAAGGCCCAACCTTGGTTTTACCATTTGCCTCACCACCACCTACCCTTTCCCTTGGGTCGGCCAACCCAAGGGTCATCTTTATTTTAGCCCCCCTGGGCCAGTGCTTGTCTAAGTGTTGGTCCGAACCGAGTAGACTGCAGGGCCCCCTCGGGGAAACTCGAGGTTTGGTTTTACTCGTAGGATGTCTCATCCGGTGTTGCCCTGAGAACGGGATATGTGCAGCTCCTATCGGGATTGTCGGCGCATCGGGCGGCTTTGCTGGTCTTGTTTTACCATTGTCGAAAGGTCTTGTAAACCGGGATTCCGAGTCTGATCGGGTCTTCCTGGGAGAAGGTCTATTCCTTCGTTGATCGCGAGAGCTTGTCATGGGCTAAGTTGGGACACCCCGGCAGGGTATAATCTTTCGAAAGCCGTGCCTGCGGTTATAGGCAGATGGGAATTTGTTAATGTCCGGTTGTAGACAACTTGACACCAGATCCGATTTAAAACGCATCAACCGCGTGTGTAGCCGTGATGGTCTCTTTTCGGCGGAGTCCGGGAAGTGAACACGGTTTCTGGGTTATGTTTGATGTAAGTAGGAGTTCAGGATCACTTCTTGATCATTACTAGTTGACGACCGTTCTGCTTGCTCTCTTCTCGCTCTTATTTGCGTATGTTAGCCACCATATATGCTTAGTCGCTGCTGCAGCCTCACCACTTTACCCCTTCCTTTCCCTTTAGGCTTTGCTAGTCTTGATACCCATGGTAATGGGATTGCTGAGTCCTCGTGGCTCACAGATTACTACAACAACAGTTGCAGGTACAGGTTAATCGATGTTCATGACGCGAGAGCGATGCTTGCTTGCGTTGAGTTCTTCTTCTGCTTCTTCGATCAGGGGATAGGTTCCAGGTCGGCAGCCTGGGCTAGCAGGGTGGATGTCGTTTGAGTTTTTGTTTGTGTTTCATCCATAGTGGGATGATGCTCCTATGTATTGTGATGTTGTATTCGTGTGGCATTGTATGCCTCTTGTATGTATCCCCATCTATTATGTAATGTTGATGTAATGATATCCACCTTGCAAAAGCGTTTCAATATGCGGGTCTATCCTTGGTGGGACCTTCGAGTTCCTTTTGGATAGGGTCGCATATTGGGCGTGACAATAACCATGCCAAGTTAGTGCATACCCTCGGTGGGGGAATAGGACCGGTCTTCTGTCTCTGAACCCATCTCTAAGGAGCTATTGGGACCCAACAAGAGATCTGCTTCAACAGGTAGCACTGTCTGCTCTAAAGGCCTTGTTTTCACTCCAGATTTTTCCATCTCCCACCCAAATGGCTGATTCACAGGAAGAGTAGTTTAATGTACAAACATTGTCGACAAATGTAAATATAATGAAGAAAAGGATGGGCAAGATATCATTCAAATATATGATACCTAGTTAAACAGGATGACATTGCACATTTCACATATATTATGGCTGGCTAAAAGACATGAGACTGCATAATTCCCATATATGATATAGAAACTAAACAGGTGGCATTACAGAACATGTCTAAACTAAGCAGATGACATATATTATGTCAAAAGTAGGCACTGCAAGGCAACATATGCATGATATGACAAACATCATCATGCCAAGGTAGAGCAAACACCTTGGGGGGTAAATAGGAGTGGTCAGCTACGTCCGAATCTACCTCAGAACAAATATCTTCCCCTGGATTACAATCTGGAGAGGGGGGGGGAGGGAGGGTTTGCCATTGAACCCACCATGCAGCGATGTCTGCATGAAATTGTATTGCCGCGCAAAACTCTTCTCTTTTTCTCTACATGTTCAGCATGACTATGTACAATATCTGACATGCATATGAAAAAAATATGGTGAGATTATGTAAGGAGAGCATGTAGAAATTTAGAGTGATGGTAACAACCAGTGGATGGATCCAAAAATAATGATAGCAGGCTGATGATTGCTTTAATTTAATAAAAAGAAAGATGGTGATTGCTTTACTATTTGTTTCCCACCCAAGATGAACAACATAGGCATACCCTAGGTGAACCAGATATTAGACAGAGATACTATTCATTGCTGCCTCGATATGTGCCCCCAAACTAATTTAGAACTCAAGTTTGAACATTAATTTGGACCTGGCTTGGAGTCTAAGAGGTGAACATGACGATAAAGTAGCAGGTAATTTTAAGTAATGCATAACATAAGCAGAAACAAAAGAGCGTGACCTCTCTTGTGGACCCGTGTACTCCTCAGGTTCATCTGCTAATTCAATGATGGTGGTGCCGTTGCAGTGGGTGCCGGCGGCAGGGAAGGAGATCTGAGGCGGCGAAATACGGTCAAGAGTCGTGATGTATGGTTTGGTGGATGCTTCTATTAATGGAGTAGCTCATGTGAGGTGGACGACGTCGCGACAGGAGCAGGACAAACCACACAAAGTTCCCTTCGACACCTACCTGTAACTGAAGTAACTCTGTAAGGGCTCATTTGGCTTGCATGATTCTAAAAACACAGGGATAGGAAAAACACCGGAATAGGATATGAATGCACATGGTAAACAAAGCATTTGTAAACACAGGATTTCTATCAACTTGGGTGTTTGGTTCACAGGAAATGGAAGAGCAGAGGAATGCAAAGAAACATGGCCAAAATAAAGTGAAACCATATGAAAGCGTGTACAGTTAGAATGTTATTCTGCCACTAATGCACTTGGTCTTGTTTTCATGCATAGGATTTTGCAAAGTAGGTCCAGGTGGATGTTTTGCTCCATTCCTTTCAACAAAATGCATGAATAATTGAATAGTAGAGTGCCATAGGAAAATTTCATATTGCTATGTTTTTCCGTTGAGCCAAAATAGCCATAATGGATCGACATGAATGTAGAGTAATAAGTGATGCAACTAGTGTACAACCTCCTTGCCGTAGCCGTGTCGACCTCAACATCATTTGATTGGTCGGTGAAGAAGTTGAGGCAGAGGTGGCTGTCGGAGGTGTGGAGGAAGATCTAAGGAATCTGTAGATGGCATCCATGGCACTGTTTTGTTATGATGGATCGTTGTGTCATTAGAGCAGCTCTGGTGACCCGTAAGACATCAGGGCTGAAGCAGCACAAGATAGACATCATTAATCTCAAGTATTATTCTAATAGCATCTCCAATAGATGTTGTAAAACAGATGTAAAATTTACATCACCAAAAACCACCTGACTACAATAGATGAGGTAAAAAATGTTGACTCTGAACTTAACTGTCCAAACTGAAATTTACTGTGGAATCTGCTACTGTCGAAACTGAATGCAATGGTAGCAGAGAGGCACTTGACATGTAGTTTAGGGAGGGCCTCCAGTTCATCTTCAACCTGCACCCCCTGAGCCGCCAGCCACCACCGGCTGAACCACCGCCCCCGTGCCGCCTCGACGCCCCGAAACAACTCCCCACCGCCTGTCCGTCGCTGCCCCGGCCAGCCCTCTAAGCCCCTCCCCCCGCGCCGAGCTTTTTCTCCGGCGATCCCCATGCCACCGCCCCACAAGCTCCCCCACCCTGAACCCTAAGATGGATAGTGCGGTACTTCTTCGGCGAGCCCCCCTCCTTGCTGCGGGTGGTTCTTCCTTAACTCCACGAGGCCCCCACCCCCTGAAAATCGACTGACCCAAAAGTCGATTCAGTCGACTGAAGTGTAGCTAAATCGGAGCAGAGCAGCAACACGAGTGAGGGGAAGAGCAGCCGCAGCAGCGCGAGAGAGCGAGCGAGAGCCAGAGCAGCAGCAGCAGCACAAGAGAGAGCCGAAGCAGCAGTAGCTCTGTGAGCGAGCGAGCGAGAGCTGGAGCAGCAGCAGCTGTGCGAGCGAGTAGGCGAGAACAAGAGCAGTAGCAGCTGCGCGAGCGAGCGAGTGAGAGCTGGAGCAGCAGATACGGCTGGTATGGCCGCCGCCGCCGAAGGGTCCTTGCACTGGGGGAGAGCCGCCATGGAGATGTCGCCCGCGGCGCCGACTTTGAGGTAGCCCCTCCATGGGGGTGCGGGATGGAGCACCATCGGCGCCGGGAGGTCGAGTTAAGGAGAAGGTGCGATGCAATGAGTGTACAACGTCTTTGGTGGCACCGAGTAGGCCTCGTCTTCGTCCGAGGAGTCGGTGAGGATGTTGCGGTTCCGGTGGAAAGGCGACGCTGTGGGGATGGAGCAGCCGCGATAGACGAGGCAATCATCGGAGCAACTCCTTGGAGGTGGAGGACGGGGCGGCTAAACCGGTGGGACGATGAGATGGACGACGGATCCTCATACGGGGAGGTGGACAAGGGACGTCGAGCTGTTGCGGTGGACGACGTCATCAGGGAAGAGGCTCCGGCTGGGCAGCGGTGAGGTGGCGGATGGAGGAGGGTGGGGTTTCACGGCTGGAGCGCAGAGGTTATGGTTGCCTGGGATTTCGAATGGCAAAAAGGAGGTGATGGGAGGGGGGGAACCATGACTTAGGGACGCGCTTGCCCAAAATGTAGGGTGTGTTACAAAAGTACCCCCACCAATTTGAACTAGCGGCCCTTTAGGCTTAGGGTTAGAAGGGGGATTTCGTGTGTCGGGATTTGGCAGCTAGAGGGAGTTTTCGCGCGCGCTGTAATTTCGGGATAACAAGGCGCGGTTTATGAAGGCGCCAGTTTTCGGAGCACGATATCTGAATTTTCGAGATATAATAAGGCGCGGGTTGAATTTTAGGGACAAGCCTAATGTGTAACATTGTACTTGTACGTACCAAATCAATTCGCAGTTCCCTCAATAAAAAAAGGAAAAAAATAAAACTATTCACACCACACAAAGAGAGAGTTTTGTCCCATTTTACTATACAAATGCTATTCAAAGCTACTCCCTCCTTCCATCTATATAGGGCCTAATGCATTTTTCGAGGCTAACTTTATAATCTAAACCATGTTCCATACGTACACCATGTTTATCACACAAAGTATAGTGCCCCGCCCCCTACTTTATGACAATTATTTAGCCCTGAGCTGCAAAAGACGCACATTAGCCCAAATTATAATCAATGTTCTACATTATGATATCTTCTTCAAGTATCTGTATCCACTTTTTTATAATGAATTATGATCTTTGTTCATCTTTTACATCTTCACGATCCTCTTATATTTGTAGCTAGCTAGCGCTAACTTTCTATCGTGCATGCACACGCCCACCCCCCTCTCACCCTCCCTCAGCGTCCCCTCCATCGCGCACGTTCATTATTTCTCTTTAGGTTGTTCACCCACGGTGTGTGTAGGCCCACTGGCTCCTTCTTTCCGGCACACACCGGTCGATATACCTCTCTAGCCAAGTGTGCCTACCACAAACACATATATACTTCCCCTCTTCTCCTCTCACCGTCCATGCCCCCCTATCTCCAATACGGTTCCACACAGGTGCACACTCCCGCCCCTCTTTTAATTGATCTCATACTCGCACACTCCTCCCCCCTCAACATGGTAGGCCTCTCGCACCACCTCCTAGCCGCACCTCTCTCCCCCTGTCTGTCTCTCCGGACCTTATTTGCTTCTAACACATGCATGCATGTATACGTACCGATTTCCCTACATATAGCCAGGTCGAATCTAATTCATTTTCCCCACACACCGCTACACTTACTTCACTAGTTATGTATCTCCCTTTCTCGGACACACAACGATTGATCTGCCTATGTAGTTACGTATGCTTACCACAACCATATCGTCTCCCCACATCATCCTTGCATACCTCCCGACCCATCTCTCACACACATGTGCAAAGACAGACAGACATCCCCCGCCCTCTCTTATTGATATTGCACTCATACCCTCCATTTGTCTAGCAGGCCCCTCCCACCATTTGCGAGACGCCACTCCACCACCAACCCTCCGACACTTTACCTTTGTCTTTCTCCCAAACTTATTCCTCTGCTACACATATCCATAGATGCCGATCGATCTCCCTCAATACATAGCTAGGTCTCTCTCCTTCCCCACACATATACTAGTCGATCGGTCTCTGCCCCCTCCCCCCCACACACACTGATAGTCGAACGTTGTAGGTAGGTATCAATGCCATAGAAAAAACTGCACCTCTGCCCTCTCAAATTCTAGTAGACCAGCCGCCCTGTATCTTTGAGGTGGGCAAACACAAATTCGATGGAACTCTTTATCCCCGTTTTCAATTCTATCGATATCTCACGTCCACGACTCCATTTCGCACACATTGCATATGTTACATTTTTTTGTTTGAGATATCATCGACACATTGCCTCTGTTTCGCACAAACCATCTTTCTCACATCCACCCACGTATGTACCCGCACCTAAAGAAAAGGTGCACGCAGGACGCCATACTCACGTCTCGTTCCCGGCCACACCCGCGCGGGTAGATGGTGGAGTTCGTTTCTGTATGAAAAGCAGCCCACGTGATAATTTGATGCGTGTAGCGGTTGTTTACTCGAACGAGGGTCAGGTACCACGCCTAGACGGAACAAAGTTCAAATTGACGCGTTAGCTTCATTTATTACCTTGTTGACTCATCCTCTCTTGGAAAACGCTATGTTACAGTAACATATTATGTTACTCTAAACACATCTCTCCTCATTAAATGCATGCCACATAAGCAAACTTATCTTGGACTGCGCTATGTTACTACCTATGTTACATCCACTATGAACTGCTGCACGTCCACCGCTTGTAAGCAAAAGTTTCTCCTCATGCTGCGAGCCACCGCGCACGCGTTGGCGAGGGAGAAGGCGTGGTAAGCAAGCTTCTCATCGTTCCGCAAGTTGACGGGACACATCAAAGTTATTTAGTACGTACTCTCTCCAAAAAAGGGCTGACCATGTCATGGCTACCATCCCATGCTCCGTCGTTGAGTACTTGCACTATTCACGTGCCATCGAGGAGAAAAATATTGCGTAGTAGGTTCCATCAAAGTGCACGACTCACTTACGCACTACTTATCTGATTATCTCCATTTTCTTGCATGACACATGCACCTTGATGCTAGATGTCTCGCGTGTTGGCAAAAGGATGAACAAAGCTCACGTCAAAATAAAAAAGAGTGGAAGAACATAGATTCCCGACGACCGAGAAGGAGCAAGGAACCTCGTGGTGGAGTGTCTGCACTCATAATATTTTATATTATTCCACGATATAAAATCAACCAATCATCTCCACAATGGACCGGAAGAGTACGAAACACGGCAGCAGAGTGTAGTTACATCATACTACATGGCTAACCCACGCTATGACCATATTTCTTGGCTTCCGTGCAACACCTAGCTCTAGTAATCCAGCAGCCCGTATCGCTTCTCGCTCCTCGTCTCTCTCAAAGTGCGGCGGGCTGGCATTTTTGTTGTCTATTGAGGTCGGTTAACTCATCACATGTTAGAGACATGCCAAGAGCATTCTTAAAAAATATTGTACTCTATTGTTATGCCAAGAAGAGGAAGCACTTTGACCGACGGACCAAACGAGACAGGCGTGTCGTGCCGTGAGTGAGTCCAGTTTCTCGTTTTCAACTCGTTTAGAACACTTGGTTTTGACTATTGGTAAGATTTTATATAGGGCCTAATGTATTCTTCAAGGATTCCTTTGACTATTGATAAGATTTTATATAATTTGAAAATTATATCATTCAAAGATCCTTTCACGTTTCGTTTAAAAAAAGATTCTTTCACGTACGAACTTGACTATATGCTTTGAGAAACTTGCATGTCCTATACTGCTCCTATTTGGATACTTTAACTTAGCTAGAGATTAGACTAACTCATGACTAACCCTGAACTAACTGTAGCCAAAGAGGTGTTTGGGTGACAGGGTTAGATTGACAATAAATGCACTTGATGGAGAGAGAAAAGTAATTTTTTAGTGGACCCAATGAGAACTATCTCCAATTAGCACCTCTTGGGTGGGATAGTTTTTTGGCCAGTGCTAGGCGCCGGCGCGCCAGCGCTAGCTTTCGGCCGGTCTCTCCTGCATCGTTCGATTGGAGTGGTCATAACCATTGGATTTGCCCTGCTCTTCTTGCAAAAGTAAACACACCCCACGACGCACGCATAGGAAAAGTCAACGGCGAGTTTCCGAGGCGGCCGCAGCTATTCAACTCTTGTCCATGGTGGACTCCGCGCTTGCCGCTGCCGGCGCTCACAACACCGCGCGTCTCCGGTGAGACCCTCGCAGCTTGCAGTGTCGCGCGTCTTCGGCGAGACCCTCATGGCTCGCAGCGCCGTGTGTCACCGTTTTCCAGCACGGGTCGCGTGGTTGCACTCGCCCGTTTCCAGCGTAGCCGCTCGCCATCCCCACTCCCAAGCAGGCGTCCTCCCTGCCTGACTCGCCCCGCCACCTCGCCGTTGAGCTTCGCCGTCGTCGCCATTGTCTATGGTCCAATATATGGCGGGCCGTGGTCACCATGGTTGCAGCAACGCACGGCACGGTTCCAGCATCTAGTGAGAGCGGTTGCAACATCTGGCAGGCGAGGTCACTGCGGTCACCGCGCGTAGTAGCAAAAAATTATGCCGGTTCCAACATCTAGCGAGAGCGGTTGCAGCATTCTAGCGGGCGACCACGGTCACCGATTCTAGCAAAAAAACACGTGTAGCATCTTCATCTCACCCAAGCCCGGTCGTCGGTCGCAGCTTTTTCTGTCGTCGGTTGCCGGGTGAAGCTTTTCCAATGTACGGTTGAAGCTTTCTCTGTCAAGGGTTGCAATTTTTCTGGTTGAGCAGCGTCTTTGGTTGAAGCTTTCTCTCTCACTGGTTGGAGCTTTTTCCATCTATGGTTGAAGCTTTTTTGTCAATGGTTGCAACTTTTTTTGTTTGAACAGCTCTCCTGGTTAAAGCTTTCTCTATCGTTTGGTTGAAACTTTTTTCATTTAGGTTGGAGCATTCTATGTCAACGGTTGTAGCTTTCCCCCGACTGGCAGCGCCGTTTGAAGCTTTCTCTATAGCCGGTTGAAGCTTTTTAATCTATAGGTTGAAGCTATTTTGTCAATGGTTGCAGCACGGGATCAACGATGGGCCGACGCTCGTCGTTGGTTGCTGCACTTGTCCATCACCGTTGCGGCATGCGTTCCGGGCGCTTTGTAGCTCGTGTGTGCCCAGATATGGGGGTTGTTGAGAGCAGGAGGAAGGAGGTGGTGCTGGTTATGGATCTTTTCTCCGCCCGCAGTGGCTCGCCCTAGCAGCAGACGGCGGCGGTTGATCTGCAGCAGCAGCAGCACCGGGATCATGGAGATTGAGGAGCGAGAGCAGCGGCAAAGCAGCGCAACATGAGAACGATGGAGAAGAAAACAAGTGCTGCTTATGGATAAGGAACGAGAGGTGGGGGAAAAATATAAGGTAGAGAAAAATAAAGAAGCAAAGAGGTACGTGCGATACAGTGGATTGAACACTGTGCGTGCGGCCGGCCGAAAACTCAGCCGGTCCGCCGGCAATAAACGTTTCCCTAGTTTTTTTGGTGGGTTCGCTGCAACTTGCTCCAATTTAAACCTCATGCTTGGATACTTTAGGGCTATTTGAGCCCCAACTAGCTCAAACTAACTCTAACCCATGGATCCAAACAGGGCCAAAGTTAGTCTCGGAAAGTGCATTAAGCCCTATATACATGGACAGATGGAGTACATGATACGTACTAGCAAACGCTCACCAGTAGTAGTAGTTCATTGGTTGGTTTCAATTTTTGACTCAGTTGCTATGCTTCTACCGTCCAATATTCGTGTGTGGTTGTTTCTAGAATAAAAAAGGAGGTAACCCTACTTATATTACTCCCACTATGCCTAGACTAAGGTTAGTAGGTGACCTTGCGCTTGGCTCTTCGCCTCTTCCGGAAGTCGAACAATAATGATGGTACTACAATAGTACTTCTAGCAATCTGACACCAAATGAACTGCTGCACATCCATCGCTTGTAAGCAAAAGTTTCTCCTCGTGCTGCGAGCCACCGCACATGCGTTGGCAAGGCAGAAGGCGTAGTAAGCAAGCTTCTCGTCATTCTGCAAGTTGACGGGACACATCAAAGTTATTTAGTACGTACTCTCTCTCCAAAAAAGGGTTGAGCTTGTCATGGCTACCATGCCGTGCTCCGTCGTTGAGTATGTGCACTATTCACGTGCCATCGAGGAGAAAAATATTGCGTAGTAGGTGCCACCGAAGTGCACGACTCACTTACACACTGCTTATCTGATTATCTCCATTTTTTTGCATGACACGTGCACATTGATGCTAGATGTCTCGCATGTTGGCAAAAGGATGAACAAAACTCATGTAAAAAAAGAATTGAAGAACATAGATTCCCGATGACCGAGAAGGAGCAAAGAACCTTGCGCTGCAGCATCTGCAAGGAACCTTGCGCGTTTTCCCCTGTTTTTTGCCGCCTGCCCACCTATAAACAAATAAAAGAACATGAACTCTTCGCTAACCACTATAGACGATACATCAGGATGGTAGTTGAAGATGTTTTATACTTTATATTGATAACCACGCAAGAAGCCACACATGTTCAGGACACATGCAGCCACGCAGGTACACACGCCAATGCACTAACTCATGCCGATCCAACTCATGCACATACGTGCACAACATGGAGCACACAATGCACATACACAACATGCATGCACACACACTCGGCCGCAGAATGCATGTGCATAACACATGCATGCACACACACTCGGCTGCATGGAGGCGTGCGCCATCTGCGGCAACATCTGATTCGTCGTGCTATGACGAAGCTCACACACAACGGCGCCTACGCATCTCTTGCGGCACCTCTTCGTCGTCATTGCTCAACAACTAGTCGGAGATGAAGACGTCTGCAGCCTCGGCCTTAGAGCTAGCAACGATGGAAAAGCACGCACACGAGCACGTACGGAGTGCCCACGACGTTGTGCATCCCCAGTCGCCTCTACTCCTTCAGCGCACGTTGTCTATCAAGGCGGCTGCATGCCTAATGATGATGTGGGTGAGATCTTCTAGGACTCAGATGATGACGAGGAAAATTATGAGACTACCCACAGTGGGAGTAAAATATATAGTAACATCACACATGTCTAGATAAAGTAGATGATGTGGCAAGAAATAAATGAAGAAAGAGAGGAAAGTAGTAACATCACACATATCAAGGCAAGATGTGTCTATAGCATAATAAATGAAGTGTTGCATGTTACCACACATATGTTACTATAGAGGTAGTAACATAGACTAGTAACATGAGCATGTTACTAGTCTATGTTACTACCCATTGTGGCTAGTCCGAGGAGGGTGTCTCCAACAGTGTTCCTCGGCTCGCACCTCTTGCGTCACGGTGGTCGAGCTTGGAGTCATTCATCTGGTACACGTGGCATCTCAGATCTGGACACAAGGTGACGTATACCGTCAAGGTCCACGGTCAAGGGGGTCAGGGTGGACGTAACATCTCACTGCGTCCACCATTTGAAGAGGCGCGCCGGCCTAGGGCGCCGCCGCTGCACTCCCAGTTGTACCAGTCTCCTCACCGCATTCAAAAACCTACATTTAAAACTGCGTGGAATGCGAGAAATCAACTCCGGCCACACACGTCCATTCAGGAGCAGGATGTCGGCCAAGCTCCTCCTTCCACCATTTTGTCCACTCTTTCAGCGACATCCGACGAGCAGGAAGAGCAGTTCTCCAGCATAAAAGCCGTCTGGGTGGCCCGCCGAGCCTGACAGTTACGAGCGAGGAAGCTCGCTTCTCCACCTACCTCGCCTAGCCCGTCGGAGGCAGTTGCTGCACTAAGCCAGCGAGTGGTTCCGCAGCTGGCCTCTCCAATACAGCTTCAGGAAAAGTGCCGACTTGCTCCATGCCAACTTGTCGGGGAGCACGGCGGCAAGGGCATCGTCATTGCCTTGATGCCGCGGCGTCGTACATCGCCTCTAGTATCTGCGACTGCGCCATCCGCCGTCGACACGCTCGTAGCCGCGACATGCAGGCAAAGAAAGAAGCCGTCGCGGATGTCGACAAGGTGATGCGGCTACACGAATGTCGATGAGGTGCGGGTAGCACGTCCCCACCCGCCGCCATCATCAAGGAGAAGTAGAACATGGGAGGCCGCCGCCGATTGTATCCCATGAAGGCCACCGCCGAGGCGACGCCAGCGAATATAGCCGGTGTCTTGCATGATTCTTCTTCTGCCGGATGCTGGAGGAGGACAAAGAGATCGGGCGGCGACCATTTAGATTAGGTATTTTAATTCTACCAGGTTGGTTGTAATGGGAGTATTATAAGTAGTATCATGCATGCCAACTAGTAGTAGGAAAATTTGATGAGGTGTCGTAGAATTAAATGAAGAAAGAGAGAGTTGAGTATCATATTATGATACCGTATGGAAAAGACCTCTTCCAAGGTGCTATGTGCATTAAATGGCTTAGACTGGTCATAGTGGAGAGTAACATATACTAGTATCATGCATATGATACTAGTGTATGATACTACATCCATAGCGCATAGTATCATAAAGTAGTATAATATATGGTCTCATTTATTGCCATGCATGCCACATAGTAGTATAACATTTATTATGATACGGTATCCACCTATGTTACTGTGACCCTCCTCTCTTCTTTAATTGCCTGCCACATAAGCATGTTTGCGAGTCCCAAGTACATGATACAAGTTATGTTACCCCACTATGGCCAGCCTTAGCAACTCAAGTCTCCAATCCATTGGTGCTTAGTTTGTAGTTGCTAAGCTTGCTTCATTTAATTAGCTATAGACTCAATATTGTCTTTCCACCATTTCTTCCTGGGGTCACGAAACTAGTCTCTCTCTTCTTAATTAACTTGCCACATCATATTTTATGCCTACGTGGCAGGCTTAGCAGCTATCCATGGTGGAGCACTGGGAGATGCCAAGGCTGGTCATAGTGGGGAGTAACTTATACTGTAACATATTACTATGTTACTCTAAAAATCTCTATAAAGCGAAAAGGAGGGAGTAGTAACATAGACTAGTGTCATATGCATGAAACTTCCAGTGAGTATGGGAGCACATGATATTTCCCCGTCTGGACCAATCCCAAGTTGGCTTCTCACCTTCTTGGCCCAACAAAAACCCCTCCCCCCTCCCGCGCGCGCTTGCTGCCCGGCGCCAACTGAGCCCGTCGCTCCACATTGATGGCAAGTCAGGGTGACGCGACCTCTCAGTGCTTACGCCGTTGAAGTGGCGTACCGACCGAGGACACCGCCCGCTGCCGCTCGGCATTTCAGACTACACAGTGGAGAGTAACTTTAGACCAAGTACTAC
Organism: Triticum dicoccoides; assembly: GCF_002162155.2. NCBI lineage: Eukaryota > Viridiplantae > Streptophyta > Magnoliopsida > Poales > Poaceae > Triticum > Triticum dicoccoides. The sequence goes on along the minus strand of NC_041383.1, from coordinate 478,692,572 downwards.
AATTAGATGACATAAGCAGGCTATAAGAATTTAAATATAGTATTTGTGCTTAGTTGAAGGAGAGAGAAGAGGAGCGAGAAGAGAAGCGGGTTGTGAACTTGTAGCCGGTTGTAGCAGGAGCTCCAACATACTTTGTGAGACAAAAGGTGGGGCCATTATTAATGATATAGTATTATACTAAAGGGACTAACTATTGTACAAGAAGGCTATTAGGTTGGTTCTAGATGATGTGTCAACTTTATATAGCCAGATGTTGGCTATACTATTAACCATGCTCTAAGTGTGGTGTGAGTAGGTGAGTGTGAGTTGCACCACTTTTTAATGTGATCTATTCTAGCATTTGCATGAGCATGATAATAGTCACTCGCTAAGGAACTTGAGTACTTTAAATGTGTGTTGCCGGAAAAATTTGTTGCTGGGACCATCATTGCCAAGCTTCCACCTTCGTGGAACAATTTTGCTACTTCTCTGAAAAACAAGAGACATGAGTTTTCTGTTTCGGATCTCATTAGCACTCTTGATTTTGAAGAGAAGGCGAGAGCAAAAGACACACGTGCTCGTGTCGCTAGGGAGCTTCTAGTTCCCACATGGTACACGAGAAGAACTTCCAGCCTAACCAGCCCCAAAACAACAAGAAGTGCAACCGGAGGTGGAAATCAACTAAGGACTTATGAAATTATATATAATATTCCTCAAGCAGGTCAGTATCCCCTTTGTCCAGATCATCGTGTTTTGTCATTCCAAGCTATTGATATGTGCTATTGTTTTGCAACACCGTTTAAGTACAGCTATTGTTTTCCTATTTTTTAGATTCAGGACAATGAAGATTATTTCAGGGGAACTGCACAATACGGACTCATGTTGAGTCATGTATATGGCCTCATGTGTTTGCTACAAATGTGTCAGCATCAATTGCAAGATGAGGCAACTAGCTAGCTGTGGAGTTGCCAACATGCTCAAAGTGCTCGCAACATTGAGAAGAAACAAGCATGCCCAGGAAATTAATGCGTGTGCAGGGAGGCCCTTTGCTCATAGAAGCATCGACCGATTTTCTTTATTTCCACACCTTCTCACAGCTTCGTATTGGTTATAGTATGGTGAATCATTGAGATGCATCAACATACTGAACTTTGTTCTTCTGAATGTTAGTATGCATACTTTATCTTCTGAAGCTTAGTTTAATGTGAGTGTCTACATCCAGTACCACATCCTCTAATTTGGTGAATGCCAAGTTGAAAAAGATTATCGATGAGTAGCCATAAGATGGAGGCTTCTCTTTTTTTCTTTTGAATGGGCAATAAGCTGGAGAGTGTCTCGGGCTGCCTCTAGCACAAGGCCCTCCAGTACGAAACACGGGCATCCGACTGGGCCGATACAAAAGCCTATCCATCCTAAAGCCCATTCGTTTCTGTTTTCTGCAAGGAGAAGCCCATATTTCTTGAAGAGCAGGTGATCCTAGAAAAACTCTCCTTCCTCCTCGCTTCCACTCATACTTCCCTCCGTCCGGGTTTATTAGGCCCATGAGCCAATTGCTAAGACCAAGAAGATGCACACAGAGAAAATAAATCTCCTTAATTTACTCCATAACCACCCTATTAAATAGGCCTAATAACAAACCAGGCACATGCAGTGGCCGGCGGGCACATGCATCCTGCATGCATGGCCAGTCAGCCAAGTCCATGCGCCAGCTCCAATGTAGCAACACAAAAGAAGAGAGCGATTCTTGGGAAAAAGTGAGTAGTTAGTGCAGCGGGCCTTATAAACACGATCAACTTGCTCTCCCGCTTCCATCTCCCCCAATTCCCCCCACTCCCCATATTCCTCACTCATCCAGAAAACCCCTGCTCACCTTCTTCCTCACTCATACTGAAAACACATGCTCCTCTTCTTCCACTCCTACAGAAATCCCCAGCCCTCCTTCTTCCCCACTCGTACTACCACTAGGCTTGTCTCTTGCTACTCTGCTCAAACCCATGAGCTCGGTGCGACACCCACAAGGAAAATGGAGTCGGCTGGCCCCAGCGCCAAGAAGATGTGGCTCCCGCCAGTGGCGACGCCGGTTGTGGATCCTGCACCCGGCAGCACGGGGAGAAGTGGCGAGCCCCCCTCCCACCCACCCGGATATGAGGAATAGGTAGAATTTCCGGTGGACCGCATCAGCGATCTCCCATACGTCATCCTTGAGGAGATCATCTCGCTTCTCCGCACCAAGGATTGCTTCCACACACAAGTCCTCTCAACTTGGTGGCGCCCTCTATGGCGCACCGCGCCCCTCAGTCTGGACTGTCGTCAGATATCTGTCCTTCCTGAATTTGATCTCCTCAGAGCCATCGTCTCCTCTCACCAGTAGGGCCCCATGTCGTGGTTCTAAGTCTGACAGTAGAAAGGGGGTAGGTATGGAGAGGCAAGATCTTAGCTATGGCGAAGATGTACACATGATGTTTACGAGTTCAGGCCCTTCTCGGAGGAAGTAATAGCCCTATGTCTCGGTGCCCGGAGGCGGTCGATTGGATTATGTGTGTTGTATTACAGGAGGTGCGAACCCTTGTGCCGGAGGAGGGGGGTGGCTTATATAGAGTGCGCCAAGACCCCAGCCCCACTCCATTACGAGGGAACTAATGTACATAAAGTATGGGCGTTACTGGTAACGCCAACATTAAGTACTCTTAATGCCCATGAAGACTAAGGAGTAAATATATGGCCGTTGTGTGTTCTCTTGACTACTGGTCTTCAGTATGGTTGAGTGATCTTCCTCATAGTCGACTGTCGACAGGTAACGGCTGTCAAGTGATGTGACCGTCGAGTGGATTGCACTCGACGTATGAGACTGGTGCTCTTCTGTTGAATCTTGGTCTTTTCATATCCCAGGGTAGTGACCTTGGGTAGGGCTCGTAGGTCGAGCCTATGACCCTACCCCAAGTCTGTATCCTCGTCAGTAGCGCCTGACTGGATTAAGGTGTGAGAGGAAAGTAAAACGACGTCAGACTTGTCTTGTGTTCTGTATCTCCACGAGTGTTTCCTGTTAGACTGAACGCGTGCATTGATACTTCGGAGTCGACTCGGTTGCCTTGATCCATTCCGAAAGTCGTTGACTGAACTGGTGGCCTCATGCGTCGAGTGTCGTGTGAGAGCATGAGATCTCGGGCGCGATTGCCTGCGAGGAATCCCGGATTCCGCGAGATACGAAATTTTGGAGGCGCGCGTGGGTTGGAGGGCGCCGAAAAAAGGGGGACCTGGACGAGCCGAGACGCCTCGATTAACGCACCGCCTTTTTCGCCATGTTCGCTGCGCGCAAATAGTAGCAGGATTTGACGGGATTGCCCGGTCCCATGCGTCAGTCACTCGGAAGTGAGCCTTTATAAGGCGATGGGCCGGGGCGCCTGCATTGTGCACGCCCGCCTCCTCTTCTTCTTTCTCCGCTCCTCTGCCGTACCAAGCGCCTCCGCCTCCGACACCCCCGCTTTCCCACCATGGTGAAGGACAAGACGGCGGCGCTAGAACGCGCCAAGAAGGCGACAGGGGCGGCGAAGGGCAAGAAACCAAGCCGCGGATCGTCATTGTGCTCGGGGTTGCCGCAGGGATGGATCCAAGGCGATTGGATCCGGTCTTCGATCCGGCAGGAGGATCTGACCGAGCTGGAGGAGTCCGGGCTGATCGCAGCAGGGGCGGCGAGGCTGCCGAAGGGAGAGACGGAGCCACAGCCCCGCCCAGGTGAGTGTGTCTTGCTCGCCACTCATGTCGACCAGGGCTTCTCGCTTCCTCCGCACCCTTTCTTCCGCGGGTTTTTGAACTTTTTCGGGGAACAACTCCACCACTTTTCCCCCAATACCATCACATACCTAGCCACATTCGTGTCGATGTGCGAGAATTTCTTAGGCTGTCGACCACACTGGGGTCTCTTCAAACATATCTTCACCATTCCTTCCCAGTCGGTTAAGAAGGCGAAGTCGAGTGACTCGAAAACCCATGTGATCCAGATGTGCGGGGGCTTGGGTATCCAAAAGAGGAATAGGAGTGCTTTCCCTGTTGTGACCCTTCCTGAATCTGTCAGGGGTTGGCAGTCGTCCTGGTTCTACTGCCAGGACGTTGCGACTCCAGTTCATTTGACCGGTCTTCCTCCTTTTTCATTCGACCGTGTCCAGACTCCTGCTCCACTGAATGTTACCGCCGCCGAGACCATGGAGACGAGGATGTTAGTGGACCGAGTGGTCCAGCTTATCAACGATGGAGTCACTGGCTTGGACTTGCTGGAGGTGTTCCTCACTCGATGTATCCAACCTCTCCAGGCCCGTGACCACCCGATGTGGTTGTATTCTGGACCAGGCGACACCACTCGGGTCCATCCAGAAGAAGTGCTACTCGAGACCGTTGCCTTGTGGTTGAAGGGTATCATGGGCAATCAATATAACCCCAGAGGATCTAGGCGAGTTGTCCCTTTCGGAAGCGACAACCCACCCAACAAGGTACATTCTCCGCTCCGACTATTTTCCATTTGCGTTGCAACTGCGCTCGGCGTTGGCTGACTCTTGTTTTGACCGATTTGCTTTGCAGGTATTCATTGAGATGTACTCCATGCCCAACGGTGAACAGGCCTTGGCGCAGGACCAGGCGGGGGAGGACAGTGCGGAGGAGAGTGGCGAATGGGAGTCTCCGGGAGAGGAGGAGGAAGAGAGCGAGGAGTCGGGCGAAGAGGAAGAGGTCGACTCGCCGCTGCGCTCTGAGGGTCGATCCAAGCAGCACCACGATCCATTCGGCGGTCGTGTGAAGAGTGCGGATCCAAGCGCCACCACCCAGAAGAGCACTCGGACGTCGACTCCGGAGCCGACGGAGAAGGTGGCTAAGCAGCCAAAAGTCGCTGTCGGATTTCGGGTTCTGGCAGACCCTCTAGGTTCGAACTCTGGGGTGCACATGGAGATCGCACCTCTTTCCTACCTACGTCTCGTCGCCTCACAAGGATCTAAACTACACGAAGAACAACACAAGGGACACGAGGTTTATACTAGTTCGGGCCACCATTGTGGTGTAATACCCTACTCTAGTTTGTGGTGTGGTGGATTGCCTCAGGGGCTGATGATGAACAATACAAGGAAGAACAGCCTCGTGAGGGGTGTTCTTGTGTGGGTGGTTCTGGCTAGGGTTCGATTGTTCGATCCTTGTGGTTCCAGGGATCTCGAGATGCCGCTGGACTGATTGATCTCTCGATTCCCTACTCTTGTGGTGGCTAGTCCTATTTATAGAGCAAGGCCCTGGTCCTCTTCCCAAATATTGAGCGGGAAGGGCGCCAACAATTGGCCATTTTGAAGGGGAACATCTAGTACACTTATCCTGACTAAAGTTGGTCCTCGCCTGCCAAAGGCTCTGACAGTGACGCCGGCTTGGGCTCCATGATGACCTCCATCCTGCCGTTCTGCTGGTCTTGGTCTTGTTGCACCGAAATGGTTGCCTTTTCTTGATACTCTTGCCTGTGCCTGCTCCCTTTGCACCAAAGAGGAAACAAGGACTCTGCGCAGGCCGGCGCCCGCCTGGCACCCGCCTGGCTTTGGTCGTCATGGCTTGCGTCACGGGCACCTCGTGAGGTACCCCGCCTTGATCTCTCCGCCTCCTCGCGAGCCAGCCTGACGAGGCCATGCCTGAAGAAGCTTCCTGTCGTCCACCCCACGAGGCTTGGCCCCTCACGAGGGTCTTGAGCACGTGTTGATGAAGATGGGCCGTACTGGGCCACTCCTTGAGCCACGTCGCAGGCCGCAGGAAGGCAAGTCTGGGTACCCCCGTTCCCAGAACGCCGACAGTAGCCCCCGGGCCCAAGGCGCGCCTGGACTTGGCTTAGCAGAGAAGCGAAGGGGCAAGTGCGAAGTGCCGCGGGCCCCAATAGCCTGCGGCCTTGGCGGTTGATTGGACATGGGCGTCCCTGCTTCCCACGATGCCTCGGCAATTGCACGAATTGATGAGTCCCTGCATGCAAAACGGGTCATGATTACCTGTGATCATGGAGGCCGGCGGTTGGCCTCCTCCAGCTATATGTACGGAAGGGAGCGAGCCCTTCCAGTCCATCCCTTCCTACTACTTCCATTCTTCTTCTTTACCCTTGCTCCACCATACGCCAATGGCACCAATCCGACGGTTTTCTGCCGAAGAGAAGGGGAAGCCCCCCCGAGAGGGTCCTGTCCCTCTTCCACCGAAGAAATAGCTCATCTCTTGCCGCAGAGAAGGGAGTGCTCGGCAGGAGGTGTCGAGGCCATGGTTTGAGCGACCGCCGCCTGGATTTCCGTTGCCCTTGTACGCCCGGATCGAGGGTCCTGAAGGCGCGGGCGCCGAGCGGCATCGCCAGAGGCGCCGTTGCTGCCGACGGATTACGACGGTGCGCGTCGTTCCTCCCGGAGTTCACATCGAGGGCTCCTCTCGCGAGCTTGTGCTTCACGCCGCTATGCCTCCTCGATCTTGGATTCGCCTTCCTCCCTCCTTCGCCTTCGAGATTCTACCAAGGGGGCCTCTCAAGTTCTGGCTGCAGCACGCCGACTGCCGTACTCCTGCGACCGAAGCGGATGTCGAGGTCGTCGCTCCAGGCAAGGTCTTCATGACCCGGGGTTGGGGCAAGATCGCCCGGGTCTGCCAATCGGAGGGGCCCCTCGTGATCCACCTGGATTACGATGGTGCCTCCTTGATGCTCTTCAAGGTCTTCGACGAAGATGGGCGCTGACTGGAGTGCTGTGCTAGAGGCAGCGACGGAAGTTCCGGAGCGGCAGGGACCAAGCCTACCATCGCCTGCTCTTCCAGCAGCTCCTCTGATGGCAGCGGGCGCTTCGGAGGGTCCGGTGACTCTTCCGAGCTGCTTTTGACTCCGGCAACGAGCGACGACAGCTACGAGCCTCCGAGCTCGCGCCGTGCCCAGAGCATGGCCAGCACGCCCGGCAGCCGACGCGGCTGATCTGGATGAGGCTGGCGCCGGCCTTGCGCGGCCCACTGTTGATGATGGCGTCTACTTGTCAGGGTCCCTATAGTTAGACCTGCTTAGGTTTCGCGTCTTTTGTTCCCGCGAGGAGCCAAGAACACACCTCGTGGGGGTTTGTAAGGTGCCTGTAGTTCCATTTGTTAATATGATCCTTGTCGTGAAACGGTGTGAGATGCTCGTCCCGTCTTAGCTTAGTTCTTCCTTTCGAACCTCGTGAGGGCTCAGTGCTCTGCGCCGATAGGTCCTGGTCCCAAGGCAAGTCTCAGCCGTTGTTGGTATGCCAGGTCGCGATGCCGTGGTCAAGGCCAGGAGGTGAGCGGCCCGGGGTCCAGTAAGAGCTCCTGAGTCGCGATGCTCAGGAGGTCCCCCTTAGCACTCAAGCAGCCATCGTTCGGTGAGAAAGGAGCGCGACGTTGCCAAAACAGGACTGCATTAGGTGCGAGGTCGGTGCTACGATAGCCAGTGTTTCTGGAGGATGACTTATCTCGGGAGTCAGAAGCCACTCCTTGGCGCGGCGCCAGGCCCGCGCATCGGCAGCTGAGGAGTTGCTTGGCGAGGTCCCCACGTGCCTCTTCCCTCTTGCCTTTAGTCCGCTTCGTGCTCTACGTCCTCAGGTCCCGGCCCTCGAGCGAGCTCAGCCGTCGCTGGTATGCCAGGTCGCGATGCCATGGACAAGACCAGGAGGTGAGGGCTGGAGAGCTAGTAAGAGTCCATGAGTCGCGATGCTCAGGTACCCCCTTTTTAACGTGCAAGTAGTTCGCGCGGATGAGAGTGAAGGAGACGCCATGAAGGCCTCTCCTGACGCTGCTCCTTAAAGAGATCCTGCAGGCTCATCACAAGAAGAACGAGAGTTTGCCGTTACAATCGCCAGTCAGCTGTTGGTTGCTCTGGAAGGGTGACGAGTGCATTGAAGGTTTGGTGAGGTGGCGCCTTGCGGGGCTGCCGCGGCCAGAGCTCAGCCAATCAGGTTTGTCAATGTTGCAGGGACGGACCCATGCGCAAGCGTCGTGCCGTTTGGAAGCAACTCCATCAGTTGGTGTCAATCGAGCGGGCGATTAAGTCAAGAACGTTAATCATGAAGGATAAAATCCATTTAGATAGGCGCAGAGAAAGGCAAACATCGCTGGGTCGGGCCCGAGCGACTTGGGGATAATGCAGCCTGAGGGGCGCCCCCAACAAAGCAAGCTAAAAATATGAACAAAAGGGATACATGCCGCAGGGACGGACCCACGCGGCCTGGGAATGATGCAGCCTTGAGGGCGCTCCCAGCTGAAAAATGAAACTCGAAGGCTGTCACCTGATGATGTTGAAGATGAAGGGATGTTGAAGTAGCGGACGTCGTGCGCTGCGGAAGCCGATCTTTACGGGCCCCCAGGCCTAGGAGCCTCGCGAGGCTCCGGAAGCGCTGGTGGCTCCTCGCGGACCATCTCCATCTCTGCCAGGACTGTGGAATGCCTGGCCGCTTGAGCCTCCAGGATGCTCCTCATGAGGCGCTGGCGCATCACAGCCACGTTCGGCAAGCCGTAAGGCATGCGAACATAGCTGTGGGGTGGACCTTCGCAGCGTCCAACGCGAGAGGGCCAGAGGAACTCCTGAGAGGCGGCTCGGTTGAGCCCTGGTATGTCGATGCAGACGTGCAACCCACCATCCTCGCCCGGATGAGGAGCTGCGGCGGGTAAGCGGCGGCTGCCACTCATGACTCTTGACTCCTGCAGCTCCTAAATGATCTGGCTGACGAACTCCTGAGGGTTTGGTCCTCCTTGCCTCGCTCCTTCCTGAGGGAAACATGCTTTGAAACACGCCTCCAAGTGGTGCCCGAGCGCCTCCCTCATGATCTTAGCAAAGTCGATGGCCCTCCAGGAGAGAGCCCCCGAGCCTTGCTCGAGGAGGGCGCCGAGCGCGCCTTCCTATGCAACAGAAGGAGGCGCTCCTGGAACAGGCGCGGACTCTGAGGGGCCTGCCCCCCGAGGATTCTAACCAGGCGATGTCTTCTTCTTCTCAGGGACTGCCTCGGGAAGCCTTCCGCTCCTGTGATCTGGGTCTTCAATTGACGCGGCTTGAAAAGCACGCTCCAAAGAACACACATCGTCTCTCTCTTCACAAGGCACGGTGATGACTCCACCGCTTCCTGGCATTTTGAGGACATTGTAGCCGTGATGAGTCACGGCCATTAACTTGGCCAGAGCTCAGTACCCGAGGATGGCATTGTACGGCAGGCGAATGTGCATGACGTTGAAGTCAATGAGCTCAGTGCGGTAGTTGTCGCGCTTCCCGAAGGTGACAGGAAGGCGGACCTGCCCTATCGGAACTGTGGAACCATCAGTGACTCCTGAGGAAGGCTTGGTTGGCTGAAGCTGATTGTATGGCACTTGGAGATTGTTGAATGTCTCGATGGACAGGACATTGAGCCCTGCTCCGCCATTGATGAGGGTCCTGGTAACTTGTACATTGCTGATGATTGGGGAACAGAGCATTGGGAGGACTCCGACGGTGGCTGCGCACTTGAGCTGATCCGCTGAGCTGAACGTGATGGCGCATGCTGACCACCTGAGGGGGCATGTGGCCTCGAGTTTGGGGAGGACTGCATTCACTTCGCGAGCAAACTGCTTGAAGATGCGCTGAGAGGCTGGGGCCTGCGCGCCGCCCAAGATGCAAGAGATTGCGCGCGGCTCCTGGAAGCCCCCAGCCTCCTCGTCCTGATGATGGTCTTCATTCCTCCTCGGCTGTGGTGGCAGAGGAGGGAGGCCCGCGTTGCCTTGTGGACGATCCTCGCGAGGCTGATCCCTCCATCCTCCCTCGCGAGGCTGGTCCTGCCAGCGGTCTTCGCGAGGTCGATCACGCCACCCTTGGCGAGGGCCACGGTCTTACCATCGTCCTCCACCTCTTCCTCCTCCTCGGCCATAGCCCCGATCGTTGCGCTCGGGGCGTCGGCCGGCGCAAACGTCCCGCACGGCCCTGAGCTCTTGGCATTCGCTATTGTTGTGGGTGTGGAGGTCGTGGTACACGCAGTACCGGCTGCCCTTGGATGACTCAGGCTGAGCCCTTCCTCGCTTGGTGTCCGGCTCTGCTGCAAGCACGACAACCCCCTTGCGCTTCACGTCCTTGACCTTCGGCTTCTTCTCTTCTGGGTCGGCAGCCGGCAGCTCGAGGAGGGAAAGGCGTCCTTCCTTAGCCCTGGCACACTTGGTCACCAAGTTGAACAGCTCCAGGGAGGTGCACATGTCTTCATGGATCGCAAGCTCTTCTTTCATCTTGACGTCACGCACACTGTCGGAGAAGGCTGAGATGATGGCCTCCTCTGACACCCTGGGGATCTTAAGGCGAGCGTTGTTGAAATGCTGGATGAACTTCTGCAGGGTCTCTCCTGGCTGCTGCATCATGCGGCGCAAGTCGCTCATGGCCGGAGGCCGGTCGCGGGTGCCTTGGAAGTTGGCGATGAATCGGGTGCGCATCTCGTCCCAGGAGGAAATCGTGCCAGGAGCCAGGTTCAGGAGCCAGGTGTGGGCACCGTCCTTGAGCGCCATGGGAAACCAGTTCGCCATGACCTTCTCGTCCCCGTTGGTGGCTTCAATGCCCAGCTCATAGAGCTGGAGGAACTCTGCAGGGTCGGTCGTGCCATCATAGCGCGGGGGCAGATCTGGCTTGAACTTGCCCGGCCAGGCCACGCTGCGCAGCTCGGCGGTGAAGGCACGACAGCCTGCAGTGGCCACGGGAGGCCTTGGGTGACGGAGAGCTCGATCTTGGAAGTCTCCGTGCACTGCCGCCAGGAGCAGCGCAGGGTCCATGCACGTTGGAGCAGGAGCATGGTCGTGATGGGCCGGTGCGGGGAGCACATGGGCAGCTTCTTGGGGACGAGGGATCTCTTGGAAGCTCTTCTCTTGCTGTGCTGGTGCCGGACGGAGTGGGTTCCGCCCAGGGGCCACGCGCCTCAGGGCCAAGGCACCTTCTTGAGGGGGAGGCGGTTGAGGCGCCCCCGGAGCTTCATCGCCCGCGCAAGGTGGGGCGCGATGCAGCGAGAGGGATGGCGCAGGGGAGCCCCCAGCAGCGCTGACGAGCTCGGTGATGCGGGCGAGCCACTCGTCGTAGAGGTCGTCGACGGGATGGTAGTGCAGGAGTTCCCGCGCCAGGAGCAGCGCAGCATGCGCGTCCGCAGGAGCGCGACGGGCGTGGGACGAGGAACCGGCTGAAGTCAGCGACAGGGTGGCGGTGCGGCCTTCTCGCCGCACCGAAGGATGCAGGGACGACGCCTGCTACTCATTCCCCTTCGGGCCGGTGGCGGCGTTGACGGCAGGCGACGGGGAACGGCGGCGGCACCCGCCGACGGGGCCGTCTGGGCGACGTGAGTGGCGAGAGCGACCTGGTGCTCGGCGCGGGCTCGACGACCGTCTGACATGGATGCGAGCGGCAGAGAAACACATGGCGGCGGAAGGCGAATTCCGGTGCACCCCTACCTGGCACGCCAAATGTCGGATTTCGGGTTCCGGCAGACCCTCTAGGTTCGAACTCTGGGGTGCACGCAGAGATCGCACCTCCTGCCTACCTACGTCTCGTCGCCTCGCAAGGATCTAAACTACATGAAGAACAACACAAGGGACACGAGGTTTATACTAGTTCAGGCCACCATTGTGGTGTAATACCCTACTCTAGTTTGTGGTGTGGTGGATTGCCTCAGGGGCTGATGATGAACAATACAAGGAAGAACAGCCTCGCGAGGGGTGTTCTTGTGTGGGTGGTTCTGGCTAGGGTTCGATTGTTCGATCCTTGTGGTTCCAGGGATCTCGAGATGCCGCTGGACTGATTGATCTCTCGATGCCCTACTCTTGTGGTGGCTAGTCCTATTTATAGAGCAAGGCCCTGGTCCTCTTCCCAAATATTGAGCGGGAAGGGCGCCAGCAATTGGCCATTTTGAAGGGGAACATCTAGTACACTTATCCCGACTAAAGTCGGTCCTCGCCTGCCAAAGGCTCTGACGGTGACGCCGGCTTGGGCTGCACGATGACCTCCATCCCGCCGTTCTGCTAGTCTTGGTCTTGTTGCACCGAAATGGTTGCCTTTGCTTGATACTCTTGCCTGCGCTTGCTCCCTTTGCACCAAAGAGGAAACAAGGACTCTGCGCAGGCCGGCGCCCGCCTGGCCCCCGCCTGGCTTTGGTCGTCATGGCTTGCGTCAGGGCACTTCATGAGGTACCCCGCCTTGATCTCTCCGCCTCCTCGCGAGCCAGCCTGACGAGGCCGTGCCTGAGGAAGCTTCCTGTCGTCCGCCCCGCGAGGCTTGGCCCCTCGCGAGGGTCTTGAGCATGTGTTGATGAAGATGGGTCGTACTGGGCCACTCCTTGAGCCACGCCGCAGGCCGCAGGCAGGCAAGTCTGGGTACCTCCATTCCCGGAACACCGACAGTCGCCCCCTCAAAGACCCAGAAGACGCTGCCGCGAATCAAGATGGACGTCCCCGTTGCCCCATGGTAGGTATCGTGTTTGCGTTTCTGTAAGTCGACTGAATGTTTTCTTGATCCAACTGACTAATTCTTGTGTCCTTTCAGCCCCTCCTCTGCTGCCACTGACATGGACATTGACAAGGCACCAGAAGACGAAGAAGCCACCTCACGAGCTGGTAAGTCCATTCAACCCAGTTCTGTTTAACTGAATGGGTGGTCGATTGATTGAAAATTTGGTGCTTCTCTTCTTGTGTAGCCCCACAAGATATCGTTGTGCTTCCCGATGACGAAGAAGAAGAAGTGCCTCTACAGGAGATGAGGAAGAGGAGTGGAGGTTCGAGCAGGAGGAGACTTGAAATCCAAATCCCTTAGTCAACACCAGCACCTGAGACGATGGCTCAGACCAACATCATGTTTGCTGACCCGTTGACGAATGATCGTCCGTCAGGGTCGACTGCACAGACGCCTGCTGCACCGGTGCAACTCCACTCGTCTGACCCGGCCACTACTTTGGCCCCTCTGGAGCCATCTCTCTTTGCTACATATCAAACTCCGGACGACTCTCCGAGTGCTGCTAGGGAAGCTCTTTGCCAGGCGAATCTTGTCATGGAGCAGGTGAAAGTGATGCATGAAGCTAGTCAGATAGCCTACAATGCCAGCACTGCTCTTCAGACCAACATCCAGGTCGGTAAACTTCCATCTGAACTTTTGAACGTTGCTTTATATCTGATCACCCACTTGGTGTTCTCCCGTTTGGAACTTAAGAAATCTCTGATTTTGCACTTTCTGAATCAGTGGGGGCACGTCGAGTGCACCCACTAGGTGTAGTCCCCGAGACCACGGTCGGCTGCTGGCAGTCGACTGAGGTCTTGATGAGTGTCGATCATTCTGTCCATTCTCTTTTTTTTAAACTCTTCGCTGAGTATTGATCTGATCCAGTGGGGGAACGCTAAGTGCACCCACTGGGTGTAGTCCCCGAGACTAGTATTGAATGTTTGATTCAGTAGTAGTCTTAGAGTAAATCTTTTCCTTGATTGTTGCTTGTATGTGTCGCCTGACAGGTCGGTCTTTCTGGCTGCAGAGGTCTTGTGATCTTGGAGCTTGGCTCACTGACTTGAAGAAGAAGCATATCAGTGTTGAACTTGACCTCGAACTTGCTAAGAAGAACCTGAAGAAAGCTCAAGAAGAAACAACCATCATGGGAGGTAATCACTCGGCCACTTTGTCTGTTTTGTAGCTTCATACTTGGCGTTGGCTTTTCTTTCAGTCTCTTTGAACCGAGTGAATTCACACAAGCATATGTGCGTAGTGAAAATCACCAACTTCACTCTCGTCTGAAGAGTGTTGTTTCTTTAGAGAGGATGAAGGAAGCTCTGGAGCAGAAGGATCTGGACCTGGCAGCTTCTCAAAAGGAAGCGCGCGAGAAGACGAAGCTTGCGGACGAGAAGCTGGCTTTAGTCGGCAAGTTGGAGGATGAGAATGCAACATTGAAGATGGCTGTCTCGGACGCCAATCGTGAAGTCGAGCAGCTGAGGAAGGACAAGGAGAGCTTGACCATTGAAGTTGAAGGCCTCAAGACCAAGGCTGGCAAGCTAGAGTCTCATTTGGAACAACTCGCAGCAAAGCTTGTCCTGAAGCTTGAAGGTATGTCTACTTGGTTGAATAACAGTCGTCTACTGGGATTTGCAATACGGTCGACTCATTCATTGTTCGTTGTGATGAAACAGAACTCTGTCGGGACTTCGAGGCTGAAACCGGACGGGCCGAGACAGGTCTTGACCCTCTCAACTGCCCCATGAAAGATGAAGTCACGATCAACTTGCTTCGACTGGAATCGCGCTTGGACGGTGCAGTCGACTATCTGGCTTGGCTGAAGGCGGCGATGGTCCGAGTGGACGCCAAACTCTGGCCTCAAGCAGAAATGTCTCAAGACCTCGAGTCTTTGATGACTCGACTAAATCAGATCGCAGACCGAGTGCAAGAGTGGAAGAAATCTTCTGCCCGCTGTGGTGCTGATGTCGCCTTGTCTTTGGTTCGAGTGCACTGCAAGGAAGCAAAGGAAGGCAAGCTGGCAGCTCTCAAAGTGGCGAACACCAAGAAGCACTCCTTCCAGGACTTCATGGACACCTTCCTCGAGGCAGCCACTCGCATCGCCAACATCATCGATCTTGACAGCTTCTGTGACCCGGCCAGTCCTTCTCCCGTCGAGGGACGAAAAAACATTCTGCCACCGCTTTTATTTGCCTCGGAATGCCGAGTGGATTGGTAATCATTAAAACTTCTTCGGGCCTGACGCTCGAGCACTTTATTTTGCGGTTAAGAAACCTCGGATTTATCACCTCACATATTGCGTCTGTCTTCGAATGAAATTCGCCTTTCTCTCGAATTATTGTCTGTTTGCTTAATGCAGCTTCGATCAGCTCATCAGCAAGGCCCTCAACAATTGTCTTGACATTCCAGTCGGCCGGTCGGGTGATCCTTGAGTAGCATTGATCAGCCCGCCAGCAAGGCACTCAACAATGGTCTTGACGTTCCAGTCGACCGGTCGGGTGATCCTCGAATAGCATTGATCAGCTCATTAGCAAGGCACTCAGCAATGGTCTTGACGTTCCAGTCGACCTGATGAGCGATCTTTGAGTAGTATTGATCAGCTCATCAGCAAGGCACATTCCAGTTGACCGGCTGGGTAAGGTTTTCAAAACTTAGGCGAGCGCTGGGCTGCAGTTAAGCCCCCGAGTGAGAGGATTGCTCACCGCTCGGTAGGATTTTTTCAAACTTAGGCGAGTACGAGACTGCAGCTAAGCCCCCGAGCGGGAGGATCGCTCTCCACTCGGCAGGAATTTTTCAAACTTAGGCGAGTATGAGACTGCAGCTAAGCCCCCGAGCGGGAGGATCACTCTCCACTTGGTAGGATTTTTCCAAACTTAGGCGAGCACTGGGCTGCAGCTAAGCCCCCGAGTGGGAGGATCGCTCTCCACTCGGTAGGATTTTTTCAAACTTAGGCGAGTACGAGACTGTAGCTAAGCCCCCGAG
>NC_041383.1:478647635-478676377 GCF_002162155.2 Triticum dicoccoides | reverse complement strand
GGTAGGATTTTCAACACTTAGGTGAGCACTGAGCTGCAGCTAAGCCCCCGAGTGAGAGGCACACTCACCACTCGGTAGGATTTTCAACACTTAGGCGAGCACTGGGCTGCAGCTAAGCCCCCAAGTGAGAGGCGGACTCATCACTCGGTAGGATTTTTAACACTTAGGCGAGCACTGGGCTGCAGCTAAGCCCCCGAGTGAGAGGCGGACTCATCACTCGGTAGGATTTTTAACACTTAGGCGAGCACTAAGCTGCAGCTAAGCCCCCGAGTGAGAGGCAGACTCACCACTCGGTAGGATTTTTATCGATTTGCTTCAGGAGAAACAGATTCACGGCTAAGGTAATGTACACAAAAGAAATAAACAACAACCATTCGGAAGGAGTAAATTATGTCTTTTGATAGTCAATCGAAAAGGTATTCCTTATTACATCTGATCGGTCTAAAACATTTAAGAATAGAAAGGGCGGAGCAGATCTGCATTCCAGGCGCGCGGCTCATCTTTGTTGTGTTCGACGTTGAAGAGGCGGTATGCTCCATTGTGGAGTACCTTGGTGATGACGAAAGGGCCTTCCCAAGCGGGGGCGAGCTTGTGTGGCTTTTGCTGATCCACTCGGAGGACCAAGTCCCCCTCCTGGAATGCACGACCCCTTACGTTCTTGGCATGGAATCTACGTAAGTCTTGCTGATAAATGGTCGACCGGATCAAGGCCATCTCTCTTTCTTCTTCCAAGAGGTTGACTACATCTTTTCGAGCTTGCTCTGCCTCTTCTTCTGAGAAGAGTTTGACTCGGGGAGCGTTGTGGAGTAAATCACTCGGCAAAATGGCTTCGGCTCCATAGACTAGAAAGAATGGAGTCCGTCCAGTCGACCAATTGGGGGTTGTCCTCAGTCCCCAAAGCACCGATGGAAGTTCGTTGACCCAAGCCCCTGCCGCGTGCTTGAGGTCACGCATTAATCGAGGCTTCAGTCCTTTGAGAATCAATCCATTCGCTCGTTCTGCCTGTCCATTCGATTGGGGATGGGCGACTGAAGCATAATCGACTCTCATGCCTTGGGAGGCGCAAAAAGCATTGAACTCTTTAGAATCAAAGTTCGAGCCGTTATCCGTGATGATGCTGTGTGGGACGCCATATCTGAATATAAGTTCTCTGATGAAACTCACGGCTGTGCTTGCTTCAAGGCTCTTGATGGGTGAGGGAGTCCTAGATTAGGGGGTGTCCGGATTGCCGAACTATCACCGTTGGCCGGACTCCTGGACTATGAAGATACAGGATTGAAGACTTCGTCCCGTGTCTGGATGGGACTTTCCTTGGCGTGGAAGGCAAGCTTGGCGATACAGATCTGTAGATCTCCTACCATTGTAACCGACTCTGTGTAATCCTAACCCTCTCCGGTGTCTATATAAACCGGAGGGTTTTAGTCCGTAGGACGAACAACAATCATACCATAGGCTAGCTTCTAGGGTTTAGCCTCTTTGATCTCGTGGTAGATCTACTCTTGTACTACCCACATCATCAATATTAATCAAGCAGGAGTAGGGTTTTACCTCCATCGAGAGGGCCCGAACCTGGGTAAAAACATCGTGTCCCTTGTCTCCTGTTACCATCCGCCTAGACGCACAGTTCGGGACCCCCTACCCGAGATCCGCCGGTTTTGACACCGACATTGGAGCTTTCATTGAGAGTTCCTCTGTGTCGTCACCTGTAGGCCCGATGGCTCCTTCGATCATCAACAACGACGCGGTCCAGGGTGAGACTTTTCTCCCTGGACAGATCTTTGTATTCGGCGGCTTTGCACTGCGGGCCAATTCACTTGGCCATCTGGAGCAGATCGAAAGCTACGCCCCTGGCCATCAGGTCAGATTTGGGAGTTTGAACTACACGGCCGACATCCGCGGAGACTTGATCTTTGACGGATTCGAGCCACAGCCAAGCGTGCCGCACTGTCTCGATGGGTATGATCTAGCTCTGCCACCGAACAGTGCCCTGGAGGCCGCACCAGCATCCGCTCCGACCCTTAGCTCGGAGCCGACTTCGCCGATCGAGGACGAGTGGCTGGACACCGCCTCGGGGGCTACAATCTCTACGATGATTGAGCCGAACACCATCCCTGTCCTTTGCAAAGCCCGTGACGCCGAGGTGCCAGACTCCTCTCCGGAGTCCGAACCTCCTACGCCCCTGCCAATCAAATCCGATTGGGCGCCGATTATGGAGTTCACTGCCGCGGACATCTTTCAGCACTCACCCTTTGGCGACATCCTAAATTCACTAAAGTCTCTCTCTTTATCAGGAGAGCCCTGGCCAGACTATGGTCAGGAAGGTTGGGATGCGGACGACGAAGAAATTCTACGCCCACCCACCACTCACTTTGTAGCCACTGTCGATGATTTAACCGACATGCTCGACTTCGACTCCGAAGACATCGATGGTATGGACGACGATGCAGGAGACAACCAAGAACCAGCGCCTACAGGGCACTGGAAGGCCACCTCGTCATACGACATATACATGGTGGACATCCCAAAAGATGGGAATGGCAATGGAACAGTGGAGGATTACCTCTCCAAGAAACAGCCCAAGCGTCGGCGTTAGCGGCGCCGCTCTAAATCCCGCCACAGCAAAAACGGTGATTCCGGCACGGGAGATAATAACACCCCAGACAGTGCCGAAGAAAACCCCCTCCATTAGGATTTAGCACAGGAGGAGGGAGAAGCCAACCCTCATGATAGAGCAGCAGACAGAGAGGTAGAGGACAATAATTATATGCCTCCCTCCGAAGATGAAGCAAGCCTCGACAACGACGAATTTGTCGTACCCGAGGATCCCGTCGAACAAGAGCGTTTCAAGCGCAGGCTTATGGCCACGGCAAGCAGCCTCAAGAAAAAGCAGCAGCAGCTTAGAGCTGACCAAGACTTGCTAACTGACAGATGGACCGAAGTCCTCACAGCCGAAGAGTACAAACTCAATCGCCCTTCCAAGAGCTACCCAAAACGCAGGCTGCTACCCCAATTAGAGGAGGAAGCACCCAAACCTACATCACCAGTGCATGACGCGTCTGACCAGCCACCTCGTGGCCGCGACAGAGAGGCCTCTAGGCCCTCCACTAAAGCCGCACCCCGGCGTCGCTCGAAAAGTACAAAGCCACGGGGAAATGCGCCAGACTTGCGACACAAGGCAAGGCAAATAAGATCGATCTACAGGTCACGTGGGCGCCCCACGACACGTGATGACAACCGTCACGCCAGATACAACAATTCCGGCCGGGCCGAACACAGTAGACAAAGCTCAATTGAGCTGCGTCGTGATATAGCCCAATACAAAGGCGCCGCACACCCACTATGCTTCACAGACGAAGTAATGGATCTTCAAATCTCCAAGGGTTTCAAACCCGTAAACATTGAATCATATGACGACACAATAGATCCTACGGTTTGGATCGAGGACTATCTCCTTCACATCCACATGGCCCGCGGTGATGATCTACACGCCATCAAATACCTCCCACTCAAGCTTAAAGGACCAGCTCGGCATTGGCTCAACAGCTTGCCAGCAGAATCAATTGGTTGTTCGGAAGACCTGGAAGCCGCATTCCTTGATAACTTCCAGGGCACATATGTGCGACCACCAGACGCCGATGACCTAAGCCACATAATTCAGCATCCAGATGAATCGGCCAGACAATTCTGGACACGATTCTTAACCAAGAAAAATCAAATTGTTGACTGTCCGGATGCAGAGGCCCTTGCAGCCTTCAAACATAACATCCACGATGAGTGGCTTGCCCGGCACCTAGGACAGGAAAAGACAAAATCCATGGCAGCCCTCACATCACTCATGACCCGCTTCTGCGCGGGAGAGGACAGCTGGCTAGCTCGCAGTAACAACCTGACCAGAAAGCCTGGTAGTTCGGATACCAAGGACAGCAATGGCAGGTCTCGTCGCAACAAGCACAAGCGCCGCATTAACGGCAGTCAATGCCAGATTCAGAGGCTCTAAACCCGGTCAGCGGAAAAAGCCGTTCAAAAGAAATACTCAGGGCCCGTCCAATTTGGACCGAATACTCGATCGCTCATGCCAGATACATGGCACCCCCGAAAAACCAGCCAACCACACCTACAGGGATTGTTGGGTGTTCAAGCAGGCAGGCAAGTTAAATGCCGAAAACAACGACAAGGGGCTGCATAGAGATGACGAGGAGGAGCCCCGGCCGCCAAACAATAGAGGACAGAAGGGCTTTCCCCCACAAGTGCGGACGGTGAACATGATATACGCAACCCACATACCCAAAAGGGAGCGGAAGCATGCACTAAGGGACGTATATGCGATGGAGCCAGTAGCCCCAAAGTTCAACCCGTGGTCCTCCTGCCCGATCACTTTTGATCGAAGGGACCACCGCACTAGCATCCGCCACGGCGGATTCGCCGCATTGGTTCTTGACCCAATCATTGACGGATTTCACCTCACTAGAGTCCTGATGGACGGCGGCAACAGCCTGAACCTGCTTTACCAGGATACAGTGTGCAAAATGGGCATAGACCCCTCAAGGATTAAACCCACAAAAACGACCTTTAAAGGCATCATACCAGGTGTAGAGGCCAACTGTACAGGCTCAGTTACACTCGAAGTGGTCTTCGGATCCCCGGATAACTTCCGAAGCGAGGAATTAATCTTCGACATAGTCCTGTTCCGCAGCGGCTATCACGCACTGCTCGGACGAACCGCATTTGCAAAGTTCAATGCGGTGCCGCACTACGCATACCTCAAGCTCAAGATGCTAGGCCCTCGAGGAGTAATCACGGTCAATGGAAACACGAACGCTCTCTCCGAACGGAGGAGCATATGGCGGCCCTCGCGGCGGAAGTACAAAGCAGCCTCTTAAGGCAATTCTCGAGTCCGACTACTAAACGTCCGGACACCGTCAAGTGCGCCCGGAGTAACCTACAACACGACCGCCTGGCACATTCCGAGCATGTGTAGCAATGCGGCCCCAACCCCAGCCCTCGTGAAATGGTGAAACTAGTACCATGCGTACATAACTACGCTCTGGAGATACCATGGGCATAGGGGGAGGGGCACGACCACGGCATGCCCAGAGTGCAGCTCAACCGCACCAGGGGCTCCCAATTGTGTCATTCTTTTTTTTCTTCTTATTCTCAGGACTCCGTTTTCCAGAAGCCCTGTCCGGCAGTAGAATCGCCGAACTCATGATGCAACAGCCAGGGAAGCAGAAAAGCTACGTCGAGTGTCCAGGTGGTCTCTATTACAAGCAGTATACCTGTTTTACATACCATCCCGCAGCCTACCCCTGGAGGGGGACATGTTAAATAGTCCCATCCCTTGCTTATCGCACTATTTGTATCGTTCTGCTTTCATTGCAGTATCTTTTGAATAAACAATACATAGCTTCTGCTTATTATTGCATTCCTTTTTTTCCAATAAAATGTTCATCTATGACATGTTGCACCCGTAAAACTTGGTATGGTCAATACACCAGGGGCTTAAGTACCCCAAAACATGGTGTGATAAGTCCAAACACTTTCACAAGTGCGGCACCCCGAACTTATAGCATTATATGCATCGGCTCCGAATCATGTCTTGCATCAATAGTTGGGTTTGCCCGGCTCCCATGTTTTGGTACCTTACGTTCCGTTATATCAGCTAAGGTAGCGCTGGGAGAACCACTGCGATTGTGCCCCGGTTGAGCTGGGTTGAGCACCTCCGTGGAGAAAGCTAAAACTGCCCGTCATGTTAGGGCGAGAGTCGGTCGCTGTTCGAGAGGTTTTTCGGGTCCCTAAAGACTCATGCCGCTTAGAGCGAGGAGTCGGCATTGTCCGACCAAGGCATGGATAGCGCCCCGAACTCGGTCCTCCGAATACCAGGGGCTTCACCGAAATTTAAAATTATAGAATTCTATGGCTAAGTGAGAGTGTTCAAGCATTATAGTCCGGTTGCCTCGTTCGTCGTGTTGAACGCCTCCCTCGAAGGACCCAAGAATGGTAACAAGATCGCTCAAGTTTATCCCGAACACCCGAGCACTCATGGCATTGGGGCTGAAGCCAACGACTCGCCATCTCTCAAATTTGATAAACGGCCGCACAAAAGGTAATATTTTAAATTAACAAGCGTTGCTTAGCGCATATGAACAAAGTTTTTAGCGTACAGGATAACACATGCGAGTGTACTCAAAAATTACATCTTTGGAGCATTCACCTGCTATAAGGCGGACAACCTTCAGGACGCCCTCATAGTACATCTCGGGCTTGCGATACTCCTTGCCGGGCGGTGGCGCGTCCGTCACAAGCTTCTCGGCGTCCATCTTGACCCAGTGCACTTTAGCACGGGCAAGGGCCCGACGGGCACCTTCAATGCAGACGGAGCGCTTGATGACTTCAATCCATGGACAGGCGTCCACCAGCCGCCGCACCAGACCGAAGTAGCTCCCAGGCATGGCTTCTTTAGGCCACAGCCGAACTATGAGGCCCTTCATGGCCTGTTCGGCCACCTTGTGGAGCTCGACCAACTGCATCAGCTGGTCGCTCAGGGGCACCGGATGTCCGGCCTCAGCATATTGAGACCAGAACACCTTTTCCGTCGAGCTCCCCTCCTCGGCTCGGTAGAACGCGGCAGCATCGGACACACTATGGGGAAGATCGGCGAACGTTCCTGGAGAGCTCCGGATTCGGGTAAGTAATAGATAATTCACTTTTACATGCTTGCTTTGCATAAAGAATGCCTTACCCGCCGCTATCTTCTTTATCGCCTCGATCTCCTGGAGGGCCTTCTGGGCTTCGGCCTTAGCGGCTTTGGCACTCTCAAGAGCCAAGGCGAGCTCGGACTCTCGAGTCTTCGAGTCATGCTCCAAACTCTCATGTTTTTCCATGAGAGCTTGGAGCTCTTGCCGCACCTCCGCCACCCGCGCCTCCTGCTTCTCTCGCTCGGTGCGCTCCGCGGCCGCACTGTTTTCGGCCTTGGACACCGCTTCCTTCAGGGTTGCCACCTCGTTCGTGGCCCCTGCAATTTTCACGTTATTCCTGTTAGTTTTTGCAACCACATTTTTATATACTTCCATAAGGTATTACTTACCTTCCTTGTCCTCGAGCTGCTTCTTGGCAAGGCCGAGCTCGTTCTCGGACCGCTCGAGGCTCTGCTTCAATGCATTGACCTCCGCAGTCAGTACGGCAGAGATCAGCAGCGCAGCCTGCATTCCCATATTGACATGCTTATGTTAGACTCCTGCGTATATCTTTTTAGATCCTTAGTTCGGCTTTTCTTTCCGAACACCAAACTGAGCATCAGGGGCTACTGTCTATGCGGTAATATTTTTACATATCTTAAATACATACCTCAAAGCCTGTTAGAAGGCCGGTGCAGGCTTCAGTCAGCCCGCTCTTGGCGGACTGAACTTTCTAGATCACCAGTTCACCACACTCATAACAGTGCGGTGCTCCTCGTCGATGGAGGCGCCGTTAAGCGCCTCCAGCAAATTATCCGGCGCCTCCGGTTGGACGGAGGTCACCGGTGTCGCAGTCTCGCCCTTCTTACAAAGGGACCGCCCGTCGAACTCTGAAACCACTGAAGGTTCTGGTGCGGAGTCTGACCCAGGGCCGGACTTAGAGCCCTTTGGGGTTTGATCCCCCTTGCGCCCAAAGTCCGGGAGGTTGCCTTGCGGCACCTCTGGGACCTCCTCCTCCTGACGGGGCCCCTTTTGGGACCCCACCTCGGTGTCATCCGCAGCACGAGGAGAGGAGACGGCCGGAAGTGAAGTGCTATTCACGTCCGATGACGCCAGGGAGCCGCTCGTTGAAGTATCGAGCCCGTCCTTGGGCGGGCTGCAGCGTTATATTCGGCGTTAAGAGATTCTATGCGACAAATGAAACACCATGAGTTATTCTGGTATCCAGACACTTATGAAGTCGCCAGGGGCTTAGTCCTTGGTGGCCACTCCTCTTCATCGTCGTCGGCATCGGTGGAGTAGTCCGGGGGGAGGGTCCTTCCCTTCTTGGACCCTTCGGCCTCCCCCGTTGGGGCGGCCTTCCTTTTCTTATCTCCCCCCCCCTGGGGGAGAGGCCTCTTTTTCCTCCTCCTCGCCTTCGCGGGAGGAGTCCGCCTTGGAGTCATCGGACGATGAGTCCGACAACACCTGGTGCCGGGAACTCTTTCGAGTCCCCGTGGCCTTCTTCTTGGCCTTCTTCTCCGGCACCACGTAAGGCGCCGGAACCAGCAGCCCCATCAATCGGGCGTCCGCTGGGTATTCTCGCAAGGGAGCCGGACAGTTAACCTGCCCGGACTTCTTTTGCCAGACCTGTCAAAGGTAAGGGAGTTTAGATCCCGCATAGAGTCAAACTATGGAAAATAAGTGTCCCGTAAAGGGTAAAATAGCTTACCTTGCCGGCTTGACGCTACGAGCTGAATCCGCGATCTTCAGTAGCGGATGCGGGAGCCTCGGCGCCCTCAAACAGCACCTTCTAGGCATCTTCGTACATAGTGTCGAAGAGCCTTCTCAAGGTTTGGTGCTGTGCCAGATCAAACTCCCACAAGCTGGAGGCCCGTTCTTGGCACGGGAGGATCCGGCGGATGAGCATGACCTGGGCTACGTTGACAAGCTTGATCTTCTTGTTCACAAGGTTTTGAATGCAGGTTTAGAGTCCGGTTAGCTCGTCCGAATTACCCCATGTCAGGCCCTTCTCTTTCCAGGAGGTGAGCCGTGTGGGGATCCCAGATCGGAACTCGGGGGCTGCTGCCCATTCAGGGTCACGCGGCTCGGTGATATAGAACCACCCCGATTGCCACCCTTTGATGGTTTCCATGAAGGAGCCCTCGAGCCATGTAACGTTGGGCATCTTGCCCACCATGGAGCCTCCACACTCCGCCTGCTAGCCCCCCACTACCTTCGGCTTGACATTGAAGGTCTTCAGCCATAAGCCGAAGTGGGGCTTGATGCGAAGGAAGGCCTCGCACACGACGATGAATGCCGAGATGTTGAGGATGAAATTCGGGGCCAAATCGTGGAAATCCAGGCCGTAGTAGAACATGAGCCCTCGGACAAATGGGTGAAGTGGAAAACCTAGTCCGCGGAAGAAATGGGTGAGGAACACCACCCTCTCATGGGGACCGGGGGTGCGGATGAGCTGCCCCTTGTTGGGGAGCCGATGCGCAATGTCGCTGGACAAGTATCCGGCCTTCCGCAGCCTCTTGATGTGCCCCTCCGTGACGGAGGAGGCCATCCACTTGCCTCCCACTCCGGACATGGCTGGAGAAGGTTGAAGCGAGATGTGCGGACTTGGGCGCTGGAGCTCGAGTGCGCGGAAATGGATGAGCAAAAGAGGAAGAAGGCGTAGGTGAAAAGATGGATCCTTATCCCCTTATATGGACGGACGAAGCTATGCGTCCCCCACCAGCCTGGTAAAACTCGCTTATCTCCCAAGCGCTGTAATCAATGGCGCGGTTGGGTTACCCACGCCCGTATTGATGAGAATCCCGGAATAAGGGGACACAATCACTTCTTTGATAAGACGTGCCAAGGAAACCGCCTCGCTAAACACACTGAGGTGGGACAGTAAAAACAATTCCAATAAAGGCTTGGCCGTGGTGTGACGTCACGCCGAAGAATACGTCAGCAGATAGAATTTGTGTAAAGATTATTCTCTCTACGGTCGTATGTGGAACTTATTTTGCAGAGCCGGATACTATCCTTGTGTTCAAAATCTTCTATGAAGTATTCGGAGGAGGAACCCGCCTTGCAATGTTGAAGACAATATGCGCGCCGGACTTGTCGTCATTGAAGCCTGGTTCAGGGGCTACTGAGGGAGTCCTGGATTAGGGGGTGTCCGGATTGCCGAACTATCACCGTTGGCCGGACTCTTGGACTATGAAGATACAAGATTGAAGACTTTGTCCCGTGTCCGGATGGGACTTTCCTTGGCGTGGAAGGCAAGCTTGGCGATACGGATATGTAGATCTCCTACCATTGTAACCGACTCTGTGTAACCCTAACCCTCTCCGGTATCTATATAAACCAGAGGGTTTTAGTCCGTAGGACGAACAACAATCATACCATAGGCTAGCTTCTAGGGTTTAGCCTCTTTGATCTCGTGGTAGATCTACTCTTGTACTACCCATATCACCAATATTAATCAAGCAGGAGTAGGGTTTTACCTCCATCGAGAGGGCCCGAACCTGGGTAAAAACATCGTGTCCCTTGTCTCCTGTTACCATCCACCTAGACGCACAGTTTGGGACCCCCTACCCGAGATCCGCTAGTTTTGATACCGACAATGGGCTTGGCTTCGATCCATTTGGTGAACTTGTCGACTGCTACCAGCACATGAGTAAATCCACTTCTGCCTGTCCTCAGAGGTCCAACCATGTCCAGTCCCCAAACGGCGAAAGGCCAGACGAGTAGAATAGTCTTCAGAGCTGATGCAGGTTTATGGGACATGTTGGAATAAAACTGACAGCCTTCACACTTGTCCACTATTTCCTTTGCCATCTCGTTGGCGTGTGGCCAGTAAAACCCGGCTCGGTATGCTTTGGCTACGATAGTCCAAGATAACACATGGTGACCACAGGTTCCCGAGTGAATATCAATGAAGATCATTCGGCCTTCTTCTGGCGTGATGCACTTCTGGCAGGCTCCAGTTACACTTTCCCTGAACAACTATCCCCTTATTACAGTGAAGGCCTTAGACCGTCGGACGATCTGTCGAGCCTCTTGTTCATCCTCTGGGAGTTCCTTCATAAGGATGTATGCAATATATGGCACTATCTAGTCGGGCGTGATGACCAAAACATCCATGATTAAGTCGACCACGGCTGGGACTTCGACTTCAGTCGGATCCGTGGCACTCTTAGGATGTGGTGACTCTTCGGTGAAAGGGTCCTCCTGAACCGAAGACGAATGCATATGTTCCAAAAACACGTTTCGGGGAATAGCGTCTCTCTTGAAACCTATCTTGGCCAGCTCATCTGCAGCTTGGTTTTTCAGTCGGGGTACATGGTGGAGCTCCAAACCTTCAAACCTCTTCTCCATCTTTCTCACCGCATGGCAATAACCTATCATGGCTGGACTCCTGACATCCCATTCCTTCATCACTTGGTTAACCACCAAATCTGAGTCGCCGTAGACCATAAGGCGACAGACGCCAAGTGAAATGGCCATACGCAACCCGTATAGAAGTGCTTCATATTCGGCTTCGTTATTGGAGGAATCAAAATGAATCTGGAGAACGTAACTAAACCTGTCTCCATGGGGGGATACCAAAACTACTCCAGCACCTGAACCATTCAGCATCTTATAGCCATTAAAAACATATTCCAATGCTCCGAGTGAACTTGAGTCGGCAATTGCTTCTCAATCCACTCGGCCAGAAAATCTGCAATTGCTTGGGACTTGATGGCCTTCTTTGCCTCGAACTTGATATCCAAAGGGAGGAGTTCAATCGCCCATTTGGCCACTCGAACAGTTGCATCTCTGTTGTTCAGAATTTCAGATAGTGGCGCATCGCTGACGACTGTAATGGAGTGGTCAGAGAAGTAATGCGCAACCTTCTTCATGGTCATGTATATTCCATAGACAAGCTTCTGATAATGCGGGTATCGTTGCTTGGACGGAGTCAAAACTTCAGACTTCTTCATCAATCGGTAAAGAGGCAAGGCCTTTTCACCGAGACGAGAAATGAATCGACTCAGGGCGGCCAAACAAACAGTCAGCTTCTGAATGTCATGCACTCGCACAGGGCATTTCATCCGGAGGATGGTATCAACTTTCTCTGGATTGGCGTCGATCCCTCGTTTAGAACTGAGAAAACCGAGTAAATTCCCCCCTGCAACTCCGAACGTGCATTTTGACGGATTAAGCTTGATATCGTACCTTCTCAGGTTGGCAAAGGTTTCTGCAAGGTAAGTCAATAGGTCAGAACCTTTGCGAGACTTGACCACAATGTCATCCATGTACGCTTTCACATTCTGACTGATTTGAGTGAGCAGGTACTTCTGAATCATTCTCATGAATGTGGCTTCGGCATTTTTCAAACCAAAAGGCATGGTGACATAGCAAAAGCACCCGAATGGGGTGATGAGGCTGTTTTTATTTCATCGGGACCATACAGTCGGATCTGATGGTATCCGGAATATGCATCTAAGAAAGACAAGCGCCCGTAGTCGAGTCAACAATTTGATCGATACGAATGAGAGGGAAGTGATCTTTCGGGCAGGCCCGATTGATATGCTTGAAATCAATGCACATACGAAGTGAATTATCCTTCTTAGGAACCATGACTACATTGGCTAACCACTCGGAGTGGTAGATTTCATGGATGAACTCTGCTGCCAACTGTCGAGCCACTTCTTCGCCAATTTCTTTCCTCTTTTGCACGGCGGACCGCTAAAGGTGTTCTTTGAAGGGTTTTATTTTGGGGTCAACACGCAAACGGTGCTCGGCCAGTCCCCTGGGCACACCAGGCATGTCAGAAGGTTTCCATGCAAAGATGTCCTAGTTCTCACGGAGGAACTGGACGAGCGCTTCTTCCTATTTGCTGTCGAGTGTTGTTGATATATGAGTCGGCGCAGCATTGGGATCCGTCGGGTGAACGTGAACTGGCTTCGTCTCACCAGTCGATTGGAATGCAGAATCTGTGGCAGGTTTCTTGGCTCTGAGGAAATCACTCGGATCTGCGTTCTTCTGATATTCTTGGAATTCGACTGCTGCCATTTGTTCATCGGCGATCTTGGAGCCTTTCTGGAAACACTCCTCAGCCTTCTGTCCATTGCCTGTAACTGTGATCATGCCTTTGGGGCCAGGCATCTTCAGTTTTAGGTACACATAGCATGGTCGAGCCATAGAGCGTGCATAGGCTGGCCTACCCAAAATGGCATGATAGGCACTCTGGAAGTCCACGACTTCAAATGTCAACTTCTCCTTACGGTAATGCTTTGAGTCATCGAAAACCACGTCGAGGGCGATCTGGCCGAGTGATTCAGCTTTCTTCCCAGGAATAACACCATGGAAACTCATATTACTCTCGCTAAGCTTGGACATCGGAATGCCCATCCCTTTCAAGGTCTCAACATAGAGGATGTTCAGGCCACTGCCACCATCCATCAGTACTTTGTTCAGTCGAGTGCCTCCAACCACGGGGTCGACTACCAGAGCTTGCCTCCCGGGGGTGGCCACGCGAGCAGGGTGATCAGACTGGTCGAACGTAATGGCTGTCTGAGACCATCTAAGGTAGGTGGTTGTCGCTGCCGGAGTGACCATGTTCACCTCCCTGTTGATGACCTTCAATCGACTCTTGCTTTCAACGTCGGCAAATATCATCAGAGTGGAATTGACTTTGGGATAACCATCGTCTTCCTCATCATCTTCACCTTGATCTGACTTCTTCTCCTTCTCATTGGGTTGTTTCTCTCGGAACTGCTGGATGAGGAGTCGACACTACCGGGTCGTATGCTTCGGGTAAATCAGATTACCTTCTTCATCTTTCTTCGTGTGGATGTGGCACGGCAAATCCAGCACATCATTCCCTTCCTTATCCTTCACCTTCTTAGGGGGCCAGGGCCCCTTAGGTTTTCCCTTAAACTTTCCTTGATTCACTGCCGCAATCTCTCCGAGCGCCGCTGGCTCGGCCTTGCACTTCTGCTTCCGACTGGAATTACCCCCACCGGCCTCTTGGCCGACTGGTTTGCTCTTCCCACTACGGAGTTGATCCTCTTCTTCTCCGTTAGCGTATCGGGTGGCTATCTCCATTATTCGGGCCAGAGTCATATCTCCAGTTTGACCGAATTTCAAGACCAACTCCCGGTATTTGATGCCTTCCTTGAAGGCGCACACAGCTTGATGCTCTGAAACATTCTCGACGATGTGATGCAAAGTGGACCATCTCTGGATGAATTCCCTCAAAGTCTCATTCGGCTTCTGCACGCAGTGTTGCAGCTCGAGCAATCCTCCAGTTCGCTTGCACGTACCCTCGAAAGTTCTCACAAATACTCGGGATAGCTCTTCCCAACTGTGAATACTGCCCGGAGCCAACTGAGTCCGCCACGCTCTGGCCGACCCTTCCAACATGAGTGGGAGATGCTTCATCACTATCTCGTTGTTACCGCCTCCGATCTGCACAGCCACTTGGTAATCTTCAAGCCAAGTTTCAGGCTTAGATTCACCAATGAACTTACTGACTCCGGATGCCAGCCTGAAATTGGGAGGTATCACTGTTGCCCTGATGGCCCTGCTAAAACACTCGGGACCAGAAACATGCACTCGGCTGCCACTCGGGCGATCTCTGCCAGGGTCTTCCTTGTGTGCTCTGTTCCGGTCGACCAGGCCTTGAACGAGGATAGACCCCGCGTCAAAGCCCGGTTCTCTTGGGTCGACTGAATTCCTGCGCTCACCACTGTGACGGCGCCTATCATCGTTCCGCCAAGGCACATATGACGCGCTCCTCAGAGGAGGCGTGGGTCCTCGACGATCATTGTCATGGTCGAGTGGATGATCATACTGCCTACAACCTTCACACCGCGGAGGCGATCTCGGGCTGTGAGCTGACTTAACCGTGTCCGCTGCAACGGATCTGCTATGAATCCTATTCCGCGACTGAGATACTGCTGTATTGTGCTCTCCTGCTGCCCTGAGCATCGCCCGGATCTGCATCAGCCCTCTGCCAGCTTCCGACTGGGAAGGTTGGATCGACTCTGCTATTCGGGCCGCAGCTGTGAGATTCTGAATCGGAGTGCGGTATACCATAGGTGGAGGCGGGAAAAGCTGTCATCGACTGGATTCATGGATTCGCTCTTGGGTGCGCTCGTCGAGAGCGCGCTGAAGGTTATCCAGTCGAGTGCGCTCAGCCAAGTTGGCTAGGCGCACCTCTTCCAAGGCCCGAGCCTCAGGGGTTTCTCCAACGATGGGCGTATGGAGTGCATCCATGTTGCGGCGACGAAGTTCTTCCCTCTGCTGCGAAGAGAGGGGCTCGGGTCGGTACTCCTCATGGACGTGCAATGGATTAACGCCTCTGTCCTCACTGCCCTCGCGATGAAACCCGGGCAGGCTGTGAGGGCCGTCGACCATCAGGACTTCGGCCGCAGGATCGCTGCTATCACACTCAGATGCAGTCTCCATGGAGCCAGTCGACAGATCAAACAGGCCGTGGAGGGTTTCGTCGGTCTCGATTGCCGTGACTTGATGGGTGGTCGAGCATCGAGCCACCACGTGTTTCACCCAGCGCTGGAGACGCAATCAACCGGACCGCTTGCAAAGGTGAACAACGGGGAGAGAAGACATCGTTGGAGCCGACTGATACTGGGTCGACGACTGCCTGAGAAGGACGCCGCGAACGCACATGCGAATGTGCGTCGCCCCTCGAACGGGGAGCGCCTCGACGTTGAGCGGAGCTTCCTGAAGCCACGCCGAGTCGTCGATGACAAAAACGAGCGCACCGAGACGGATCTCGCGGCCCTGATCCGTCTCGCCGCCGGAAACCATGATGATGGTCGGAAAAACTTGCAACTTCACCAATAAGTCGCTAAGACACCTGCCCCACGGTGGGCGCCAACTATCGTGGTTCTAAGTCTGATAGTAGAAAGGGGGGTAGGTATGGAGAGGCAAGATGTTAGCTATGGTGAAGATGTACACACGATGTTTACGAGTTTAGGCCCTTCTCGGAGGAAGTAATAGCCCTATGTCTCGGTGCCCGGAGGCGGTCGATTGGATTATGTGTGTTGTATTATAGGAGGTGCGAACCCTTGTGCCGGAGGAGGGGGTGTCTTATATAGAGTGCGCCAAGACCCCAGCCCCACTCCATTACGAGGGAACTAATGTACATAAAGTATGGGCATTACTGGTAACGCCAGCATTAAGTACTCTTAATGCCCATGAAGACTAAGGAGTAAATATCTGGCTGTTGTGTGTTCTCTTGACTACTGGTCTTCGGTATGGTCGAGTGATCTTCCTCGTAGTCGACTGTCGACAGGTAACGGCTGTCGAGTGATGTGACCGTCGAGTGGATTGCACTCGACGTATGAGACTGGTGCTCTTCTGTTGACTCTTGGTCTTTTCATATCCCAGGGTAGTGACCTTGGGTAGGGCTCGTAGGTCGAGCCTATGACCCTACCCCGGGTCTGTATCCTCGTCACCCCGTTCAATGCTTCTGCATCCCGACACGCTACCTGCTGTCCATACCCGGCACGGTGGACGCTTGGCTGACATCCCCTGAATTCGGAAAACTCCAGCAGTTTGAGTTCTACCATTACCACAAAAGTTTCATACCACGAATACACCAAGAATTCCTGCCCACACCATCATTGTCCATCTTGCGGTTTTCCTTCTCTCTCCACACTGCCACCTTCGCCCGGTGCCATCTACCAGACAATCTGGTACAAATGCTTTGACTCCCACTGCTAAAAAACTTTCGCTTGTGGTGGTTTATCTGTCAGAGGCCTCACTGCACAACATCATCCACTCCAGTTGCCCTGCCCTGGAGCGCTCACTGATTGTTTTGGGAATAGAAATCCCTATTAGTTGTCTCCAAATAAAGTTGCCTCACCCTAAAAGCATTGGAATTTGTTGTGAAGGACAACAGTTCCTCATCAAAGATGCCCCTTCACTTCAAAGGTTGCTCCTTGATGATTGTTATAAACCTTCACAAATAACTGTCGTCTTTGCGCCCAAACTGGAGACCCTGGGTGTAATTCGTGACCCATTTAATGATGACAAGAAGTTGGTGTTTGGCTCCTCACTTTTTCAGGTACCGTATATTATCATCTACACATTTGTAATCATAAGATGCATTTTTCATTTGTGTGCATAAGTTTTATATCATCTTGGAGTACACTTTGGGTAAGGGTACTAATATTATGTTATATGCTCAATGAAGAGTTCGTCCATTGATAGCCTATCAATGCTGCTGGATTCTGTCAAGATCTTATATATCGAAATGTTTAGTTTTGATCTGAACATAATTATTGGCTTGCTGCTATGCTTTCGATCTTTGGAGAATTTATATATAGAGGTGATGATTTCAAGCACATTGAAAGCCCGTATATATTGTACTAGAATTAACCGTTCAACTATCGTTCTTTCGACATGCTCTTTTTTCAGACCTTAACTATTTTCAATCTTCATGTCTACTTAGGCACAACCACATGGAGCAAAACATATAACCAATCGGTGGCATAATAAGCACCAGGATTTTCTCAGTTCTCATGACATTCGTTTGAGGACAATAACGATGGAAGGATATGCATCCAACCAGGCAAACAGAAGCTTTGTCAGATTCTTCCTGTTGAATGTGAGGTTACTATTGTCCATGAGGCTTAAGTTTTACCGCAAGAGATTTCTCACGGATGGACACATTGAACAGCAAAAAAAGAAGTTTCATGTGGACAAATGGGCTTCTAAACATGCTTGGCTTCTATTTACAACAAGTTGTAGTCATCCTGAAATATGTTTTTTGCACAGGATGTTAATTTTATGGATCAGACCGATGCATTTGTTTGTGACTGCGAAAAAGAGTGGTCAGGTTAGATGTTACTGCCATGTTCAATCTGGGTTTTGTCTAAAAAATTGATGAACAATTAATCCTTGGCTTTTTGTACCATTTGTAAGATTGAGTTGCATGTTGTTGCCCTCGTACTCCCCTCCAACTGCCACTACACTACTACATCTTCCACGGCTGTTGTTCGTTCCTGTCCGAGGCCTCGCTGTCGTTCTCCGCCTTGGTTCACTCGCTGTGCCCGCCGCCGTCTGGTGTTGTCAACATGGTCAACAACCACGAGGAATCAGGATATGACTGTACGTGGAGAGGCTGACAGTAGAGACCCACTAGGGTCATTGCATTACTCAAGTAGGTGCCTCGTTATTACAAGCCAAAAAAATTCTTCCCCCTAATTGTTTGACAACTATGTCCCACGCCATTGTCAATGTAGTCAATAAACGAGAAAATTACACAATGAGCGGATAACACCAGGGACCCAGCATCTCGCCCAGTTGTTTTTTAGTTTCAGAGACGACGCTCAACTGCGCGCTGTGCGGGGGCTGTGGCCCGTCTAGCCCATGCTTGCGCTTTTATTTAAGCACATGACGAGCCCAGTTGATATATTTTTTCTTTCTAAAATGGCTAGTCCAGTTCTTTTTTTGGAGAATACCAAAACCGAGACCTACTTGCTTTCCTCAGCCCTGCCGAGCTGCAAATCTTTCAAGACGAGGAGGGATGTAAGTAGTAAGAAACGGGCTCCCCCAGAAAATGGGTTGTAAATTTTTAAACCAAGCCAACCGGCAATTACATTAAAATATCATTTTTTCTAGATTTCTCTACTGTCTACTCTTATAAAAACCAAAGCCAACTGGCAATTACATTAAGATACCATCTTTTCACCCCACAAGATAAACTACTCATACAAATGCATCTTCATGTTCCGTGCAACGAACAGGCATCTTGCTAGTTAAGATTTTAAGTTTCATTCATTTTTTTGCGGAGAATTGTTTTTTTGAATTTTATTTTGATATAATTTTTTAAAAATTATTTTTAAGATGACTCGAAATTTCGTGATTAAAAGAGTTCGGACCCCACCAAAATATGCAAAATTTCGTTCAATTTTTTAGTAGTGCCCAGAATATATGGTCTGTAATGCCAATAAAAAGAATATGGGCTTCAAATATCCTTAAGAATTAGCAAATGGGCTGTAAATTATTGAAAATAATGGTAATGGGCTGTATGCTGTTTTCCACAGATTTGGAGGCTGACTTCTAGGCCTACTAGGTTGACGATCACGCCGTCCTAAAAAAATTAACGCGTACGCAAGGCTTTGTCAACTTAGTCAACACAGAGCAGTGACTGTTGGATGTCCATCCAATGGCCGTCATGCTTCTTCAATCTCTAATCTTCCTGCTCCTACCGCCCAAACCAGCACCGGCGGGACTGCCTACTCCCTTCTCCCGTGGCTGGTTGTGCTGCCGCCAGGCCATCCCTCTACCCGCCCACAAATCCTGTTATTTTCGGGCGATGTCAGGCTCACCCTGTAGCCGAACAGTCGGCTCTCGTACTCCCCTTAGCGTGGGCATCCGTTGTGGTGGCTTCGCCGGCTCCAGGTTGTTTCCTTCCTGGGCCTCGCCCTCGTCCACAGTGTTTGTTCTCCCGGCGCGGCGAGGTCAACATGGTCAACAAACAACAGCCATCAGAAGAGGCTGACAGTAGGGGCCCACCCAAGGAAGTTCCTCCTTATTACGCACAAAATAATGATTCCTCCACCTGACAGTTGGGACCCATCGCAAGGGTCTCTGTATTTCACGAAAAAAAACCGTTCCCCCCACTGTCAGCTTGGGCCCAACAGCTATATCTTCGCACGCAAGGAAGTGCCTCCTTATTATGCACAAAAAAAATGAATACTCCCCCTGCTAGCTAGGACCCACCATAGTGGGACGCTGACTTGTGGGCCTACTAAGTTGCAGGGACGGAGGGCTTCGTCAACTTAGTCAATATGAATGATTCTAGCTCCAGTGACCGTATGATGTCCATCCAATGGCCGTAGTGCTTCTTCAACCTCTGGTCTTCTTGCTCCAGCTGCCCAAAGCACCACTGGTCGTGCCGCATGCTCCTGCCTCTCGTGGTCGGCTGTGCTGCCACGGAGGCCTCACCACCCCTACTATTCCCACCGCTGGCCAGGCCCTGCGATGAAGGCAGCCTCACATCACAGCCGAACCAATGAACCCTCGTACTCCTCTCCGCGTGGGCATCCACTGCCGCATCTTCCCTGGCTCCGCGTCGTCCCCTTCCTAGGCCTCGCCATCGTCCATCGCCTTGGTGCTCTTGGCACGGCCTAGTCAATGTGGTCAATGAACGACTTCCATTTGGAAGAGTACTGTACGTGGAGAGGCTAATTGTTGGGTCCACGGCCGTAGCTAGGAAGTGCCTCCTTATTACGCAGAAAATAATGATTCCTCCACCTGACAGCAGGGACCCACTGGACCGGCCACCATATTTCGCGAAAAAAACATTTCCTCCCTGACTATTGGGACCCACCAGCTACATCTTCGCACACAAGGAAGTGCGTCCATATTACAGGCAAAAAAAAATTGATTCGCCCCCTGACTACTGGGACCCACTAGCTACATCTTCGCACGCATGGAAGTGTCTGACAGTCAGGACCCACCTGGCCGAAGCGTACATAGCATTATCATTCTGGTCACGAATGTGTACGTACATCCTGGTCGACCGGTCTGTCTGCAGGCTGCAGCGATGAACCATGGCCGTGCAAGGAAGGGCACGTGTCGTAGTAGAGGCGCACACGTAGCATGTACACGTACGTACATCAGCAAGGGTGCAAAAATGTAAATACGGCCATGTACGTACATACGGGTGGGGTCTCGAACGCCTACTCGCACATACATACGACCAGGGCTCGTGTACATGGCTGGGTTGGAACGGAGAAACTAGGTTGTGATCGTGTTCATGGGGAGCCAACTGGCTGGGTCAGAATGGAATGTGTCGTCCTGTTAATCGGGAGCTAGCCGGCTTGGATGGAACAACCGATGGGAACGAGGCCTGGCGTACTGCAGAACAGAGGAAACGGCCTTGTGTTCGACTGGTCACGGTCGAAACGGGATCCTGTTCATCGGGAGGGGTTTGGCGTACCGCAAAATGGCAGTCGAAACAGGGTCCTGTTGATCAGGAGGGGTGTGTCGTACCGCAAAACGGAGGAAACGAACTTGTGCTGGAGTGCTACGGTCGAAACGGGGGTCCTATTCATTGGGAGGGGTGTGGCGTACAGCAAAACGGGACTCCACAGGATACTGTTCATCTCCACCGTCGACCTCCTCCAGCCTCCATGGGCTACTGTTCATCCACCGTCGACCTCCTCCAGCCTCCACCTGCAACTTTTCATCCACGGGCTCCTGTTCATCCAGCCTCCACCGCACGCTCCTCCACCGGCTACTATTCAACCAGTCCTCTCCAAGGGGTCCTGTTCAACCACCCCTCCATGGGCTACTATTCATCCAGCCCTCCACTGGCTACTGTACAACCAGCCCTCCACGGGGTCCTGTTCATCCAGCCCTGCACGGGGACCTGTTCATCCACCCCAACCGTCTCGATCAGTTGGGGTCCTGTTCAT
This sequence comes from Triticum dicoccoides, assembly GCF_002162155.2. Lineage (NCBI taxonomy): Eukaryota > Viridiplantae > Streptophyta > Magnoliopsida > Poales > Poaceae > Triticum > Triticum dicoccoides. The sequence continues at coordinate 478,655,280 of NC_041383.1, read as the reverse complement.
CTAGCGCCAACGGCCTCTACTACCACGGGGTCCTGTTCATCCAACCCCCCACCAAGAACTGTTCATCCACCCCCCCCAACAAGGCTCACTGTTCATCCAGAGGTAGCATCGATCGGCTTCAGTTAGCAGCAGTAGCGAAGGAATCGCTCGATCGGGTTCAGTTAATAGCCATCGATCGATCGCTCGGGTTCAGTAATGCGTAGCCTGCAGTGCAATCGCTCGGTTTCAGTTAGGTGATGCCTCGCTCGGGTTCATTTAGAGCCCAATGCCTCGCACCAACGCGCATACGTGTATGGGAGAAATGTGCATCTCTCGGCCCCGACCACCCATCGTAACTGGGAAGTCCCCGATATTTTCCTCGCCCTCGCTTCTACCATGATTTTTTCCATCAGGCACGGCCCAAAGAATGTCATGCAGCTGCGTATCCGGCCCGCCCACGATGAAAAGCCCATTTTCTGTCATGATTTTTGTCATAGAAGTAGGAGCCCACCACATCTATGATGGTACCAGGTTTTGTCGCAATTATCGTCATAGAAGTGTCATAAGCATGACGGGGAAAAAACCGTTCGGCCCAAAATGTCACACATGTGTCTTTTTTTGTAGTGACATGACTAAGGCAAAACTTGGTGTGTTCTAGGGTGCCCCCTGCCCCCGTATATAAAGGAGGGAGGAGGAGGCGGGCTGGCCCTTGCTAGGTGCGCCGGGAGAGGGGAGTCCTAGTAGGACTCCAAGTCCTAGTAGGATTCCATCTCAAGGAGAAGGGGGAAGGAAGGGAGAAGGGGGGCTGCGCCCCCAACCCCGTGTCCAATTCAGACTGGGCTTGGGGGGGGGCACCTCCTGGCCGCTGCCTCTCCTTCCCACTAAGGCCCATCAACTCCCCGAGGGGTTCCGTTAACCTCCCGGTACTCTGAAAAATACCCGAACTTCTCCGGAACCATTCCGACGTCTGAATCACTACAAAAAAATACACTTCCGTGATGATACGTGTTTCTCATAGTAGGTCGCGTTTTTTTCATGCATGTACATCCATGGCAAATTTATGACAGAATCAAGATAGTCATACCAGTGTTGTCGTAGAAGTGTTCCATGACATTACCAAAATTATCATCACGGAAGTGTCCACTTCCATGACGATAAATCGCGCGTCACAGAAGTGCTTTCGTCAAGGGTGACCGACACGTGGCATCCAACGTAATGGAATGCCGTTAAGCTATCGGGCCGGGTTTTGGATCCGATAACCCGTTAACAGCCCCGACCAATGGGGATTTTCCACGTGTAAAATCATCATTGGCTGGAGGAAACACGTGTCGGCTCACCGTTGGGACAGATGTCATCCACTCATTGGACAGAAGGCGCCTATGATACGTCGACACGTGGCACGGCCCAACAGAGGCCCATTCCTGTGAAAACGCCGGCCCGTTTGACTTGGTCAAAAGGTGGCGGGCCGGCCCATGTAAAGCCTGTTAACGGCCTGTTCGCATATAGCCCATTTACAGCCCGCTAACCCAAGGCCCGTTACGCCCTATTCGAATTTGGCCCAATAGCGTCATCTGGGCCACCCAATATGATTCCAGCCCGTTTTCACTTCTGGCCCATGTATGGCCCATGACGTCTTTCGGCCCATATGAGGCCCTATGTAACTCTTGGCCTATGAACGGCCCATGGTGAAACTGGCCCGTAATGAACAGTGTATTACTTTACACCTATTAACGGCCCGTGGTGAAACTGGCCCGTAATGAACAGTGTATCACTTTATACCCATTAAGGGCCCGTTATTCCATTGGGTCGTTTCCAGCCCATGTTATCTTTCGGCCTTCTCAGAGCCCATTTATTCTCGGGCTCATTTCCAACATTCGTTTACTTACGGCCCGTTACTGTCATTTTCTGCTTATGGGCCAAATTCAGCTCGTGGTTACAGTCGGCCCGTTTGTGGTCCGTTAACACGTTGGGCCGTTTTCATAGCGTCATGAAATACTGCCTATTAACGATGGCCCGTTATGGTCGGCCCATGAACGGACGATTCCAACTCTAGCCCATTTACGGCCATTATGCAGCCTGTTATTGGCCCATGTTTGGCCAGTCGATCATACTGCCCGTATAAGGCCCATTGATGATACGGCCCATAGAAGGCCCATTGTTTCTGTGACCCGTAGAAGGCCCATTGTTTATACGGCCAGTAGAAGGCCCACTGTTTATACGGCCCGTAGAAGGCCCACTGTTTCTACGGCCCGTAGGTCAAGTGTCACTACAGTAAATATTAGCCCATGGTTACTGTGGCCTAGTTTTAAAAAATAGGTTATTGCAGCCACTAGCAAACCGCAGAAAAAGAACTGCACTAACTACAAGCAAACAAATAAACAAGACAACAAGGAAATAAATAAGCAAGCAACTTACACTAGGCTATCACGGCTATTACACATATTACATCCAGTGGGCATCAAAGTTCTCCACCAGTGCAAATATAGGGAACACAGCAACATATAAACGCCGCAGCAAAACAAGTCCAGAACTGAAACCACTTCAGAAGAGCTCAAGAAACAATATCCTGGGTACCCATAATGTTGGCAAGATGCTTAGCATGCTTATTAGCTTTCTCTTGTTTGGCGCTTAAGTCCTCCAGCGCTTGCTGTTGCACCAGAAAGTATGCATCAGAATTCTTCAGGGACTTCCTCAGTCCTTCGGCTTCCTGTCACATAACATCTGATCGATGTCTTTCAACTTGAAGTTGAGACTCAAGAAGCCGAACTGATTCAGGCAACGAGTTCGAAGAGCTGGTGCCAGAAGTGATAGCCAGTAACTCGAACACTACATCAAGACAGGACTTTGGGGTTGTCTCAGTGTCCTCAATATAGTTTTTATCAGCTTTCTTGGAGACCAACAGGGATGTCTCACTATCTTGAACCTTATCTGCATTACTTCCTTTACCATTGCATAATAGGGTACTCTTATCCAATATTTTATCCGTGTTCTAAAAGAGAAACAAACAAACACATCTCAGGTTTACAATGTAGTATATGAAACTCATTTTGGTAAACCAGTTCAGTAGTAAGGTGGACAGGATAACAACATGAAATAAACATATATCTATGTAGTATGGTCACTGTATGGTCTATATCATTCTAGTTTATGTTGCCAAATCAAGATAGATACAGTTCGAATCATATCTATTTAAGACAAAGCAGCATAGACAGAATATAAATGTGGGAAACTACAGAACAATAACAACACTTGTAATGTGCATGGCATGAGAACATAACTGTTTATTCAATTGAAACTGAAATCAACATAGAGCAAGTTACAACAGCAAACAGCCAAACACGTTGAAGAAACAGGTTTAAAACATACCTGTTGCGCCATTGGAGTTTCAATTGCATCCTTCAAATTTGAAATTGGTTGGTATCAGTAAATACAGTGATGCAAGGGCAAAGTAGTATGAAGCATAGCTGCGGAACCTGACCTGAGAACAATTCTTCTTCTGCTTTAAGCGTTGACTTCGGGTTCAGAGTGGTGGTCCTCGTGATTTGGGCACTGCAATTGCCTTACTAACTGCTCGTGTTTGGGTGCTCTGTGGTGGAGACGGTGCTGTGTCAACGGGAATTGGGTGTCTATCTGCTGGGGTTGGCGTTAGAAGGGGTGTAGCTGGTTCTTTGTCCAACTGGGTAGGGGTACAATCTGCATGAGTGTGGGTTATGTGTGGTGGGGCTGATTCTTGGGCAAGTACAACCGTGGTTCTATCTGCATCGACAGGTAGCACGATCTTTTCTGAAGACCGTGTTTTTACTCCCACAGATACTGCCATCACTCCCTCCAATTGAAATGGTTGATAAACAAGAAAAGTAATTGAATGTACATACATTGTAAGATAGATAGGTGCAATGGATAGTGGGGAAGAAAACAGGGCAAGAAATAATTCACATTTATATTGTCTAAGCAAACAGAATAGCAGGACATAATTTCACATATATGATGGCTAATTAAGCAGGATAGCATGACACAATTTCACATGTATGATGGCTAACTAAACAGGATAGAATGACATACTTCAAAATATGATGACTATGTAAACAAGATGACATGATATAACTATCCGATGTGTCTATTAAAGTGGTTGGCATGCCATAAATCACAAACATGCCGTCGATGGAAACATGATGGCATGATATAATTCAAGGATAGAATGACATAATTTAAAATATGATGACTATGTAAACAGGATGAGATGATATAACTATATTATGTCTTTAGAAAATGGGTTGCATGCCATAATTCAGATACATGTTGTCTATGTAAACATCATGGCATGACATAATTCAAATGTATGATTTATATACTAAGGAAGTGAGCAGAGGGAAATTGCATATATGATGTGTCATCTAAGGAGATGGCATTCAATATTGTGTATATGATATAAAAACTAAGCATTGCAATACAACATATGCATTATATGAGTAATATAACCCTGCCAAGTTTGAGCATACACCTCAGGGGGATAATAGGACTGGTCATCTACCTCTGAATCCTCCTCTGAAGAGCTATCTGTAACCAGCAAGATATCTGCTTCAGCAGGTAGCATTGTCTGCTCTGAAGACCTTGTTTTCACTCCAGATTTCTCCATCACCAATTCAAATGGCTGATGCATAGGAAGAGCAGTTGAATATACAAACATTGTCGCCAAAAGCAATGAGAAATACAAAAAAGGATGGCATGATATAATTCACATATATGACGCTTGCCTAAACAGCATGGCATTGCATAATTCACATACATAATGCCTTGCAACAAGATAACATTGCATAATTCACATATATAATGTCTTGCAACAAGATGGCATTGCATAATTCACATATATGGTAATTAGACACTAAACAGGTGGCATTCACACAAAGCATGTCTAAACGAAGCAAATGACATAGCAATGCAAGATACCATACGCATGATATGAGTAACATAACCCTGCCAAGTTAGGGCATGCACCTCAGGGGGGAAATATGACTGGTCATCTATCTCTGAATCCTCCTCTGAGGAGCTATCGGTAACCAGCAAGACATGCGCTTCGTCAGATGGTATTGTCTGCTCTGAAGACCTTGTTTCCACTCCAGATTTTTCCATGACCGTGCCGAATGGCTGATGCACAGGAAGAGTAATTGAATGTACTAAAATTGTTGACAAATTTAACACATAATAAAAAATGATGGCATGATATAATTCACATATAAGATGACTGGTTAACCAGGGTGGCATTGCAAAATTCACATATATGATGCCTGGCTAGACAAGATGGCACTGCATGATTCACATATACGATAAAGAAACTAAATAGATGGCATTGACACAAAGCATGTCTAAACTAAGCAGATGACATCTTTAATCTATACAGTAAGCAATGCAAGGCACCATATGCATGATATTACCAACATCAGCATGCCAAGTTAGAGTGAAGACCTCATGGGGTAAATAGGAGTGGTCTTCTCCTTTTGAATCCCCCTCAGAACAGTTATCTTCCTCTTGATTACGATCCGAAATGGGTGGAGGGGGGCTGCCTTTGTGCCCACCATGGAATGATGTCCGCATGAAATTTTATTGCCACGCAAGGCTCGTCTCTTTTTCTCTACATGATATGTTCCATTGTGTACAATAACTGGCATGCATAGGAATAAAACATAGTGAGGTTATGTAAGGAGTGCATGCACAAATCCAGAGTGATGGTAGCAAACTGTGGATAGACCCAAAAACAATGATAGCAGGCAGATAATAGCTTTAGTTAAAAAATACAGATAATGGCTCCTTTATGTTTGTTTGCACCCAACATGAAACTCATAGTAGATACCGGAGATTAACCAGATAGTAGACAGATAGTACTGATTGCTGCCCCAATATGTACCCCACAACCATTTAAATACTCAACTTTCAGCATTAGTTTGGACCCGACTCGGAGTCTAATAGGTGAACACGACGATAACGTAGCATGTCATCATATTAAGCGACACATAACGTAAGCCGACACGGAAGAGTGCGACATCTCTTGCGGACCCGTGTAGTCCTCAAGGTCATCTGCTCAATTGATGATGGTAATGCAATTGTCGTGGCTGCCGGCGGCGGGAAGAAGATCTGAGGCAGCGAAAGACAGTCTGGAGAATGGATACCTGCTATGGTGAACCCTTCCATCGTTGGAGCAGCTGAGCTAGGGTGGAACACAGCGCCACAGGAGCAGGACAAACCACACAAGGTTTTCTTTGACACATATGTGTAACAGAAATAATTGAGTAAGGGCTTGTTTGAATTTGAGGATTCTAACAATGCAGGGATAGGAAATAGACATGAATAGGATAGGAATGCACGTGCAAAACAGAGAATTTAAAAACACAGGATTTCTGCCAATCTGGGTGTTTGATTCACAACAATTGGAAGATCACAGGATGCAAAAAAGCATGATGAGATTAAGTCAAACCACAAGAAAATGTACGGTTATAATGCTATTATGCTACTATCTCTTAGTCTTGTGCTTGATGAATAGGAATATGAAAAGGAGGAGAAGTGGAAATTAGAATTCCTACGGTTTTTCTTTCAAGGAGACACTAAAGGAACAAATCCTACAGTTTTCCTTTGCTCCATTCCTTTGCACCAAATTCATGAAAAGTAGTACCATAGGAAACTTTCCAATTCCTATGTTTTTCATTCACTTTTCCTTTCAAGCACTGACGATTCTAGTAGGCAGGCTTGAGCAAGGAAAATCCTACACTAAAAAATGTTTTTGTGCTACTTCTATTACTTTGGACCCAGGCCACTACCATACTAGCTCAACTCCCAGGCCCATCGACAAATGCACAGCTCAAACGCGCAGAGATAAATGATGATGGCGTTCAAGAGAGTCCATCACGGATAGCTAAGTTGCCTGGTACCTCACTGCTTGTCATATAGTAGGATAAAATAATCGTATTTCCCGTTACTACGAGTGCTCAGTGGACAATATATATAACATGTAGAGTAAAAAAGAGATGCAACAAGTGTACAACCTCTTTGGCGAAGCCATGTCGATCTCAGCATGATTGGGTTGGCCGGTGAGGATGCTCCGGCTGACTTTGCTGTCGAAGGAGGGGAAGAAGATCTTAGGCGTCTGGAGATGGAGCCCGAGGTACTGCTCCGCTGTGATGGAGGGTTTCATCGTTGGAGCAGCTCAGGGTGAGTTGTACGACGCCGAGGCTGAAGCAGGACAAGAGAGACAACGAGCAACATTAACCTGAGTGGAATTCTAATAGCATCTCCAATACATGACGTAAAATACATAAACACAAAGTGCTAGATGTAAAATACATCAACCGCTCATCTCTGAACTTAACTGTCGAAACTGAACTTAACTGTCGAAACTGAATTTAACTGTCGAAACTGAATCTAACTGTCGAAACTGAATTTTGCTGTCGAAACTGAACGCACTGGCAAGGTGAGGCTACACATCGGTCGACTGACTTTTTCATCTCTGGTCAGTCGATTTTGCAGCCGTTGGATATGAAATCAAGGGCTTGTGGTTCATCTTCAACCTCCACCCCCTGAGCTGCCAGCCACCACCGGCCAAACAGCAGCCCCCCGCCGCCCGCTGCCGGCGGTGCGCCACTCCGCCCGCCCCGAAAACACTCCCCACTGTCGGTCC
>NC_041383.1:478630653-478647438 GCF_002162155.2 Triticum dicoccoides | reverse complement strand
CTGGCGATCCCCATGCCACCGCCCCGCCAACGCCCCGCCACCGCCGGCGACCACCGCCCCCATCCTGAACCCTAAGATAGATAGTGGGGTACCTCTCCGGCGAGCCCCCCTCCCTGCTATGGCTGGTTCTTCCTTCACCCCGGCGAGCCCACCCCTTGAAACTCGACTGACCCAAAAGTTGATTCAGTCGACTGAAGTGTAGCCAAATTGGAGCAGCATCGCAAGCAAGAGCAAGAGCGAGAGCAGCAGCGCGAGCAAGAGCAATAGCAAGAGCAGACCAGGCAGGGGACCGAGAGCAAGAGCAGAGCAGCAGTGCAAGCGAGAGCTAAAGCAGCAGTAGCTCCTACTGATGTGGACGTCGCCGCCGAGGGAGCGACGCCATGGAGGAAGTAGTCGGCGACGCCGCCATGGATGGAGCCGCTCCGCGTCGGCTCCGGACCGAGCGTCGGCAGCACCGTGAGATCCAATCAAGAAGAAAATGCGGGAATTAGTGTACAACCTCTTTGGTGGCGCCGATTAGGCCGCAGCTTCATCCGAGTAAACGATGATGATGATGCTCTTCCGGTGGTGCAGGTGAAGACGGCGGTGTGGGAATGGAGGTGGTGCGATAGACGAGGGGAACATCGGGACAGCTCCTTGGAGGTGGAGGACGGGGTGGCTGAACCGGCAGGACGATGAGATCGACGACGGATCCTCATCCTGTACGGTGGATGAGGGACGTCGAGGTGTTGCTGTGGACGACGTCGTCGGGGAAGAGGCTCCGGCTGGGTGGTGAATGGAGCATGGTGTGGGGTTTCGTTGTGGGTTTTTGTGGCCTTGGTGTATGAATGGGTGGGCGGATGGGATGGCAGTGGGGAACCATGGCTTAGAGACGCGCTTGTCCGAAATGTGAGGTAAGTTACGAAAGTACCCCCTACCGATTTGAGGCGGTTCTTTCAGTTCAGGGGTACCACGGGCATTTTGCGTGTCAGGATTTCATAGGAGGTGGGAGTTTTCGCGCGCGTTGTAATTTCAGAATAGCAAGGCGCGGGTTGAGATGGAGGGAGTTGTCGGAGCACAACAAGACAAAGATATATCTTAAATATTTCGGGCTAACAAGGCGCGGGTTGAAGAGGCGGGAGTTTCGCAGGACAATAGACAGAGACGCTAGCTTCAATTTTCGGCATAACAAGGCGCTGCTTGAAATTTCGGAAGAACAAGCTTAACGTGTACCAAAAAAAGACAATTTGCACCTCAACACGCACAACACACACACAAACACCATTTAGACTAGAGTAAGGTACACATGCATTGCACGCATGAGATTTGGCAACCTAATTATGAATAAATACCACATTATAGCATGCAAGCTTTGAGTCATATATGCATGATGTAGATGTTCGTTTAATTCTTATAGTTCATTTCATTCAAAATCATCTAGTTTTTATAAGAAAGCTAATCTATTTTAAGATTCATGGAATTGTGCGTTGTAAGACATAAAGTAAAAACAAATAATGGCAAATCATGTAGAAAAACATTTGGGCAATTCTGATACGAAAGATTCTAGAACAAATAAGAAGTGCTTATGTTTTGATGTTTGTGCATTATGCTTAAGTTCAACCATGGAGTGTTCTAAATTATACATGTGGCGAAATCTGGTGGAATCTAGATGATATCCAACGGCCAATAGTGCTCAAATTTGCCATCTTTGGACCATCGGATTCGCCTCATCCAACGACCATCTTTCAATGTTAAAGTTACCCGCACACAATATAAAAAAATATACAATATAATATATATATATATATATATATATATATAGGGATATAGATATAGATATGTGATGCGAAAGCCACCCATCATCTCCAATTAGAATAGTGTGTCCATGCACGGATGCGACGTGGGCAAATGATGTCTGCCATCGGTATCTCAAATTCAAATCAGCCTGACCTTGTTCAATGTGTATACATTACAACATGCTCATTTCCAAACCACACCGCGTAGATCCCTGTTATATTCATGCATGCATGGGTTTCAAACATCAGGATCTCTTATTCAAATATTTGAATTCAACTTTACATTGATTATGACCTCACCTATTATTTTACACCCACACAGTAGCCTTCTCTTTATAATTGTACCACTAACTTTCTGTCGTGCATGCATGCACACACACTACCAGTCAGCATTATCTATCGCACGCATGCAATCTTTTTCTTCAGGTCGGTCTCCCATGAAGGCACACACCCACACACATCCCCCTCTCCATCATACCGGGCATTCATTATCTCTCACGCGTGCATGCGCAACGATCGATGTTCCTCTATGTATGTGTGTATATAGCTAGGTCTTTCATAGTTTTCCACACAAACCGATCAATCGATATATCCAGTGAGGTCTCACCCTCTTCCCCACGTCCACATCGATCAATCTATACCTCTCTATAGAGGATTAACATAAATAGCTAATACACCCACATTAATTATATATCCAACGTCCCCCTCTCATCATCCATGCCTTCCGCTTCATCTCTCAGACGCGTGCACAATGGCGAAGACAGGGGGCAGTAAGGGCCCTGCCCCCCCTAACATCACTATATATCAAGGCTAATATGAATGTGATCATTAGACAATTGCTTCTAAAAAGGGTGTAATTTCATGAATTAACCCTCCTCATAAAGGATTAGCAATGCTTGGCCCCCTAGCTCATTTATTTTTCATGGCTCCACCACTGCGTGCAACAGCGCACGTGTTCGCCCCCTCTCTCTAAATATTGATCTCACACTTGTGCATTCCTTCATAGTCTCCCTCCACTCGGCCCCTCGCACCATCTTCGAGCCCCCCACCGGATTTTTCCACATGTACAATCTAGCAGACTCCATGGTTGAACTTAAGCATAATACACAAACCTCAAAACAACAGTGGTTCTCTTTTGTTCTAGAATTTTCCGTATCATAACTGCCCAAACTTTTTTTCTAGTTGAATTGCCATTATTTGTTTTTACTTTATGCTTTACAACGCACAATTCCATGAATCATAAAATAGATTAAGGGCTTTTTTGATTCAAATGATTCTCAAAGGAATTTTGGAGGATTCTAATCATTAGGAATTTTTCCTATCTTGGTTGTTTGATTCGTAGGATTGTAAACCATAGGAATTTTTCCATATGATTCATTTGCACTAGATTTCATAGGAAACATCCCATCCACTCAAACCTCTTTGAAAGAATTCTGCGTTTTTTCTATGCACAATCAAACACTTGTACAATCCTGTAGAATTCTGCGTTTTTCCTATTTATGCGTTCTTAGCTTTTTTATAAAAACTAATTGATTTTGAATGAGATGACCTATAAGAATTAAAAGAAGGGCTACATCACGCATATATGACTCAGAGCTTACATGCTATAGTGTGGTATTTATTCATAATTTGGTTGCAAAATCTGATGCGTGCAATGCACGTGTACCTTACTAGTACTTCGGGTATGTGCAAAACACGTAAATTAGAATACCAATGGCACGCTACACAATCTCTCTCTTACAGTTCATGAAGCCACGTGGCACATGTGGAGGCGTTGTCGCGACCTCCTTGCGTAGATTGATCACAGTGACGTGCTGCTGGTTCCAGAAGAATGTACTCGTCCTCCCTGAGCCATACGGGCGGTACATGCACGAAGCGAAGATGTGCACGCACACCACGCACGCACTCATTCCCTCGCACACACATGCGGGTACACGGGCGGACGCAATTTTGTACCAAGATCCACCCCATGTGATAATTTGACGTGTGTAAAGTCGTTCACTTCATCGATGGTCAATTAATACAGTGCATGCAAATTGAGTGGACGTGAGGGCGGAAGAAAGACATTATTACTCCACTACGCGCATGCGAGTAGTTAAATCGTGGGTTGCTAGTAGTACTTCCATTGGTCTCCTTTGTATTTTGTGCCAATTTTTGACAGTAACATAATATTTATGCATTTGAGCAGTGTAGTACTTGAAATTTATGTTCCGCTAAACTCATCAGGAGCCGTTTCGGTCCTCGAAACCAAAACCATCAATTAATCTTTACCTTGTTCCCATCACATTCGAAAGCCTGCTCACACCTACTAGTACGTACCAAACCTGAACGTGTTCCCACTATGCAGATATTAGTACTACTAGTGCTAGTACTAAGGTTATAAAAAGGGGAACTACCTAACTGAAAATTACTCTACCTTTCCTCCTCATAAGTGCTTCTTCTTCGTCCGTCGTTGCCATGGCCGGTGAGCAGAGCTCTAGGTCGAGAACTACTCGTAACAAGGGAGCGCAACCAAGGCTGCAAAAAAAAGAGAGGTCTCTCCGCCACGCAGAGACCTTGAAAGATCTTTCACGGGCAGGCGATGGCTCCCAGGAGCGCCCTAGCCACGGAGGCGAACATGCCGAGCCGGCGGAGTTGGAGTCGTTATCCCTCGACGGCATGCCCGGTCAGCTCAATAAGCACCTCAATAAGCAAAAGGAGTTCATCCAAGGCTTGACGGAGTTGCTGAAGGAGAGCCTCGACGACATGCCCGCTGAGCTCAATCAGTAGGGGGAGTTGACCGCCCGCTTGGTGATGATGCTGAAGAAGAGCATTGCCTCGGAGAAGAAGGCGACCGGTGAAATCCTGCGACTTCAGGAGGACAAGGTGAAGCTCTGCCACGAGATCGACCTGTTGAAGGAGAAGAAGGCCTACTGAAGAAGCTGCATAAGAATAGTAGTTCCTCGATGAAGATGCTGCAGGCCCTCTTCATGGAACATTAGGAGGAGTTGGCGAAGCTCCGCCTCGAGCACCCGGCTGCTGTCAAGGTACATAATGCGGCTGTGGAACAGATGATGAAGGCTCGCGTCAAGAAATCCCGCGTCATGGATAGAGTGAAGAAGATGGCGGAGGAGACGCGCAAGGAGATGGAGGTCGTGGAGGCGATGAAGAAGCAGTTACGACTCTGCGGCGAATTAGATCATTTGGGGTGATAATCTTCCTTCTTCTTTTTCTGCTGTGTTTCATCTTTTGCTTCGGGTGTTTCGCCGCACGTGTCACGTTCTCTGCGAGGCATGAATAGAACAATGATTTTTGTTTTTTGAGGGAATGAATAGAACAATGCTAACAATGAGATGACTAGCAAATTAGATCATTTTTTATCGCCATATGGCACTGGGCTGCCGTGTTTCGTGCTCCTCCGTCGCAGTACTACTCCAGTGGAAAACTTGAGTATACCGCACGGTTCTTTGCTCCTCCTCGATCAGGTCGTCGGCGCATTTATATGAGCAGTCAAATCACAAGGCCCTGCCTTCCAGCAGTAATGATCCGTCAAATCACAAAGGCCCTTGCCTCTCGTGAAACCGACCAAGCTAGACTGCCCCGCCCTCTAGCCTTTTAAAAAATGTATACTTTTGTACAACCGTAGTATCGATGGATTGCACCATGTAGCAAAACTTGAAATAAAAAAAAAGGTGGTACATATAGAGAGCGCTCGTTGCCAAATTATGCATATAGTACTATTAAAAAGGCTAGTCACAATAATGGTGTCCATCACAACCCACCCCTAAAATAAAACTAAGCACCCTGGAATTCTTTGACAAAACTAAGCACCCTGAAATTCTTTGACAACTAAACTGCTGGCTATATGATGTTGGCCATAGATATTGTACGTATATAATGTGAAGAAACGAGTGGTAGTACTATACCAACTAAAAGATGAAATGTAAGAAATACTAGTATGTACTTACTGAAGAGTTAAAGTAACAAGAAGAAACATAACATAGTTCTGCTGGGGGCTCAGCACAACACACCCCTCAAATTAAATTAAGAACACCTGAAATTAAACTTTGCAACTATTCCGGTAGACACTGCATTAGAACCACCATGAGCAACAACACTGCCACCTTACTCGGAGTCCTCGTCCACGTCCTCGACTTCATCCTTGTCCCTCTTCCTCTTGGCCGATACTTCTTTGCTTGAACCGCCAACTTGGTTGTTGCTCTTCATCCAACCCTTGTAGATATTGAAACAAAGGTAGCCATCCATTGCAGCGTACTGGATGTGGTCTATATCTAGTACATTGCGATGGCATGCATGACGATGAAACATGTATGGAGGTTTCTCCAGCTTACCATACGAAGGATGAACCATGGCTCCTGCCAGGGTCAGCATTGAAGGCTGACGAGAGGACACCAGCCGATTCTTTTGGAGGTCAAAGGTGTTGCCTACAACGAGGCCTATCCAACACAGGACTTCTTTGTCGTTACCAAAGTCTACAATAACGAATTTGACTAGGTTGCTCTCGAGGAAGTCCTTAAAATCCTGGCACTCAATGTCAGCATGGCATATGTGGTAGACCAAGCATAAGTCATGCACGCAAACTTGGATCACGGCGGGATTCTTCCTCTATTCATCCTTTAGATCCTTCTCTCGTCCCACGACTGTGGTGTACTCAACATCTAGCCCATCGACCCACTCATCATATGAGTCTTCGAACATGCGTCTGAAGCGAGAAAGGCATCCTTTCACCGTCGCGGAAGAACGGGTGTAGATGATGTCGAACTCATCACCGGTGATGGTTCTAACCTTGTACTCACTGCCGATCGGGGAGATTTGGGACGCCATGGATTTGGGAGGAGGGTTAGGATTAGTGGAACTGCCGTAATGTACTAATGTGAACGGACGGGACGACTAGGAGCGAACCGCCGTAGTATTAAAGGACGTGCAGGGATGAGTAGGAGTGAACTGCCAGCGTGCGAACGGTAGGGTAGTGGCTTTCCATTCTCCCATGATACGGGCTTCCGAGAGCCCTTGGATCGGAGATCGAACGGTTGCATGGCGTGATTCTGGACCTATGGGTGAATATCCTATCTTGGAGGGTTATTCTGCAAATTTTTAGCAACTTAGCATGCGACCGTTTGATCTCAGATCCAAGGGCTGCCAGCAGCCCGTATCATGGTCGCGCCTACGACGACCGTTGCGTCGCTCGCGCGGTCGCGCCCTTGGAGATTTAACATGGTGCGTTAGGCTATCTGATGTTGGCATGTCATACATAGTCATCACTTACTCACTCATACTACAACAAGGTTGGCTATAAGGTTGGCTATAAGTGTATTTTTTTACTCCTCTCTATCTCTTTCTTCGTACTCCCTCCATCCCATAATATAAGAACGTTTTTGACACTAGTGTAGTGCCAAAAACGTTCTTATATTATGGGACACAGGGAGTACTAGTATTTATTGCATTTGCCAAGGAGTGACCTCTTCCAATGAAATGGTGTTGCTAAGTTTGCTTCATTTAATTAGCTATAGACTCAAAATTGTCTTTTCACCTAGGTACACGCGCTTAGAACCATTTCTTCCTTGTGTCACCAAACTAGTCTCTCTCTTCTTGATTAACTTGCCACATCAGACTTTATGCCTATGTGGCAAGCTTAAGCACCTGTAGGAGCAAGTAAGGTGCCCGTCCGTTGCACGGAAGAGTGAAATGCATTGATCGGGGTGTTGTTTATTTTGACAAAGGATGTGGGGGTCATCTCATGAGTAACAGGTATCGATAGGTTTCTACGGATATTATTTCATCTCTAGAGATCAGAAACATCCGGGTGAAATAGATAAAAAAGTATATTTTGCAAACAAAAGCGTTGAACTGTTCAACCTGCATCCAAAACTTGTGAAGAAATAACTCTTATTGTGCTTTGCAGGAAATGGTTCATCATAAGTCTTTCACCGGTACTGTAGTAAAAATTCTTACATGGAAGATTCTAGACTAAACCATAAATGGATACACTTTTATTCATGCATGATACTCCAATAGAGCAAGATCATGCATGGAAGTCTCCACATGCTTAGACAGCGGATTGCATTGAGCGAAGACTAATGATCAACATTTAACTTAGTAATGCATATGTCCAGGTGAACCTCCTTGGAGTCCCCATGCACATTGTTGGGGGTCAAATAATACCATGCGTCTTCCATGTCCACATCGGCGGGAAGGTCCCAGCTCAGCAGAGTCCAACTCAGCTTGACGTAGCCAGTGTCGCCGCCCACGGACCTCCTATGGGTAGTAATAGTGAGCACGCACCCATACATCAGCCTCGTGTCAGTGTCAGCGTTAGCGGCGTCGCCCCTAACGCACACTATAGAGATGTGGCGGTGGCCTGTGCGGGCCTCGCCGGTGGCCACGATCAAGAGGAAAACGCTGCCATCCTCCTCCGAGACTAGCAGGCGACGCTGATCCTCCAGCGACTCCGCCACGGTGAATGGGTAGCACGTCTCGTACTTGATGTTCTTCGCCAAGGGCCAGTAGTGATCGCCGCACGCCTGCGTCAGGTGATGCATGATGTCCGCCGGCGAGCCCCAAAATGGCAACAGGCACTCATAGCAGTAGACGAAGGGCTCCTTGGAGGCATCGACCAGGCCGTCCATGAAATGGGAGTGGCTGTATGGGACGTTCCGCCAGTTGAATATATGAGCAAGTTACTACGAGATTTACTTCAAAATAAATCATTACGGCTATAACAGAGATTAAACTAATCACGCGGACTAGCATAGTAGATGAACAGATCGAGTCTAGGACACAGACTAGAAACAGGAATTCTACCACGATTTTGAACAGGAAGGACAGAAACACATACGATGCAATGGGAGCAACACCATTGGCGTTGAGGTTGTCACTGATGTCGTTGAGGAAGAGGTTGCCGAGGTCAGGGAAGAAGTCGTCGTCGGTGAAGTCGTGGCTGCTAGCAGTCGCGAGTGTGCGCTCCCCAAATGTCAACAGCGCCCGTCGAATGGAGCGCAGGAGGGAATGGCTGTAGGGGATGTTGCGGCCGCCGAATGGAGCGCAGGAGTAGCCCACGAAGCAGTAGACGGTGCTCCTCCCTAGTCTCTAATCTTATCTCTACCTCTACTACTCTTCTTTGTTTTTTATAATATACTAGTTGTAGTTGTCAAATCGAATAGTACTACGCCGTCCACTGCATGCCCGGCTGAACACACCTCCGCGCCTCCATTAAACCCGCATGCAAACCGAGAAACCTACTCCGGCCCACGGGAGGGAAGAAATTTGCCGGTTGCTGTGGGAGGGTTATTCTGCAAATTTTCAGCAACTTACCATGCGACCATTTGATCTCAGATCCAAGGGCTGCCAGCAGCCCGTATCATGGTCACGCCTACCACGACCGCCGCGTCGCTCGCGCGGTCGCGCCCTTGGAGATTTAACACGGTGTGTTAGTCTATCTGATGTTGGCATGTCATACATAGTCATCACTTAGTCACTCATACTACAACAAGGTTAGCTATAAGGTTAGTCATCACTTAGGAGAAAATTTTACTACTCCCTTCGTTTACTCCTCGTCCCTACTACGGACATACTTTGGTTAGTACTCTCTCCATTTAGTTATTCAAGGCCACTATAAAAAAAAATATTTTGCATCTATAGAAGGCCACAAATAGTAATCGAGCCTTTCCAGTTTATGGCTCAATTTCAAAATCTCTCCAACCAAGGTAGACGGTGAGTGGTCGAATTAATTTCGTAGTTTGCACAGTACGCTCGTTTTTCTCAAGAAGTTATGTTTACCGAGGCATTAATTAGAACGAATGCATGAATGACCACTAAATTTCCATGAACTTGTACATGCATTGGTTAGTTTCCTCTTGACACTGCTTGCGTCGGGTGATCTAACGCACCTCGAAATCCAACATGTAATGGTACTACTACTAGTATAGTAGAATTGAGATTTATCAAACGGAAAAATGAATGTTTTTTAGATGAGCCCTATAAACCCTAGTGGGTACGTACTCCGTAAAAACAGATTTTTCCAAAACTAAGTCGCTCCCTTTCATGAATTCTGTAGTATACTCCTCCGTCGACGCTCCCTTTCATGAATTCTGTACTTCCTGTCGCCGACATGTGGGACATATTGCAACCGGGTCGACGTGTCAAGCACCAAATAATAGTGCAGAACAGCAGGGGGGACGCACCCCACTCGTACCGGCCCAGTAGTAGTTATGAGCAATGAGACCTCAAATCACAGTGTCGCACCTTCCCAGACGGACGAAGCAACCATTATTTCACACTTCAGTTCGACATCATCTCAAACCACGTACTAGTATTGCTTCTGCCTCAAGAGGGACACGCGCATCGCCTTGGTACATCATGACACGTGGGACCGCATGACAGGCCATGCTCCCCCGCCGATCGCTTGGTAAAATCACCTCATTTTTACTATACTTCCTCCGGATCGGTTTACTACATGGCATGCACGTCATTCTAGGTTGAGAATTTAACTGGCTATATATATATGGGATGAATAGTACGCTACCCTTTTAAAAAATGTATACTTTTGTACAGTAGTACTATCGATGGATTGCGCCATGGAGCAAAAATTGAAATTTTGAAAAAAGATGGTACATATAGAGAGCGCTCATCGCCAAATATGCATATAGTACTATTAAAAAAGCTAGTACGTGCTTAATTGGGGTGCTAAATTCTATTAAAGAAATACTAGTACTAGTATGTACATACTGAAGAGTTAAAGTAACGAGAAGAAACATAACATAGTTCTGCTGGGGGCTCAGCACAACACACCCCTCAAATTAAACTAAGCACACCTGAAATTAAACTATGCAACTAATCCTGTAGACACATCATTAGAAGTTTAGAGCCGCCATGAGCAACGACACTGCCACCTTACTCCGAGTCCTCGTCCACGTCCTCGACTTCGTCCTTGTCCCTCTTCCTCTTGGCTGATACTTCTTTGCTTGAACCGCCAACTTGGCAGTTGCTCTTCATCCAACCCTTGTAGATATTGAAACAAAGGTAGCCATCCATTGCAGCGTCGTATATGTGGTCTATATCTAGTACATTCCGCTGCCATGCATGACGATGAAACGTGTAATGAGGTTTCTCCAGTTTACGGTACGAAGGATGAACCATGGCTCCTGCCAGGGTCAGCATTGAGGGCTGACGAGAGGGCACCAGCCGATTCTTCTGGAGGTCGAAGGGGTTGCCTACAAAAGGCCTATCCGACGCAGGACTTCTTTGTCGTTCTTAAAGTCTACAGTAATGAATTTGACTGTTTTGTCCTCGAGGAAGTTCTTAAAATCCTGGCACTCAACGTCGGCATGGCATATTTGGTAGACCAAGCAAACGTTATGTACACAAACCTAGATCACGACGGTCTTCTTCCTCTCTTCGTCCTTTAGATCCTTCTCTCGTCCCACGACTGTGGTGTACTCAACATATAGCCCAGCGACCCACTCATCATGTGAGTCTTCGAACATGCGTCTGAAGCGAGAAAGGCATCCTTTCACCGTCGCGGAAGTACGGGTGTAGATGACGTCGAACTCATCGCCGGCGATGGTTCTAACCTTGTACTCACCGCCGATCAGGGAGATTTGGGACGGCATGGATTTGGGAGGAGGGTTAGGATTAGTGGAACTTCCTTAATGTGAATGGACGAGACGACAAGGAGCGAACCGCTGTAGTATTAAAGGACGTGCGGGGACGAGTAGGAGCGAACTGTCAGCGTGCGAACGGCAGGGTAGTGGCTTTCCATTCTCCCATGATACGGGCTTCCGAGAGCCCTTGGATCTGAGATCGAACGGTTGCATGGCATGATTCTAGACCTATGGGTGAATATCCTATCCTGGAGGGTTATTCTGCAAATTTTCAGCAACTTAGCATGCGACCGTTTGATCTTAGATCCTAGGGCTGCTAGCAGACCATATCATGGTCGCGCCTACCACGACCGTCGCGTCGCTCGCGTGGTCGCGCCCTTGGAGATTTAACACGGTGTGTTAGGCTATCTGATGTTGGCATGTCATACATAGTCATCACTTAGTCACTCATACTACAATAAGGTTGGCTATAAGGTTGGCTATAAGTGTATTTTTTTACTCATCTGTATCTCTTTCTTCGTACTCCCTCTGTCCCATAATATAAGAACATTTTTGACACTAGCTAGTGTAGTGTCAAAAACGTTCTTATATAATGGGACACAGGGAGTACTAGTATTCATTGCATTTTCCAAGGAGTGACCTCTTCCAATGAAATGGTGTTGCTAAGTTTGCTTCATTTAATTAGCTATAGACTCAAAATTGCCTTTTCACCTAGGTACACGCGCTTAGCACCGTTTCTTCATTGGGTCACCAAACTAGTCTCTCTCTTCTTGATTAACTTGCCACATCAGACTTTATCCCTATGTGGCAAGCTTAAGCACCTGTAGGAGCAAGTAAGTACAATAGTGCACTTTAAATGACATTTTTGCATATGTGGAGGAAAGAGAGGCAATGAAAAAGTGGAGAAGTGGGCTCTCATGCAAGAGCTAGCCTCTACTACATGGTGGAGCATTGGGAGAGGCACCTGTGTGGAGGTGGTCAGGAATCGGGAGACTCACGCCGGTCATAGCGCCACAGTTAAAATGATAATGGCAAGTCAAATCACGGGGCCCACATGTCCAGCAGTAACTCGCTGTCAAATCACACAACCCTACGTTTGCAGCAGCCTACTCCCTCGTCTTCTCGCGTCTCTGTCGAACCGACAAGGTGGAACTGTCCCGCCGCCTACCGGGCAGGAAAAGCCCCGCCCTCGACTTTTAAATAGTATACAAATACTAATTTTGTATCCATGGATCGCGCCCGCGCCATGGAGCAAAGCATCTAGAAAACGGCGGTACACATGTACGGAGTATACAGCACGCCCGTCGCGTTCGCATCGCACCCCAGACGGTCGGTCGGTCTGGCACACTGCTCTCCGAATGGAACGCGCGTCATATTGCGTTCGCACACACATGTGGGACGGCAATTGAGAACCGAGCATAGGCACACTCCCCAGCCCCGCAAGTCGGGTGACTTAATAGAAGAGGGAGACGAGCGATAGTACTAGAGAAGTGTTGTACTACGTTGGTGCCTGGATGATCCCTGCAAGACACGGAAGATCAGTTCGTCCATGCATGTGACCAGACTCCAGCAGACACACCTGGATTGGCTATCGTCTACATATCATGCAGGCTGTGTTGTACATGTTGTAGTTGTGGTGAGAAATCTAAAAAAAGGTTTCTTGTCATCTCGCAAAATTATGTGTCATGTGCTTCGGATCACTGTGAGGGTTAAACAACGACAACTGAGTTGGGCTAGTCATTGGGGGCACATGCACGAACAGTGACTCCTCGGCTGCCATCTAGGTCAAGCCGGCTATGTTAATTAGGACATCTATCGACGGACCCCTTTTCTACGAGTTTATCTTTAATTTGAGCTTTGTTCCTCGTCTAGTTTGTCCGTGGGGATTCATGTTGTCTCCTTTGGGCAGTGAGGTTATGATTTCTTGTCATGTGGCATTTTTTCGTGTTATATGTTATAATCCGGCGCTTCAGATCAAAATGACGACAACTGCGCCTCCGGGCCACATGCATAAAGACTTCTCGACAATCATTGACGAGGTCAAGCCGGCTCCGGTAGACAAAAGAAAACTAAGTACTACTCCACTATATAGGTAGGAGCCTCCGCGCTTGCTTGCTAGTGTTGCTCTCTTCCAACTGTCTCGGCCTCTCCAGATCTAAAGACGACAGCGGGGGCCACACTCTCTCTCTCTCTCTCTCTCTGCTCGCCGCTGGTCACAGATCCAGCCGGATCCTCTCCGCCGGGGAAGGTGAGAAGGTGCAACGTTCACGTGGTCGTCCTCGACGATGTCTCTTACCCACTGCTGGGTGCGTCCCGATCAGCCTGCCTTGCCGTTCTCTCCCAAGCACCGCTGGCGAGGGAGGGCCTCCGACCCCTTCTTCCTTGTTGTTGTAGTGTGGGCAGATCCGGCCTCCCGCCGCCCACCTAGTGACATCCCGGCGACCATCAGGTATAACTTCCTTCGAAACCGTCCTTGCTCTACTTCCTGAGCTCCTGACGTCGTTGCATTTGTAACTTTTACTATTTCTCAGGCCCCCTCGTAGATAGGATCGATCGGTTGTTTGAAAACCACCTAATTTTTTACATTTAAGAGGTAAAACTAGTTCATGCACTCGAATCTAGTACTACTTGGTTCAAACAAGGAAGAAAGGGGGTGGGGGTGGGGGAGGATTTGTTACCTGAATCTAGGACTTGGTCGAAAGAGGAAATAATGGGGGTGAAAAGTAGCAGAGACTGGCTATCCAACTGGTCTCTAGGTCTAATAGGGAAATAAAGGGAAACGCAGTACAAACTCAATATAAACCCGATCTATTGGTTGAAAAAGGAAAGAAAGTGGGGACTGGGGGACAAGTCGACAGAGTAAGTCCAGCACTAGATTTGCTAGCCTCACACAGTATAAGGTGGCTATACCGAACAAAAATGGGACCAACCCAGATATCCTGTTCTGATGTTTGTTGTCCCGAGCCACTCTTATGTAATGCCACTGGTAAAATGTAGCAGTCGCACTGTTAAAAGTAAGGGCACGTTAAACCAATGTTGTTTTCAATGTAATGCCTCTAGTAATATGAATCAATGGCACTTCTTTACATGTCCTGCTAAAATTTCCCATTAAGATAAGTTGGTTCTTTTCGTTAGAAATGCAACTGTCCTGGTCCGCCTACTCTCCTGTGCCCAAAGTAATGTCGTATTTAACGGTTGTCATAGTTAATACTAATGCCCACACTAATATCTAGCAATGCCACTACTTTAGAAATTGCTACTGTCCTTGTAGGATTGCCATTCAGATAAGGAACATGCTTCTTTTCATTTGATGCATGATTCATCACTTGTTAGTCACCCTCCTTTCCACCTTTTTTGTGCAAACAGAGATATACATTTCACGCTTGATATTAGTTGAACTGCACAAATGATATCCAAATTATAGTTGAGCATTCCAGGAGCTTCACAACCAACCTTGATGTTGCTCAATTTTATTGCAACTAATGAAGAAGAAGCTCTGTGGGTTTCGTTTTCTGATGGAAATGGAACCGGGGTTGGAGCCCTTTTCTTAATTTTTTTTGAAGAAGAAGCTGCTAGATCACGGGACATTGCTTCATTTTAGGTGAACTGCACCAAAAGGTCCCATGAATTGAATCATCCATGTTGGTGACTGAAAGAGCCAGCTTCAACATCCCAGTCTAAGCACCCCCGGCCTCCATCCTTGCGACGCACGCTACACCTCGTTTGCCACCTGCTCGACCCTAGTGTCATTGATAAAATGAAGTGATAATACAGTTAAAATAGAGCGAGTGTCATCTCTATCATTTCATTTCCAATGTAGATAAAGAAAGTGATTCTCTTTGTTAAAGTATGTTTCATCAACTAGTCCCATTGTTAATGTTTAAGCGTTTCTGCAAACTGGGGTGCTTAATTTTAGTTGATATGTACCAAAATAGAGATTTGAATGTCTCAAGGCGCCTCCTTGTACTACTGCTATACACTGATGTTCATCACTGGCAGAAGGTGTATCTGGGAGACTTGGGACGATGTCCAGTATGAGGTGTACCATATGAGGTGTTGCAGGGCCCATCCCGCCCTCGCGGCATGGCATACTATGATACTATCACAATATTTTCTTCTATTTATTTTGTGTGTTTCATCAACTAGTGCCACTATAATGTAATCATGCTTTTTCATTATCTGTGCAAACAGGGTTATTCAACTGCATTTTGGTAGAACTGCACAAATATACATATGGAACCGGCATATATGCAGAGTGCGAGGTGTGCCAAGTAAAAATTACCGACACCAACGATGCTGCATGCACACATTGGCATCCACCACCACCAGTTGGATGTGTGGCGCTCTCTGTGGACGGATCTTTCTCGGCAGCAAATCCTCTAACCAAATACTAGTAGCTTATATTGGCAGTTTTCTAGGGAGTACTCTTTTCTGAAAGAAGCACCAATCTATTTTTCTTTATTTATACACTATGTCACAACTTTGACCCAAAGGTCCAGAGCTATTTTAGGGTGATTGGCGTAGTACTCGGAGACTGATTGTAAGCATGATTTTGATTAGCTGTCACACCGATTGTAAGCATGAGCAGGTGGAAGATTAGGCTAGTGCGAAGCTTACCTTAAACCCTACTGCCGCCGTTGAAACGAGGCGAGCGTCGAGGGAACCGTGGAGAACGGCGGGGAAGCAACGTCGCGCCATCCAACCTCCTCTTGCGGTGGGAGAACGAATACTCCTGTGGCTCCGGCTGGCTCTGCACCCTCACGAACGACACACCATACTCGATCGATTCATTATCCTCTAGGTGCTCGACCTTCGACCTGTACGCCCACCACCTCCGCCTGACTGTCGCCTCTGGCGAATCTGTCTGCTCCATCACCCATAGGAGATACTCGATGAACTTGGAGCACTGCGGCGTGACTACCGCCGAGGAGTACATGTACATCGCCGCTGTCTCGCTCTTTCGCATACATTGCCACATGGCCCACACCGTCCTCGAAATCTCCCACTCATTGTCAAACGAACTAAGGATCTCCTTCAACCTGGCTAACTTTGCCTGGTCACCGCCGGCGATCTGCCTGATTCGTTGCTGCATCCTCTCCATAGATGTCGTTCTGAGTGGTCCGGTGCTAGCTTTGGAAGATGGGAGGGGAGACGATGGTCTTGCAATAGAGAAGAGGGAGAGGAGAGGAGGTGTTTTTGGAATGGAGATGATGGAGAGGAGAGGAGGTGGTTTTGCAATGGAGAGAAGATCAGAAGAGGGAGAGGCGAGACGGTGGTTTTGGAATGGAGATGATGGAGAGGAGAGGAGGTGGTTTTGGAATGGAGATGATGGAGAGGAGAGGAGGTGGTTTTGCAATGGAGAAGATCAGAAGAGGGAGAGGCGAGACGGTGCTTTTGGAATGGAGATGATG
>NC_041383.1:478625250-478630352 GCF_002162155.2 Triticum dicoccoides | reverse complement strand
GATGGATAGGAGAGGAGGTGGTTTTGCAATGGAGAGAAGATCAGAAGTGGGAGAGGCGAGACAGTGGTTTTGGAATGGAGATGATGGAGAGGAGAGGAGGTGGTTTTGGAATGGAGATGATGGAGAGGAGAGGAGGTGGTTTTGCAATGGAGAAGATCAGAAGAGGGAGAGGCGAGATGGTGGTTTTGGAATGGAGATGATGGAGAGGAGAGGAGGTGGTTTTGCAATGGAGAAGAGGGAGAGGAGCGTGCGGCAGCGATTTAGGATTGGGTGAGAGGGCCGGCGCGCTGTGACTGGATCAACATCAAAATCAATTTACCCTTCAATTAAGAAAGAGACCCCACATTAACTAGTCTCCCTTTTATTCTGGGTCATAATTGAACATGATTTTCGCACATAAAATATATGTTATATGTTGCAAAAATAATATAATTTGAAAGTACATTCAGATACGAACCAAACGATACAATTTTTGGTGACATACATTCACATTTTGCTTGACACATACAGTACATGGTCAAACTTTGACCCAAAATACGCAAAATAACAAAAAAATACTTCCAAGACCAGCACCGCTCTTCCGCTCTTCTCCTCTTAAACCACCGCCGCTCCTCTCCTGTTCCAATCTAAATCCAGCACCGCTCCTCTCCTCTTCCATCTCAAAACCACCGCCCCTCCTCTCCTATTCCAGTCCAAAACCAGCGTCGGTCCTCTCCCGTTCTAATCCAAAACCAGCGTTGCTCCTCTCCTCTTCCATTCAAAAACCACCGCCGGCGAGTGAAGGTGCTGTGGAGAAGTAGATCAATGGAGGAGTACAACCGATACGTGAGGATCGCAGACGGCGACCCTGTGAAGCTAGCTAGGATGTTGGAGATACAGTCTTGGTTTGACAACAAGGACCAACTAGCGGCGACGGCGACATCCATGGCCAAATATCTACAACAGAGTGAAAAGGCGGCGATACTCCCAGAGAGAGTCACGTCGGAGTACATAGAGCTGCTCCTCTGGGCCATGGAGCAAACAGATTCACCGAATCTGATCGTGAAGGAGCGGTGGTGGGAGTATCGATCCCAGATGGAGCATCCACCAGAGATTGAAGGATCGAGCATCTACAGGGTGCCGTTTGTGAGGGTGTCCTGCCAGAGCGAGCCGGTGGAGTCTTCGTCGACCGAACCAACTGCAAGAGGAGAAAAGCAGTTGACCCGACGACGCTTCCCAGCCATCGTCTCCCTCGCCGTTCACATCGTCTCACGGGGCGGCTGTCTGCCGCCAAGGAATAGGAGGGGGCTGCCCCCCACCCCCCAGCCCAATAGTCGGGCAGGTTGTGAATTGTCAGGAGGAGCTTAGGGTTGTCAGTATTTGCAAGTTTTGAAATGTGTTTTGTGTTGTGTATTTTGAGAGTACTTTTAGATATGAATGTCTTTTGAATTTTAGATTTGCAGTATTGAGCATATGAAGAATTTTATGAATTCTAGAGATCTATTTTTAGCACTTCAAAAAATGTAGTTTCATAGGAGTATAAAAGTGCAGATGAGAAGAAACTGCAAGTTTCAGTTTCAGATAAGAAACTGCAACTTTCAGAGGCAGAGCATTTATATTAACACGGTCTTTTCAAACAGGGTTAACATCATGTTGGAAGTTTTATTCATGGTCGAAAATGGAACTACCAGCCAGTTAACATCATGTTGATCAACATTCATGCATAGCACATCTTCATATGATGCACAGTCAAAGTGCCCACACAGTGTCGAGTGTGCGAAACACAGAGAAAACGAGGGACGAAGTTTTGGCAAGTGTTGGACGTGGTTTTGGGCTGCCCCATCTAGGCTTTCATTTTTAACATGCGTAGCCCACAACCTCGGATGGGAGGGCCTGTTTGTATTTTCTTAGGGCCGTCATGTATCGACCGGCCTATGGACCTCTCATCCAAGGTTTTATTTTTGGCAGCCCAATTTATGTATTTTTTTGAAGAAAACGCAGAGGTCTGTTCTATTTTTCTATATAAGAATAGGAACGCTAGGTACAACTTATATTTCCCTTCTAACTATATTATATATATTTAAATTATTTTATATGTTATTATATATTATTTTTATTGTCACCATATATTTAACAGATACTTACATATGTAAGAAAACAATATCCCACATCTTATTAACTTATAAAAATAATTTCTTAACAAATAAAATCCTGGATTGTTTTGGCACGAAAATCCTAGTGATTGTGTACAAAAGCTTGGTAAGATTTAAGGACGAATGTAATAATATCACATATTATTTAAATATATTTATAACAAAATGCTCAGCCCTTTTTTATTTTTTGATAACATAGCTGGCCCAACCCAACATTATAATTAGAATCAGCCCAGCAAAATCGTGTATCTAGATAAAGTGCAAATGGCCTATAATTTTTTAGGAAATAAAATAAATGGGCCGCATGGACGCTACATTAATTGTTCACCCAGCCCAGCTAATGGCTGTAATTCAAAAAAAAAGAGATCAAATTAACTGTAAATTCTACTGCGCAAAAAAAAGACTGTAAATTCTAAAAAGATGGGTTGAATACGTGCCACATTTTTGGAGGCTGAAATGTGGGCCAATAGGTCGAAGCCAATGCAAGTCGTTGTCAATTTAGTCAACAAATGATTCTGACATGTTAGCCGTTGGATTTACATCCAACGACCGGCATCCATCTTCAATCTCTCATCTTCTTCCTCTAGCGCCGCCAGGACCACCTCCCGCCTCCTGCTGCTAGCAGCTCTGCTTAGCACGCTTCGCTATGAAGCGCTACTCCACCGTTGGCCAGGCCATCCCTCCACCCCTCCACACCTCCTGTTCTTCTCCACCGACTGCCGAACCACACCACACTAGAACCAGTTAACCCTCGTACACCTCTCCGTCTGTGACTCTACTCCCGTGTCTTCCCATCTCCGGCTCGTTGCTGTCTGGGGCCTCGCCGTCGTCCACCACCTTGGATGCGCTCGGCGCGGCGTGGTCAACATGGTAAATGAACGACACCATCGGAAGTAGACTGTGCGTGGAGAGGCTGACACTGGGTCCACGACCGCACACAAGGAAATGCCTCCTTATTACGTGCAAAATAATGATTCCTCCACCTGACATCTGGGACCCACCGGAAGGGCCTCTGTATTTCGTGAAAAAAACGTGCCCCCCGCTGACTTATCGGACCCCCTAACTATCTTCGCACGCAAGGAAGTGCCTCCTTATTACGCACAAACAAATGGATACTCCCCCTGCCAGCTGGAACCCAGCATACAGGGAGGCTGGCTTGTGGGCCTACCAAGTGGACGGGGATGGAGGGCTTTGTCAACTTAGTCAATATGAATGATTCTAGCTCCTGTTACCGTATGATGTTCATCCAACGGTTGTAGTGCTTCTTCAACCTCTGGTCTTCTTGCTCCAGCCGCCCAAACCAGCGCCAGTCGTGGCGCGTGCTCCTGCCTCCCGTGGCCGGCTGTGATGCCGCGGAGGCCTCACCGCCCCCTACTACTCCCACCGCTGGCCAGGCCATCCCTCTACTCACCCACACCCCCTGTTTTTCTGCGGCGACTGAAGCCTCACACCGCAGCCAAACCAGTGAACCCTCGTACTCCTCTTCGCGTGGGCATCCACTGCTGCGTCTTCCCCGGCTCCGAGTCATCCCCTTCCTAGGCCTCGCCGTCGTCCATCGCTGTGGTGCTCTCAGTGCGGCGTGGTCAACATGATCAAGGAACGACATCCATCGGACGTGGACTGTATGTGGAGAGGCTGACAGCTGGGTCCACGGCTTCATCAAGGAAGTGCCTCCTTATTACGCGGAAAGTAATGATTCCTCCACCTGACAGCGGGGACCCACCGGACGGGCCATCGTATTTCACGAAAAAAAGTTTCCCCTGACTGCTGGGACCCACCAGCTACATCTTCGCACGCAAGGAAGTGCGTCCGGGCAAAAAAACAATTCGCCCCCTCACTGCTGGGACCCACCAGCTACATCTTCGCATGCAAGGAAGTGCGTCCGGGCAAAAAAAAAACGATTCGCCCCCCTGACTGCTCAGACCCACCAGCTACTTCTTCGCACGCAAAGGAAGTGCGTCCGGGCAAAAAAAGATTCGCCCCTCTGACTACTGGGAAGTCACCAGCTACATTTTTTTTTGAAACGGACCAGCTACATTTTCGCACGCAAGGAACTGCCTGACAGTCGGGATCCACCTGGTCGAAGCATACCTAGTGTTGTCATTCTGGTCGCGAACGTGTACGTACATACTGGTCGTTGTAGAGACTCGCACGTGTCGTAGTAGAGGCGCGCACGTAGCATGTATACGTACGTACAGCGGCAAGGGTGCGAGAAAGAAAATACGGCCACGTACATACATACGGGTAGGGTCTCGAACGCCTACTCGCGCATACGTATGGCCAGGGCTTGTGTACATGGCTGGGTCGGAACAGAGAAACAACATCGTCGTCGTGTTCATGGGGAGGCAACGGAATGCGTCGTGTTCATGGGGAGGCAACGGAATGCGTCGTGTTCATCGGGAGGCAACGGAACGCATGGGAGCCAATCGGCTTGGACGGAACAGGCGATGGAAATGAGGTCTGGCGTACCACACAATGGAGGAAACAGACCTCCTACGTTCGGAACGGGGTCCTGTTGATCTAGAGGGGTGTGGCATACCGAAAAACGGAGGAAACGGACCTCCTATGGTCGAAACGGGGGTCCTGTTGATCGGGAGGGGTGTGGCATATCGCAAAACGGAGGAAACGGGCCTCCTACGGTCGAAACGGGGGTCCTGTTGATCAGGAGGCGTGTGGCATACCGCAAAATGGACGAAACGGACTTTTGTTGGAGCGCTACGGTCGAAACGGGGGTCCTGTTCATCGGGAGGGGTGTGGCGTACCACAAAACGGGAATCCACGGGATACTGTTCATCTCCACCGTCGACCTCCTCCAGCCTCCACAGGCTACCGTCGACCTCCTCCAACCTCCACGGGCTCCTGTTCATCCAGCCTCCACCACGCGCTACTCCACCGGCTACTGTTCAACCACCCCTCCGCCATCTACTTTTCATCCAGCCCTCCACACCACGGGGTCCTGCTCATCCAGAG
>NC_041383.1:478577493-478624905 GCF_002162155.2 Triticum dicoccoides | reverse complement strand
TCATCCAATCGATCAGCTTCAGTTAGCAGCAGTAGCGAAGGAATCGCTCCATCGGGTTCAGTTAACAGCCATCGATCGATAGCTCGGGTTCAGTAACGCGTAGCATGTAGTGCAATCGCTCGGGTTCAGTTAGATCCCAACGCCTCGCTTGGGTTCAGTTAGAGCCAACACCTCGCACACACGCGCGTACGTGTACGAGAGAAACGCGCATCGCTCGGCCCCCGACCTCCCATCGTAACCAGCAACTCCTCGAAATTTTCCTCCCCCTCGCTTCTACCACGGTTTTTTCTGTCATGGATGGCCCAAAGAATGTCATGCAGCTGCGTCTCCGGCCCTCCCAGGACGAAAAGCCCATTGTCTGTCATGACTTTTTGTCATAGAAGTAGGAGCCCACCACATCTATGATGATACCGGGTTTTGTCACAATTATCGTCATAGAAGTGTCATATGTATGGCAGAAAAACATTTTGTTTGGCCCAAAATGTCACGGATGTGTCTTTTTTGTAGTGAATATAGCCTTCCAATATATCAATCTTTATGTCTCGACCATTTTGAGACTCCTCGTCACGTCCGTGATACCATGTGGGACTCCGAACAAACTTCGGTCATCAAAACACATAACTCATAATACAAATCATCATCGAACGTTAAGCGTGCGAACCCTACGGGTTCGAGAACTATGTAGACATGATCGAGACACATCTTCGATCAATAACCAATAGTGGAACCTGGATGCTCATATTGGCACCTACATATTCTATGAAGATCTTTATCGGTCAAACTGCATAACAACATACACATACATTGTTTCTTATGTCATCGGTATGTTACTTGCCTGAGATTCGATCGTCGGTATCATCATACCTAGTTCAATCTGGTTACCGGCAAGTCTCTTTACTTGTTCCGTAATGCTTCATCCTGAACTAACTCATTAGTTACATTACTTGCAAGACTTATAGTGACGCGCATTACCGAGAGGGCCCAGAGATACCTCTCCGAAACACGGAGTGACAAATCCTAATCTCGGTCTATGCCAACCCAACAAACACCTTCAGAGACACCTGTAGAGCATCTTTATAATCACCCAGTTACGTTGTGACGTTTGATAGCACACAAGGTGTTCCTCCGGTATTTGGGAGTTGCATAATCTCATAGTCTGAGGAACATGTATAAGTCATGAAGAAAGCAGTAGCAATGAAACTGTAACGATCATAATGCTGAGCTAACGGGTGGGTCTTGTCCATCACATCATTCTCCTAATGATGTGACCCCTTTTATCAAATGACAACACATGTCTATGGTAAGGAAACATAACCATCTTGATTAACGAGCTAGTCAAGTAGAGGCATACTAAGGATACTATGTTTTGTCCATGTATTCACACATGTACTAAGTTTCCAGTTAATACAATTCTAGCATGAATAATAAACATTTATCATGAAGTAAGGAAATAAATATATTATTGCCTCTAGGGCATATTTCCTTCAGTCTCCCACTTGCACTAGAGACAATAATCCAGATTAAAAAGTAATGATTCTAACACCAATGGAGTCTTGGTGCTGATCATGTTTTGCTCGTGGAAGAGGCTTAGTCAATCGGGTCTGCAACATTCAGATCCGTATGTATCTTGCAAATCTCTATGTCTCCCTCCGCGACTTGATGCTGGATGGAATTGAAGCATCTCTTAATGTGTTTGGTTCTCTTGTGAAATCTGGATTCCTTTGCCAAGGCAATTGCACCAGTATTGTCACAAAAGATTTTCAATATACCCGATGCACTAGGTATGACACCTAGATCGGATATGAACTCCTTTATTTGCTGCCTTTGAAGAAGCTATGTACTCCGCTTCACATGTAGATCCCGCCATGACGCTTTGCTTGGGACTGCAACAATTGACAGCTCCACCATTCAATAAAAATACGTATCTGGATTGTGACTTAGAGTCATCCGGATCAATGTGAAAGCTTGCATCGATGTAACCATTTATGATGAGCTCTTTGTCACCTCTATAAACGAGAAACATACCCTTAGTACTTTTCAGGTATTTCAGGATGTTCTTGACCGTTGTCTAGTGCTCCACTCCGGGGTTACTTTGGTACCTCCCTGCTGTATTTATAGCAAGGAACACATCAGGTATGGTACACAACATTGCATACATGATAGAACCTATGGTTGAAGCGTAGGGAATGACTTTCATTTTCTCTCTATCTTCTGCAGTGGTCGGGCATTGAGTCTGACTCAACTTCACAACTTGTAATACAGGCAAGAACCCTTTCTTTGATTGATCCATTTCTAACTTCTTCAAAACTTTATCTAGGTATGTGCTTTGTGAAAGTCCAATTAAGCGTCTTGATATATCTCTATAGATCTTGATGCCCAATATGTAAGCACCTTCACCGAGGTATTTCATAGAAAAACTCTTATTCAAGTATCCCTTTATGCTATCCAGAAATTCTATATCATTTCCAATCGACAATATGTCATCCACATATAATATTAGTAATGCTACAGAGCTCCCACTCACTTTCTTGTAAATACAGGCTTCTCCAAAAGTCTGTATAAAACCATATGCTTTGATCACACTATCAAAGCGTTTATTCCAACTCCGAGAGGCTTGCACCAGCCCATAAATGGATCGCTGGAGCTTGCACCCTTTCGATCGACCAAACCTTCTGGTTGCATCATATACAATTCTTCTTCCAGAAATCCATTCAGGAATGCAGTTTTGACATCCATTTGCCAAATTTCATAATCATAAAATGCAGCAATTGCTAACATGATTCGGACAAACTTAAGCATCGCTATAGGTGAGAAAGTGTCATCATAGTCAACTCCTAGAACTTGTCAAAAACCTTTCGCAACAAGTCGAGCTTTGTAGACTGTAACATTACCTTCAGCGTCAATATTCTTCTGGAAGATCCATTTATTTTCTATGGCTTGCCGATCATTGGGCAAATCCACCAAAGTCCACACTTTGTTCTCATACATGGATCCCATCTCAGATTTCACGGCCTCAAGCCATTTCGCGGAATCTGGGCTCATCATCGCTTCCTCATAGTTCATAGGTTCATCATAGTCTAGTAACATGCCTTCTAGAATAGGATTACCGTACCACTCTGGTGTGGACCATACTCTGGAAGACCTACGAGGTTCTGTAGTAGCTTGATCTGAAGTTTCATGATCATCATCATTAGCTTCCTCACTAATTTGTGTAGGAATCACTGGAACTGATTTCTGTGATGAACTACTTTCCAATTCGAGAGAAGGTAGAATTACCTCATCAAGTTCTACTTTCCTCCCACTCACTTCTTCCGAGAGAAACTCCTTCTCTAGAAAGGATCCATTCTTAGCAACGAATATCTTGCCTTCGGATCTGTGATAGAAGGTTACCCAACAGTTTCCTTTGGGTATCCTATGAAGACACACTTCTCCGATTTGGGTTCGAGCTTATTAGGTTGAAGCTTTTCACATAAGCATCGCAGCCCCAAACTTTAAGAAACAACAACATTGGTTTCTTGCCAAACCACAGTTCATAAGGCGTCGTCTCAACAGATTTTGATGGTGCCCTATTTAAAGTGAATGCAGTCATATCTAAAGCATAACCCCAAAACGATAGTAGATCATCAGTAAGAGACATCATAGGTCGCACCATATCCAATAAAGTACGGTTACAACACTCGGACACACCATTACGCTGTGGTGTTCCAGGTGGCGTGAGTTGCTAAACTATTCCACATTGTTTCTAATGAAGACCAAACTCGTAACTCAAATATTCTCCTCCATGATCAGATTGTAGAAACTTTATTTTCTTGTTACGGTGATTTTCCACATCACTCTGAAATTCTTTGAACTTTTCAAATGTTTCAGACTTATGCTTCATTAAGTAGATATACCCATATCTGCTCAAATCATCTGTGAAGGTATGAAAATAACGATACCCGCCACGAGCCACAACACTCATTGGACCGCATACATCAGTATGTATTATTTCCAATAAGTCAGTAGCTCGTTCCATTGTTCCGTAGAACGGAGTTTTAGTCATCTTGCCCATGAGGCATGGTTCGCAAGCACCAAGTGATTTCGAAAGTCCATTTTTATGGAGTTTCTTCATGCGCTTTACACCGATATGACATAACGGTAGTGCCACAAATAAGTTGCACTATCATTATCAACTTTGCATCTTTTGTCTTCAATATTATGAACATGTGTATCTCCATGATCGAGATTCAATAAAAATAGACCACTCAACAAGGGTGCATGACCATAAAATATATTACTCATATAAATAGAACAACCATTATTCTCTGATTTAAATGAATAACCATCTCGCATCAAACAAGAACCAGATATAATGTTCATGCTCAACGCTGGCACCAAATAACAATTATTCAGTTCTAAAACTAATCCCGAAGGTAGATGTAGAGGTAGCGTGCCGACGGCGATCACATTGACCTTGAAACCATTTCCGACGTGCATCGTCACCTCGTCCTTAGCCAATCTTTGTTTAATCCGTAGCCCCTGTTTCGAGTTGCAAATATGAGCAACAGAACCAGTATCAAATACCCAGGCACTACTACATGCATTAGTAAGGTACACATCAATAACATGTATATCAAATATACCTTTCACGTTGCCATACTACTTATCTGACAAATACTTGGGAAAGTTCTGCTTCCAGTGACCAGTCCCTTTGTAGTAGAAGCACTCAGTTTCAGGTTTAGGTCCAGACTTGGGTTTCTTCTCTTGAGCAGCAACTTTCTTGCCGTTCTTCTTGAAGTTCCCCTTCTTACCTTTGCCCTTTTTCTTGAAACTAGTGGTCTTGTTGGCCATCAACACTTGATGCTCCTTTTTTATTTCTACCTCCGCAGCTTTTAGCATCGCGGAGAGCTCGGGAATTGTCTTGTTCATCCCTTGCATATTATAGCTCATCATGAAGCCTTTATAGCTTGGTGGCCGTGATTGAAGAACTCTGTCAATGGCACTATCATCAGGAAGATTAACTCCCAGCTGAGTCAAGTGGTTACGGTACCCAGACATTCTGAGTATGTGTTCACTTACAAAACTATTCTCCTCCATTTTGCAGCTATAGAACTTGTTGGAGACTTCATATCTCTCAACTCGGGCATTTGCTTGAAATATTAACTTCAATTCTTGGAACATCTCATATGCTCCATGACATTCAAAACGTTTTTGAAGTCCCGATTCTAAGCCGTAAAGCATGGCACATTGTACTATCGAGTAGTCATCAACTTTGTTCTACCAGACGTTCCTAACGTCCGCAGTTGCATCTGCAACAGGCCTTGCACCTAGCGGTGCTTCCTGGACATAATTCTTCTGTGCTGCAGTGAGGATAACCCTCAAGTTATGGACCCAGTCCGTGTAATTGCTACCATCATCTTTCAACTTAGCTTTCTCTAGGAACGCATTAAAGTTCAAATGAACGGTAGCACAGGCCATTGATCTTCAATAACATAGACATGCAAAATAACTATCAGGACTAAGTTCATGATAAATTAAAGTTCAATTAATCATATTACATAAGAACTCCCACTTAGATAGACATCCCTCTAGTCATCTAAATGATCACGTGATCCAAATCAACTAAACCATGTCCGATCATCACGTGAGATGGAGTAGTTTTCAATGGTGAACATCACTATGTTGATCATATCTACTATATGATTCACGTTCGACCTTTCGGTCTCAGTGTTCCAAGGCCATATCTGCATATGCTAGGCTCGTCAAGTTTAACCTAACTGTTCTGCACGTGCAAAACTGGCTTGCACCCATTGCATGTGAACGTAGAGCTTATCACACCTGATCATCACATGGTGTCTCGGCACGATGAACTGTAGCAACGGTGCATACTCAGGGAGAACACTTATACCTTGAAATTTAGTAAGGGATCATCTTATAATGCTACCACCGTACTAAGAAAAATAAGATGCATAAAAGATAAACATCACATGCAATCAAAATATGTGACATGATATGGCCATCATCATTTTCTGCTTATGATCTCCATCACCGAAGCATCGTCATGATCTCCATCGTCACCGGTGCGACATCTTGATAAAGTAAAGCAATTACATGGCGATTGTATTGCATACAATAAAGCGGCAACCATATGGCTCCTGCCAGTTGCCGATAACTCTGTTACAAAACATGATCATCTCATACAACAATTTATATCACATCATGTCTTGACCATATCACATCACAACAAGCCCTTCAAAAACAAGTTAGACGTCCTCTACTTTGTTGTTGCAAATTTTACGTGGCTGCTATGGGCTTCTAGCAAGAACCATTCTTACCTACGCATCAAAACCACAATGATTTTTCATCAAGTGTGTTGTTTTAACCTTCAACAAGGACTGTCCGTAGTCAAACTTGATTCAACTAAAGTTGGAGAAACAGACACCTGCTAGCTTCCTATGTGCAAAAGCATGTCAGTAGAACCAGTCTCATGAACGCGGTCATGTAATGTCGGTCCGGGCCGCTTCATCCAACAATATCGCCAAATCAAAGTAAGACATTGGTGGTAAGTAGTATGACTATTATCGCCCACAACTCTTTGTGTTCTACTCATGCATAAAACATCTACGCATAGACCTGGCTCTGATACCACTATTGGGGAATGTAGTATTTCAATTTTTTTCCTACGAACACACAAGATCTATCTAGGAGATGCAAAGCAACGAGAGGGGATAGTGTGTCCACATACCCTCGTAGACCGAAAGCGGAAGCGTTTAGTAACACGGTTGATGTAGTCGAACGTCTTCGCGATCCAACCGATCCAAGTACCGAACATACGGCACCTCCACGTTCAGCTCGATGACACCCCTCGTGCTCTTGAACCAGTTGAGGACGAGGGTGAGTTCCGTCAGCATGATCGCGTGGCGACGGTGATGATAATGTTACCGGCGCAGGGCTTCGCCTAAGCACTACGGCGATATGATCGAGGTGTGTAACTGTGGAGAGGGGCACCGCACACGGCTAAGGCAAAACTTGGTGTGTTATAGGGTGCCCCTGCCCCCCGTATATAAAGGAGGCAGGGCGGGGCCAGTCGGCCCTTGCTAGGCGCGCCGGGTGAGGGGAGTCCTACAAGGACTCCAAGGAGAAGGAGGAATGAAGGGAGAAGGGGGGCCGCGCCCCCAACCCCTTGTCCAACCCGGATTGGGCTTGGGGGGCGAGCGCCACCTCTTCGCCGCTGCCTCTCCTTCCCACTAAGGCCCACTAAGACCCATCAACTCCCCGGGGTTCTGGTAACCTCCCGATACTCCAGAAAATACCCAAACTTCTCCGGAACCATTCCGATGTCCGAATATAGCCTTCCAATATATCAATCTTTGTGTCTCGACCATTTAGAGACTCCTCGTCACGTCTGTGATCTCATCCGGGTCTCTGAACAAACTTCGGTCATCAAAACACATAACTCATAATACAAATCGTCATCGAACGTTAAGCATGCGGACCCCATGGGTTCGAGAAATATGTAGACATGATCGAGACACATCTCCGATCAATAAAAAATAGAGGAACCTGGATTCTCATATTGGCTCCTACATATTCTATAAAGATCTTTATCGGTCAAACCGCATAACAACATATGTTCTTCCCTTTGTCATTGGTATGTTACTTGCCCGTGATTTGACCATCGGTATCATCATACCTAGTTCAATCTCGTTACCGACAAGTCTGTTTACTCGTTTCGTAATGCTTCATCCCACAACTAACACATTAGTAACATTGCTTGCAACGCTTATAGTGATGAGCATTACCGAGAGGGCCCAGAGATACCTCTCTGAAACACAGAGTGACAAATCCTTATCTTGATCTATGCCAACCCAGCAAGCACCTTTGGAGACACCTGTAGAGCATCTTTATAATCACACAGTTATGTTGTGACGTTTGATAGAACACAAGGTGTTCCTCCAGTATTCGGGAGTTGCATAATCTCATAGTATGAGGAACATGTATATGTCATGAAGAAAGCAGTAGCAATGAAACTGTAACGAACATAATGCTAAGATAACGGATGGGTCTTGTCCATCACATCATTCTTCTAATGATGTGATCGTCTTTATCAAATGACAACACATGTCTATGGTTAGGAAACATAACCATCTTTGATTAACGAGCTAGTCAAGTAGAGGCATACTAGGGACACTATGTTTTGTCTATGTATTCACACATGTACTAAGTTTCCGGTTAATACAATTCTAGCATGAATAATAAACATTTATCATGATGTAAGGAAATAAATAATAACTTTATTATTGCCTCTAAGGCATATTTCCTTCACTGCCACCACAAACTGACGCCGCCATCTCTGAGGCAATGAACATTGAGATTAACCCGTCTGCCCCTCAAGACCCACCAAGTCCTAAGGCGCCCAGTCTTGCCAAGCTAACTAAAGAGATATCTCCTGAGAAGAATCCTGAGGACGTTTTTGTTACTGGGACATCTTATACAGCGCCAGGAGCCTCAACTATGCTAGCCAAACATAGCACCCAAGAAGAATCACCTTCCTTGGAGAAAGGCAAGGCCAAACTAGACCTGGAGAGCTATTACACCTTCAACGCAGGTAATGTGTACGTGGGCTATTTGAGCCGCCTTAACACAAGCCGGGATATGGAAGTTGGGTTAGTCTACTTGATGAAACAGAAATATGAGGTATGAAACTATCCAGCTCCTCTTTAGCCTTGTCCATATACATATGTTCATACTAGCCCCCAAGTCTGAAGTATAGGAAAAAATATTGTGTATGCTTAAGACTTGTGAAAATGAGCCCGCAAGGGCCGGCTTAACTTGATAAGACGAGCCGGGCCTTATAACCACTGTGAAAAATCCAACTGTAGCCCCCAAGGGCTAGCTTAACTTTAATAAGAATAAGATGAGACAGGTTTTCATGACCTTGACAGAACCAAATATGTAGCCCCCAAGGGCCGGCTTAACTTTAATAAGATGAGCTGGGTCTTGATGACTGAGGGAGTCCTGGATTAGGGGGTATCCGGACAGCCGGAGTATATACATCGTCCAGACTATTGAAGCGTGAAGATACAAGACTCAAGACTTTGGCCCGTGTCTGGATGGGACTCTCCTTTGCGTGGAAGACAAGCTTGGCGACCCGGATATTATATTTCCTTCCTTGTAACTAACTCCGTGTAAACCCTAGCCCTCTCCGGTGTCTATATAAACCGGAGAGGTTGGTCCTTAGAAGGCCGATCACAATTACAATCATACCA
This sequence comes from Triticum dicoccoides, assembly GCF_002162155.2. Classification (NCBI taxonomy): domain Eukaryota; kingdom Viridiplantae; phylum Streptophyta; class Magnoliopsida; order Poales; family Poaceae; genus Triticum; species Triticum dicoccoides. The sequence continues at coordinate 478,615,657 of NC_041383.1, read as the reverse complement.
TCATAGGCTAGCTCCTAGGGTTTAGCCTCTACGATCTCGTGGTAGATCTAGTCTTGTACTACTCATATCTTCAATATTAATCAAGCAGGAAGTAGGGTTTTACCTCCATCGAGAGGGCCCGAACCTGGGTAAACATTGTGTCCCTCGCTTCCTGTTACCATCAGCCTAAGACGCACAGATCGGGACCCCCTACTTGAGATCCACCGGTTTTGACACCGACATTGGTGCTTTCATTGAGAGTTCCTCTGTGTCGTTGCTGCAGGGCTTTATGGCATCTTCAATCATCGACAACACGGTCCAGGGGAGACTTTTCTTCCCGGACAGATCTTCGTGTTCGGCGGCTTCGCACTGCGGGCCAATTCGCTTGGCCATCTGGAGCAGATCGACAGCTATGCCCCTGGCCACCAAGTCAGGTTCGGAAACTTGAACTACACGACGGATATTCACGGAGACTTGATCTTCAACGGATTTGGGCCTGCGCCAGGAGCACCGAACAGTCACGATGAGCACGGCTTAGACCTGCTATCGGACGATGCTCGGGATATCACCCCTGCAGTAGCCCCGGATCTAAATCCGGAGCAGGTTGCGTTGCCTAAGGACGGAGGGGTGGACCCCGCCTCGCAGGCCGCATACTCATCAGCGGTGGAGCCGAACACAGGTCTCACCTCTATGGAAGCCTGTAACCCCGGGCCCCCGGACTCGTATCCGGTTGTTGGTTCCGGTCCGCACACCCTCGAGCCAGCCGAGCCAGGTTGGGCTTCGGTAATGGAATTTACCACTGCGGACATCTTCCAGCACTTGCCCTTTGGCGACATGTTGAACTTATTAAAGTCTCTCTTTGTCAGGAGGCTCTGGGCCGAACTATGTCCGGCTTGAGTGGGAAGCAGGCGACAAAGGAATTTGCTGCCCACCCACCACCCACTTCATTGCCAGGATTGATGATTTAAGCGACGTTCTTAACTTCGTCTCCAAAGACATCGACGGTATGGATGACGATGCAGGAGAAGCTTCAGAATCTCTGGGGTGCGGGACTACTACCTCGGCACACGATATATACATGGTGGATACGCCCAAAGAGGACGACGGCGATAATCCGGAAGATAAAACACCCGGATAAAACACCCGGGCAAAAGCCAAAACGGCGGCTTAGGTGTAGTAAGGCCGAAGATGAGCAATGTTCCACGGCCTGTTGGTCTCCTGCTCAGAGGTGCGCGACTTGTTGTGCTCTTGTATATCAATGAGGTAATATGACCCATTATTAAGGTTTTCGCTGATCACAAAAGGACCTTCCCACGGAGGTGAGAGCTTATGCATGTCAGTCTGATCTTGAATCAGTCGGAGCACTAAGTCGCGCCCGAGTCTTAACTCTGCGGCGATGATAGAGACACAGGTTTTGTTGAAAAATCACCGAACGGTCCACTGCAAGGTCATGTTCTTCATCCAAAACATCAAGTGCATTCTGACGCACCATCTCATTTTCAGCTTCAACATAAGCCGCCACCCTGGGGGAGTCATGACGGCTATCACTTGGGAGAACTGCCTCTGCACCTAGACCATGAAGAAAGGCATATAGCCTGTTGACCTGTTGGGGATGGTATTGATACTCCAAACCACTAAAGGTTACTCCTCCACCCAACAACCCGGCATCCGCTCCAAAGGAGCCATAAGACGAGGCTTAATACCCCTCAGAGTTTCCTAGTTAGCTCATTCTGCTTGCCCATTAGACTGTGGATGAGCCACTAAAGAAACATCCAAACGAATATGTTCTATTTGGTAGAACTCCTTCATAACACCCTTGGAAAGATTGGTGCCATTACCAGTGATGATACTATGGGGATACCCAAAGCAGAAAATCAACTCTTTAACAAACTGAACTACAGTCGCTGTGTCACACTTACTAACTAGCTCTGCCTCAATCCACTTAGTAAACTTGTAAACCATCACCAAAAGGTGGGTATTTCGGTCCTTGGACCTCTTGAACAGCCCAACCATTTCAAGCCCCCAAACCATAAATGGCCAAGTTATGGGAATCATCTGCAACTCTTGAGCTAGCACATCAGCTCGCCGTGCAAATTTCTGACATCGATCACATTTGCTGACAATATCCTCTGCATCAGCATGAGCCGTGAACTAGTAAAACCCATGACGAAAAGCTTTAGCCACAAAAGACTTAGAGCCGATATGATGACCACAATCGCCTTCATGAACCTCTCATAGGATCTCACGACCCTCTTCAGGATAAACACAATGCTGGAACACACCTGTCACACTACATTGGTGTAACTCGCCATTGATGATAGTCATAGACTTAGATCTTCTGGTGATCCGTCTTGCCAAGGTTTCATCCCCTCGTAACTCACCCTAGGTCATATAAGCCAGGTAGGAAAGTGTCCAATAAGGAATGGCATAGAGATCCGCCACCAGCTACGCCAACGGGTCAGGGACAGCAAGATCCTCTTCAGACGGTAGCTTGACCGAAGGATTGTGTAAAACATCAAGGAACACATTAGGAGGCACCGACTTACATTGAGACCCAAGCCAGCTTAAGGTGTCAGCCGCCTTCTTCTTTCATTGATCAAGGACCTGATAACCCTTAAAGTGACCAGCAATTTTGTCAACCACCCGATGATAAGCCGCCATGAGCAGGTCTTTGGAGTCCCACTTGACTGAGACCTGCTGAGCCACAAGGTCTGAGTCGCCCAGGCACCTGATCCGGCTTAGATTCATCTCTTTAGCCATACAAAGGCCATGGAGCAGAGCCTCATATTCAGCTGCATTGTTAGTTAGGGAAACATTAGCCTTAAAACATAACAAAATTTGTCACCTCGCGGGGAAGTCAAAATAACTCCAGCCCCCGAGCCTTCCAACTGCCTGGACCCATCAAAATGGATTGTCCAATATGTGTTGTCAGGTTTCTCCTCAGGTGTGTGCAACTTTGTCTAGTCATTGATGAAATCCACCAAAGCTTGAGACTTGATGGCAGTTCTTGGCACATACTTCAAATTGTGAGGTCCAAGCTCAATTTCACACTTAGCAACCCAGCCTGTGGCTTCTCTGTTTTGAATAATATCTCCTAGGGGAGCAGAGCTAACCATAGTAATGGGATGACCAAGGAAATAATGCTGTAATTTGTGACTTGCAATGAACACTCCAAACACCATTTTCTGCCAATGTGGATGTCGTTGCTTGGACTCAGTCAACACTTCACTGACATCATAAGCCGGCCGCTGAACTGGGTACTCCTTACCCGCCTCCTTGTGCTCCACAACAATTGCTACACTGACTACCTTATTATTAGCAGCCACGTACAAGAGCAAAGTCTCTTTGTCGATAGGAGCAACTAGGATGGGCGGCTCAGCCAACTATTTCTTGAGCGCCTCAAACGCTTCATTAGCCGCATCACTCCAGACAAAATGATCCATCTTTTCATCATCTAATATAAAGGAAGCGCCTTGTCTCCGAGGTGGCTTATAAACAAACTCAATGCCGCAATGCGACCCGCCAGACACTAAACGTCGTTAACGCACGTCGGCTTAGAAAGTGACGTGATGGCTTTAATCTTCCCCGGGTTAGCTTCAATACCCATTCTGAGACCAAGAACCCCAACAGTTTACCCGCAGGCACACAAAAGACACACTTGGCCGGGTTAAGCATCATTTTGTAGACCCGAAGATTGTCAAAAGTTTCCTTCAGGTCCTCCAGGAGAGTCTCCTTCTTCCTGGACTTGACCACAATATCAGCCACATAAGCATGAACATTGCGCCCAATCTGACCATGAAAACAATTCTAAACAAAGCACTAATAAGTTGCCAGGGCACTCTTGAGCCCAAAAGGTATTGAAACATAGCAGAAAGCTCCAAAAGGGGTGATGAATGTCGTCTTCTCTTGGTCTGTAACTGCCATCTTGATCTGATGATAACCAAAATAAGCATCTAGGAAACATAAACTCTCACAACCTGCCGTTGCGTCAATGATCTGGTTGATACGAGGGAGAGCAAATGGATCAGCTGGACAAGCCTTGTTAAGATCTGTGTAATCAACGCACATACGCCATGTCCCATTTTTCTTAAGAACAAGCACTGGGTTAGCTAACCACTCAGGGTGAAAAACTTCGATGATAAACCTAGCTGCCAATAGTCGGGCCACTTCTTCTCCAATAGCTTTACATCGCTCTTCATTGAAACGATGGAGGAACTGCTTGACTGGCTTAAATTTAGGTTCCACATTAAGAGTGTGCTCAGCGAATTCTCTCGACACACCAGGCATGTCAGACGGTTTCCATGCAAAGATGTCTCGATTCTCAATGATGAATTCGATGAGCACGCTTTCCTATTTAGGAGCCATATTAGCCCCTATGATGAACTGCTGAGATGTGTCACCTAGGACAAAATCAACCTGCTTAGTATAATCAGCTTTAAAATTCAATAGAGGGTCTTGCTCATTGGTGGGCTTCTTCAGAGGAGTCATATCAGCCGGGTCAACATTGTCTTTATAAAATTTAAGCTCTTCTATAGCTTAGGCCGACTCAGCATAAGCAGCATCTCCTTCCTCACACTCCAAAGCAATTTTCCGATCACCCTGGACCATAATTGTACCTTTTTTCCCTCGTATCTTATTCTGTAAATAAACATAGCAAGGGCGAGCCATAAACCTGGCATAAGCCAGCCATACGAACAAAATATCATACAGACTCTTGATTTTAACCACCTCAAACCACAGTGTCTCTGCCCTATAGTTAATGTCATCACCAAAGGCCACTTCTAATGAAAATTTTCCCACAGGATACGCTGACTTACCAGGTACCACACCATGGAAAATTGTGGAAGATGACTTAAGATCCTTGTCAGTTAAATTCATCCGCCAAAATGTGTCATAATACAGGATATTCATATTGCTGCCACCGTCCATAAGCACCTTAGTGAATTTATAACCACCCTCTTGAGGGGCTACCACCAACGCCAGATGACCCAGATTTTTGACCCAGGGTGGGTGATCCTCCTGGCTCCATGTGATTAGATATTCTGACCATCGCAAGTACTGGGGTACTGCCGACTCAATAACATTGATGGCACGCTTATGAACCTTTTGGTCACGCTTGCAGAGACTTGTGGCGAAAACGTGATATTGACCTCCATTAAGTTGCTTCGGGTTACTCTGATACCCTAACTAATTACTTTGCTACTGGGTTGTCGGGGGTTGGGTGCGACATATGCCAAAGGATGGCTTATCATGGTGGGAGCGAGTAGAACGTCACTGGTGCCTGGAAGCAGGAGGAGGCGTAGACACGAACACTGGCGCACTTTACCCAGGTCCGGGGCTCTCCTAGGAGATAACACCCCTAGTCCTGCTCTACGGGGTGTCCGCATGATCACTAAGGCTCTAGTGAATACAATGGTGCTCCTCGAGCTGTATGCGAGAGGTAGAAGGAGGCAGGGCTAGCTCTCTTCTTCCTCTAGGGTGGAAGCTAGTTCTAACAGGTTGGAAACCCTTTGCATGGGTGCCTTGGGGGGTTTATAAAGGCCTACCCCTTAGGGGTATAATGGTAATCTGGCCGGGTGCTGGACCCGGCTGTCAGTGTCTCTGGTCACCGGCTTCTCCTTCGGCAGCTGGGGCCCGCCGCCTGGTGGGCCCCGCCGACTGGTCGGGTACGAAGCCGACAGGCCGTCCCCGCCGCTGGCGGGTCTGGCTGGTGGCTGATCACTGTAGCCGTGCTGCTAATGACGCAGGCTTGGTCAGTGGAGCGTGGCTACAGTCCCGCCGCCTGGTGGGAGATCACTGTAGCCACACCACGTCTTATCTGGTTAATGGTTCACGGGCCCCTAGGGAGGAACTGGCCGCCTGCTGGAAGTCGGCCTCCCTCAGGTCTGGCTGGTTCGGCCCCCGCCGTCTTCCAGGCTCTCACTGCCTGGTAGGGCCCACCGCCTGCGGGCTGTACTGATAGGCCGTCGTGGGAAAAGAGCTCCGCCCGTCAGGAATGACGTCAAGGGGGAAGTGGCAATAGTGCCGCGTCGTGCGGAGATCTTTGCCTGTACGGGGCACTGTAGCAATGCCAAGCCCAGGAATCGTGGGTGAGGGGCTACACTGTAGCCTCACCCAGTCTTGTCCTCTTGATGAGGGGCGCAGACTCTGAGGGCGCTGGATGGCCGCCTGCTAGAAGCCAGCCTCTCCGGAGGTCGTCTGCTAGGAGCCGTCCGGTCTTGGTGCCGTCTGCTGGTGCTTGGCCGTCTTCGGGCAGCCGGCCACCGGAAGACGGCGCTTTATTCTGAAGTCTTGTGGGGCGGGGCCGACCCAAAGTCTTGAAAGGCTCAGGGACTCGGGTGAGGCTACCCGTGGCCCATTACTCTGACAGTAGTCCCCGAAGCTGGTGAGGCGTCATGGTCGACGGGCCGTGAAGTCTCAGCAGCTTCCCCTCTTGCCTCTCTCTGAACGAACACTCAGTCCGCCTTGTGACACATCGACTACCGGCGTCGATTTGACAAGGCGGGCTCACCCGCCAATTTCGGACACCAAGGCGGGAAACAGATGGCGTACCTGCTAAGCTTCCCCAGGCCTGCCGCCAGCCACGAGCACGCCACACGGCGCACGTTAGCCTAGCCAGCCTGCCACCCCACGCTCTCGATGGGACGTGGTGGCGGGCCAGGCCCGCCACCACCGGGCCTCTGCACGCAGGCGGATCCGCTACGGTCGAGGCGGGCGGTTGCGATTCCTGCAAGAGTTACTTTGCAGTAACTCTGTGTGTTAATCAGGGGGTCATGGGGTCGTGGGCGCAGTTAATCCCACGATCCCATGTCCCGCCCCCTCGGCTTCGCAACCTGAGGGCTATAAGTAGGGGGGGGGGCAGGGGAGCGGCGAAGCATGCGCGCCCTCCTCCCCACTCTTTCTTCCTCCTCTCTCTCTGCTACTGCTGCTGCTTAGTACCCCCCGCAGCACGGCCGCAGTTTGCCATCATCGAGCTCCTCCTTCCCACGCAGCTCCACTCGGACGCCATGGTGCGCGAGAAGGGGGAAGACTGGGACGGCTCGACAGTGATCGAGGATCACCGCACCTTCCTCCGGGCCGGGCGCCGGATGCCCAACGCGGCCTTCGTCAAGGTGCAGGTGCCGCCACGGGAGGAGATCTCGCCGACGCTGCAGGGGGACGAGTAGGTCGTCTTCTGCTTGCATTTCCTCCGTGGCTTCGGCCTCCCGGTGAGCGGGTTTGTCCACTCGTTCATGGACTTCAACCACATCCAGCCGCACCACCTGACGCCCAATACCATGACGCTACTGTCTGCCTTCGTCATGGCGTGTGAGGGCTACCTCGGCATCCTCCCCACCATGGAGCTGTGGAGAGCTTTCTTCTACGCCAAACTGGGCACCTCCGCCAAGGAGATGGCGGCCAAGTGCGGCGCCTTCGTCGCCGTGCGCTGGTCGTCGAAGAAGAATGCCTTCCCGATCATCAAGCTATCATAGTCGATGAAACTATGGCAGCAATCTTAGTTCTATGTGGAGAACGTCAACCCGGCAGTCAACTTCATCAACCTGCCGGCCTACGAGGCCGGCCCACCTGTTGGGCTTCAGCCCAACTGGGGCAACAAGCTGAAGCCCGGGTGCTGACGGAGGCGGAGGGACTCGTGGCGTCCGACCTGTTGATCGCCTTGGTCGAGCACCGGGTTCTCCCACTCCAAGGCCGTCCTCATCTGATTTGTTGGATGAGCAGGCACCGCGACCCAAGACGGATGTGCACGAAGGAGATGTCGACTACCGAGGTGGCGAGGATGGTGAACGAGATCTCTGACCTCAAGGTGTCGGAGGGATCCTGGCAGTTCAGGAAGCGGCCGTACTCTCGCGACGACCCGACGCCTGTCGTAAGCTTCTTAGTTTCTGCTTTTTAGTTCTTGCTTTAGTCTTGATCTTGATATGAAGTGGTTCCTTCTCTGGAGTGCAGATCTACATTTCTGCAACGACGGCCGCCATCGTGGGGCCGGGTGGTGACTACCAGCTGGACTGGGAGGTGAGCGACGAGGACGACCCTGACTTGGGGATGACCGCCTTGGAGGACGATGCCATAGGCGGCGGCGACAAAGCAGGCGGCTCCGAGGAAGGGGGCGGCGTGGAGACCTGGCCTGATGACGACGACGAGGAAGACGAGCCGCGCCCTGCCCGGAGCACCACTAACACAGGCGCATGCCCCTCCGCCGGGCTGTCTGCTCGAGGCGGCAAGCGCAAGCAGAAACAAGGTGCCACCCTGTTCGACAGTGCGCCGAAGAAGCCCAAGAACCCGGCCGCGACGACCAGGCGGAAAGCGGCCGCGGCGAAGGTGGCCAAGTTCCAGAGGCAACCCAAGGTGCCGCCCATGGTGTCAGCGTAAGTATTTCTCTTACGCTTCTACTTTCTTGCCGATCTGGCCTAAAAACTTCTTTATCTTGCTTTCTTATCCCAGGGCCCCACTCACCCTCAACAAGTCGGCCGCCGCCTCGGTCATCAGGTCAGCGGAGACCTCCACCACCACCCGGCGAATCGATCCGGCCGCCGGCCTCCAAGAGGTGCAGGAGCGAAACACGCGGGAGGTGCGCGAGGAGCAGGAAGCCGCCGGCCTGGAGAAGGCGGAGGCTGACAAGGCGGCGGCGTCTGTGCTGAGGAAGCTGGCGCAGGCGGAGGCTGATGCCGCCGTGAAGGAGTGGCTTGCGGAGGCCGCGCTCCACCAGGAGCCGCTGCTCGTGGCTCCCCTAAATTCCGCGCCCCCTCTGCTAGAGTTTGTGGCGACAACCGGGGCAGCCGGCGATGAGCAGCCGGTCATGGAGAGGGAAGGCGGTGACGTCGCCATACCAGACATCATCGTGCCTCCTCCACCGCTTACCGGCGGAGCGCAAGACAGGAAGCCAACCGCCCTGTGATACGTCTCCAACGTATCTATAATTTATGAAACATTCATGCTATTTTATTATCTATTTTGAATGTTTACGGGCTTTATTATACACTTTTATATTACTTTTGGGACTAACCTACTAACCGGAGGCCCAGCCCATATTGTTGTTTTATTGCCTGTTTCAGTATTTCGAAGAAAAGGAATATCAAACGGAGTCCAAATGGAATGAAACCTTCAGCAGCGTGATTTTTAGGAAGAATATGATCCGGGAGACTTGGAGTTCACGTTAGAAGATCATCGAGGAGGCCACGAGACAGGGGGCGTGCCCACCCCCCTTGGGCATGCCCTACCCTCTCGTGGGCCCCTCGAGGCTCCCCTGACTGACTTCTTTCGCCTATATAGGCCTACATACCCTAAAAACATCGAAAAAGAAGATAGATCGGGAGTTCCACCGCCGCAAGCCTCTGTAGCCACCAAAAACCTCTCGGGAGCCCGTTCCGGCACCCTGCCGGAGGGAGAATCCATCACCGGTGGCCATCTTCATCATCCCGGCGCTATCCATAACAAGGAGGGAGTAGTTCACCCTCGGGGCTGAGGGTATGTACCAGTAGCTATGTGTTTGATCTCTCTCTCTCTCTCGTGTTGTCTCTATGGCATGATCTTGATGTATCGCAAGCTTTGCTATTATAGTTGGATCTTATGATGTTTCTCCCCCTCAACTCTCTTGTAATGGATTGAGTTTTCCCTTTGAAGTTATCTTATCGGATTGAGTCTTTAAGGATTTGAGAACACTTGATGTATGTCTTGCCATGTTTATCTGTGGTGACAATGGGATTTCACATGCCACTTGATGTATGTTTTTGTGACCAACTTGCGGGTTCCGCCCATGAACCAATGCATAGGGGTTGGTACACGTTTTTGTCTTGACTCTCCGGTAGAAACTTTGGGGCACTCTTGGAAGTACTCTGTGTTGGTTGGATGAATCTAAAATTGAGTGATGCATATCGTATAATCATGCCCACGGATACTTGAGGTGACAATGGAGTATCTAGGTGACATTAGGGTTTTGGTTGATTTGTGTTTTAAGGTGCTATTTTGGTGTGAACTCTATGATGGATTGAGCGGAAAGAATAGCTTTATGTTATTTTACTACGAACTCTTGAATAGATAGAACAGAAAGGATAACTTTGAGGTGGTTTCGTGCGCTACCATAATCTCTTTGTTTGTTCTCCACTATTAGTTGCTTTGGAGTGACTCTTTGTTGCATGTTGAGGGATTGTTATATTATCTATCTATGCTATTATTGTTGAGACAACTTGCACTAGTGAAAATATGAACCCTATGCCTTGTTTCCTATCATTGCAATACTGTTTACGCTCACTTTTATCATTAGTTACCTTTCTGTTTTCATATTTTCAGATTACGAAAACCTATATCTACCATCCATATTGCATTTGTATCACCATCTCTTCGCCGAACTAGTGCACCTATACAATTTACCATTGTATTGGGTGTGTTGGGGACACAAGAGACTCTTTGTTATTTGGTTGCAGGGTTGTTTGAGAGAGACCATCTTCATCCTACGCCTCCCACGGATTGATAAACCTTAGGTCATCCACTTGAGGGAAATTTGCTACTGTCCTACAAACCTGTGCACTTGCAGGCCCAACAACGTCTACAAGAAGAAGGTTACGTAGTAGACATCACCCCGCTGGTGCCACCAGCCGGGAACGAGGTGGTGACGGGCCCAACTCCTGAGGCCCACACATCCTGAGGCCCAACTCCTGAGGCCCACACTTGGGTTTTGGTTGATTTGTGTTTTAAGGTGTTATTCTAGTATGAACTCTATGATGGATTGAGCGGAAAGAATAGCTTTATGTTATTTTACTACGAACTCTTGAATAGATAGAACAGAAAGGATAACTTTGAGGTGGTTTCGTACCCTACCATAATCTCTTTGTTTGTTCTCCGCTATTAGTTGCTTTGGAGTGACTCTTGTTGCATGTTGAGGGATTGTTATATGATCTATCTATGTTATTATTGTTGAGAGAACTTGCACTAGTGAAAGTATGAACCCTATGCCTTGTTTCCTATCATTGCAATACCGTTTATGCTCACTTTTATCATTAGTTACCTATCTGTTTTTATATTTTCAGATTACAAAAACCTATATCTAACATCCATATTGCATTTGTATCACCATCTCTTTGCCAAACTAGTGCACCTATACAATTTACCATTGTATTGGGTGTGTTGGGGACACAAGAGACTCTTTGTTATTTGGTTGCAGGGTTGTTTGAGAGAGACTATCTTCATCCTACGCCTCCCATAGATTGATAAACCTTAGGTCATCCAATTGAGGGAAATTTTCTACTGTCCTACAAATTTGTGCACTTGCAGGCCCAACGACGTCTACAAGAAGAAGGTTACGTAGTAGACATCAAGCTCTTTTCTTGCGCCATTGCCGGGGAGGTGAGTGCTTGAAGGTATATCTTTAGATCTTGCAATCGAATCTTTTTGTTTCTTGTTTTATCACTAGTTTAGTTTATAAAATAAAACTACCAAAAAATGGAATTAAGTTCGTCTCATATGCTTCGTCTTTTTAATATCTTTCGTGAGAATGATGAAAAGGAAAATTGTGCTCAAGTGCTAGAAGAAGAATGCATTAAAATGTTTTGTACTAGATTGTATGATGAGCATGATTGCAATGTTGTTAGTATGAATTCCTTGAATATCCATGATGCTAATGATATGCAAAGCCACAAGCTTGGGGAAGCTATGTTTGATGATATGTTTAGTCCCCCAAGTTTTGATGAGAATATTTATTATGATGAAAGCATGCCTCCTATTTATGATGATTATATTGATGAAAGTGGGTTTGGAAGAGTGTCAACTTTAGGAAGTAGTGATCCCACTATTTTGGAGGATGTTGAATCTTATTGTGATGAACATGAAAGTGGATTTGGAAGAGTCAACTTTAATTAGTGATGATTCCACTATATTGGAAGAGGTTTCAATCGATTATGATGAGATCGAAGTTGCTACTTATGATGATTATTGTGATGAAACTTATGCTATAAAAAGTAGTGATGATTATATTTAAAAAACTTGTCATGATTATGATTACCCTTTTTCTGAACATTACTCTTTTATTATGGGAACAATTTATAGTATTCAAGTCTCTTATGACACTTCCACTATTCAGAATGAGAAGAATTTTGCTTATGTGGAGAGTAGTAAATTTTCTATGCTTGTAGATCATGAAAAGAATGCTTTAGGTGCTGGTTATATTGTTGAATTCATTCATGATGCTACTGAAAATGATTATGAGGGAGGAACATATGCTTGTAGGAATTGCAATAATGTCAAGTTTCCTCTCTATGTGCTTAAAATCTTGAAACTATGCTTATTTTACCTTCCTATGCTAGTTGATTATTGTTCTCATAAGTTGTTTGCTCAAAAAATCCCTATGCATAGGAAGTGGGTTAGGCTTAAATGTGCTAGTCATATGCTTCATGATGCTCCCGTTATGTTTCAATTCTTATCTTTTATGTGAGCATCATTGTTATCATCATGCCTGGCTAGAAAGGCATTAAAGAAAAGCGCTTGTTGGGAGGCAACCCAATACTTATCCTTACTGTTTTTGTGTATCCACATGATTATTCTACTGTAGTAATCATGTTTTATAGCTTTTGTTTCAATAAAGTTCCAAGTAAGACCTTTAGGATAGCTTACGGCGATAGTTGTGTTGATCCTGCTGAAAATCAGAAACTTTTGCACCCAGTAAGTTAGTTTTTTTAATTCACAGAAACGTGCTTCTGATCTTATTATTTTTTCCCTGGATTTGTACACAAATTTCTCAGGACTTCCTAATTTGGTAGGATTTTTGGAGTTCCATAAGTATACATTTTTTAGAGATTACTACAGACTGTTCTGTTTTTGACAGATTCTGTTTTCTATGTGTTGTTTGCTTATTTTGATGAATCTATGAGTAGTATCATAGGGTATGAACCATAGAGAAGTTGGAATACAGTAGATATTAAAACAATATGAATTTATAATGAGTTCATTACAGTACCTAAGTGGTGGTTTTATTTTCTTATACTGACAGAGCTTACGAGTTTTCTGTTGAGTTTTGTGTTGTGAAGTTTTCAAGTTTTGGGTAAAGATTCGATGGACTATAGAAAAGGAGTGGCAAGAGCCTAAGATTGGGGAGGCCCATGGCACCCCAAGATATTCACGGATAACCAAAATCCTAAGCTTGGGGATGCCCCGGATGGCATCCCCTCCTTCGTCTTCGTTCGTCGGTAACTTTACTTGGAGCTATATTTTTATTCACCACATGACATGTGTTTTGCTTCGAGCGTCATTTTATTTTATTATTATTTTCTTGCTGTTATTTATAATAATGTTTTGCATCTTTATTTTCAATAAAAATGTCAAGGATAGCATTTACCATGCTTATTTTGCTAGTATACATGTTGCTGTTTGAAAACAGAAAGTTATCGCTGTTGCAAAAATTCCCTAGAAAAGTGAGAGAATGATATAATGTTGAAACTTTTTGAATAATGAGATCTGATAAATATTCTACAGTGTAGTATTTTTCTCATAATTTTTGGAGTTAGGGAAGTATGATGAATCTTGCATTCTTTACAGACTGTACTGTTTTGACATATTGCTGTTATGTTTGCATTGTTTGCACATGTTTGCTTGTTTAATGATTCTATTTGAGAATAGGAGTATTAAATATGCAGAGAAATTTAGTATGCAATGTGGAATAATAATTTTAGTGATTTGTAATAGTAGAAAATGATAAGGTTTTTCATTGGTTTATACTAACCTATCTCACGAGTTCTTGTTGAGTTTGGTGTGGATGAAGCTTTTGATAAAAAGAGAAACCATGATATGAGAGGAATTAAGGAGACACAAAAGTTCAAGCTTGAGGATGCCCAAGGCACCCCAAGATAATATTTCAAGAAGTCTCAAGCATTTAAGCTTGGGGATGCCCCGGTAGGCATCCCACCTTTCTTCTCCAACAACTATCAGTTAGTATCGGTTGAGCCTAAGTTTTTGCTTCTTCACATGAGTCGTGCTATACTTGCAATGTCATTTTATTTTGATTTGCTTGTTGTTTGAATAAAATACCAAGATCTTAAATTCTTTAATGAGAGAGCGTCTTCACATAGTTACATAATTATTTAGCTACTCATTGATCTTCACTTCTATCTTTTTGGAGTAGTTTGTCTTTTACTCGTGTGCTTCACTTATATCCTATGAGTAAATGGTTGAATGAGTTGATTGTCATAAATCTGAAATTTTATATGCCTAATTTGCTTATCCCATGGGGAGTAATGACTTCACATCTAAGAAGTAGAGGTTGTAAATTTATTGAAGGTTAGCAAGCATTGTATTGGTCATTTGAACAATTCATGAAAGAATATTGAAGGAAGAGAGATTTCACATACAAATACACTATCCTAGACATCTTTTATAATTGGGAGCACTCATTAAGTATGACATGCTAAGGAGTTGATGTTGGACAAGGAAGACAATGTAATGGGTTATGTTTTCGCATATCTCAGTTAAAGTATATTGTCATGGATCATTCAAACATGTTGAGCTTGCCTTTCCCCCTCTTGCTAGCCAAAATTCCTTGCACCAAGTAGAGATACTACTTGTGCTTCCAAATATCCTTAAACCCAGTTTTGCCATGAGAGTCCACCATACCTACCTATGGATTGAGTAAGATCCTTCAAGTAAGTTGTCATCGGTGCAAGCAATAAAAATTGCTCTTTAAATATGTATGATCTTTTGGTGTGAAGAAAATAGCTTTATACGATCTTGTTATGGAAGCAATAAAAGCGACGGACTACATAATAAAGGTCCATATACAAGTGGCAATATAAAGTGACGTTCATTCGCATTAAGATTTTGTGCATCGAACCCTAAAAGCGCATGACAACCTCTGCTTCCCTTTGTGAAGGGCCTATCTTTTACTTTATGTCTTTTACTTTTATGCAAGAGTCAAGGTGATGTTCACCTTTCCCTTTTTCATTTTATCCTTTGGCAAGCACCTCGTGTTGGAAAGATCCTGATAGATATATCCAATTGGATGTAAGTTAGCATGAACTATTATTGTTGACATCACCCAAAGGTGAATACGTTAGGAGGCAACACTATAAGCCCCTATCTTTCTCAGTGTACGATTGAAACTCCATAACCATTAGTATTGCGTGAGTGTTAGCAATTGTAGAAGACTATATGATAGTTGAGTATGTGGAGTTTGCTATTCCTGAAAATAAGATGAATTGCAATTGTTTGATGATTGAGAATGAAGTTTGCTAGTTTTCAAGAAAGTTTATGGTCTATGCTTTGACATGTGAATTGCTTGTTACTTTTTCGTGAGAAGTTTTATGAGATGAACTACTGTTATGACATATAATGATGCTAGAAAAGGTGATTGAAATTATCATTGATCAAACTTGTGCACCTGCTAGCATTCACACTTCATAAATTATTTCTTTATCATTTACCTACTCGAGGACGAGCAGGAATTAAGCTTGGGGATGCTGATACGTCTCCAACGTATCTATAATTTATGAAGCATTCATGCTATTTTAATATCTGTTTTGAATGTTTACGGGCTTTATTATACACTTTTATATTACTTTTGGGACTAACCTACTAACCGGAGGCCCAACCCATATTGCTGTTTTATTGCCTGTTTCAGTATTTCGAAGAAAAGGAATATCAAACGGAGTCCAAACGGAATGAAACCTTCGGCAGCGTGATTTTTAGGAAGAATATGATTCGGGAGACTTGGAGTTCACGTCAGAAGATCATCGAGGAGTCCACGAGACAGGGGGGTGCACCCACCCCCTTGGGCACACCCTACCCTCTCGTGGGCCCCTCGAGGCTCCCCCGACCGACTTCTTTCTCCTATATAAGCCTACGTAATCTAAAAACATCGAAAACGAAGATAGATCAGGAGTTCCGCCGCCGCAAGTCTCTGTAGCCACCAAAAACCTCTCGGGAGCCCGTTCTAGCACCCTACCGGAGGGGGAATCCATCACCGGTGGCCATCTTCCTCATCCCGGCGCTATCCATGACGAGGAGGGAGTAGTTCACCCTCGGGGCTGAGGGTATGTACCAGTAGCTATTTGTTTGATCTCTCTCTCTCTCTCTCTTGTGTTCTCTCTATGGCACGATCTTGATGTATCGCGAGCTTTGCTATTATAGTTGGATCTTATGATGTTTCTCCCCCTCTAATCTCTTGTAATGGATTGAGTTTCCCCTTTGTAGTTATCTTATCAGATTGAGTCTTTAAGGATTTGAGAACACTTGATGTATGTCTTGCCGTGTTTATCTGTGGTGACAATGGGATTTCACGTGCCACTTGATGTATGTTTTGGTGACAAACTTGCGGGTTCCGCCCATGAACCTATGCATAGGGGTTGGCACACGTTTTTGTCTTGACTCTCTTGTAGAAACTTTGGGGCACTCTTTTGAAGTACTTTGTGTTGGTTGGATGAATCTGAGATTATGTGATGCATATCGTATAATCATGCCCACGCATACTTGAGGTGACAATGGAGTATCTAGGTGACACTTGGGTTTTGGTTGATTTGTGTTTTAAGGTGTTATTCTAGTATGAACTCTATGATGGATTGAGCGGAAAGAATAGCTTTATGTTATTTTACTACGAACTCTTGAATAGATAGAACAGAAAGGATAACTTTGAGGTGGTTTCGTACCCTATCATAATCTCTTTGTTTGTTCTCCACTATTAGTTGCTTTGGAGTGACTCTTTGTTGCATGTTGAGGGATTGTTATATTATCTATCTATGCTATTATTGTTGAGAGAACTTGCACTAGTGAAAATATGAACCCTATGCCTTGTTTCCTATCATTGCAATACTGTTTACGCTCACTTTTATCATTAGTTACCTTTCTGTTTTCATATTTTCAGATTACAAAAACCTATATCTACCATCCATATTGCATTTGTATCACCATCTCTTCGCCGAACTAGTGCACCTATACAATTTACCATTGTATTGGGTGTGTTGGGGACACAAGAGACTCTTTGTTATTTGGTTGCAGGGTTGTTTGAGAGAGACCATCTTCATCCTACGCCTCCCACGGATTGATAAACCTTAGGTCATCCACTTGAGGGAAATTTGCTACTGTCCTACAAACCTGTGCACTTGCAGGCCCAACAACGTCTACAAGAAGAAGGTTACGTAGTAGACATCACCCCGCTGGTGCCACCAGCCGGGAACGAGGTGGTAACGGGCCCAACTCCTGAGGCCCACACATCCGTGCGCCGCCATCTTGCGAAGGCGTTCTCGGCGCCGCGAGCTGTCGGTCCCGGACACCGAGGCGACCAGCGCCGTGCCGACTGGCTGGGTGCGCGGAGGTGGGACGGGAGCCTTGAACCAGGCGGCCCTCGATGTCCAGGCCAAGCTCCGGGCCGAAGCCGACGCCCTCAAGCGGTGCAACGAGGCATTTATGAACTCGCGAGTATCCATCCGAGTAAGCTCCTCTCTTCTTTTATTTTTGAACTTCTTCTTTCTTGGTGGGGGCGCGCCAGCGAACCCACTGGGTGTAATCCCCATGTTTTGGGCCGGCTGCTGAGCAGGCGGTCCGGAACTTTAACTTGCGAGCATCAAGCGCTAACTCCTTCTGACATCCCTATTGCAGGACTACCACAACCTTCACGCGGCCACCTTTAACTCCGGAGTCCGGGAGCGGGAGAAGCAGACAGCCAACTTGTCCGAGAGCCGGAGTAAGTTTTTTGGCTTCCTTTCTAAGCGGGGGCGCGCTGGCGCACCCGCGGGCTATAGTCCCCAAGATTCGGACCGACTGCTGAGCAGTCGGGCCGGATCTTCCCAGTAACTGTATTTCTCTTGTTGACTGTTGATAGCTTATTTCTCTGCGGGGGCGCGATAGCGCACCCGTGGGCTGTAGTCCCCGAGATTCGGGCCGACTGCTGAGCAGTCGGGCCGGATCTCCGCGGCAACTGCGTCCCTTATTTATTGATTGATTGACGTTCTTTCTTCTTTTCTCTTTGCAGAAGCCAACGCCACCTTGCAGCAGCAGCTGGGCGAAGCCAACACCGCACTGCGCGGTAAGGAGGCAGAGGGCAGCAAACTGGCAGAGGAGCGTGACCGACTGGTCACGCAGCTCACGGAGCAGACGGAGCGTCTCAAGACGGCTCATAAGGAGGCGAAGACGAAGGAGACCGACCTCCTCGCTGAGTTCGAGATCGAGCGCTCCGCCTAGGCCGACAAGGAGGTGCAGCCGACTACCTGCTTCAACAGCATTGAGGACTTGGTCGACGGTAGGCCTCTTCTTTTTTCTTTTTTTCTTTGAGTCGCCGACCCCTATTCATGCCGACCGCTGGCTTCTAATCTCCGGCTTCCTCGCCCTTCATCCAAACAGACTTCTTCCCTGGCCACTCCGTCGCTGCGAAACAGGGCATTGAGGCTCATTGCCAGGAGCGGAGGGCGGAAGGCGTGCAAATTGCCGCCGACGCCACCCGGACCCTCAATGAGCAGCTCCTCAGCATCCTAGCTTTCCTTCGGCCGGCTCACCAGATGTTGCGCGTCTTCAAAGCGTCGGGGCCCAGGCGATCTTTGCCCTCTGGCCAGGCGTCTCGGCTCTGCGCACTCCCAGTCAGACTGCCGACTGGCTGGAGGTGGCGGCCAGCCGCCTGGAGGCCTGGAAGGGCTCCTCGGCCCGGGCTGGAGCGCGCCGGGCTCATGAATTTGTCAAGGCATGTTATCCTGGGCTAGATCTAGCCCAGCTAACCATGTTTCATCTAGAGGCGTAGGAGGAGCTGGTGGCGGTGGAGGACGACCTTGTCAAGCGGGCGGCGACGATCGCCGACTACACCGACACCAGCGTCTTCGTCCCTGAGGTGGTTGACGAGGGCGCCGAGGCACCGCTGGAGTGGTTTGGGCTGAACCCGGAGGACAGCAAGGACTCGGCCGAGGTGATCGATTCCAGCAACGAGGGGGAGGAGGCGGAGGACGAGGAAAGCGAGGAGGACGCGCCGGAGGTCGGAGCGGATGGTCAGCCTCAACCTGACCGCGTCTCGAGCAATGACCCGCGGTCAAGTGCGATGATTGCTGCTGCAGGCGGCGAGGCGGAGACCAACCAACCGTCCACTGCTACGACCGGTGCCACTGACTCCGCCATCTAGCCGGAATCCTCTGCTGCCCCAACCGGCGCCGCCGACTCCACCGTCCAGCCGGAACCTTCTGCCGCTCCTTAGGCTGTTGTCTTTTATTTTTCTGCTCATTAGTCTCGACAAACTTTAATTAAATTTGCACAATTCCACCCGCGGGGTGTATATCAAACTCTGTTGAATGCTGGCCAATTGGCCTTTTGCTATGTAAATATCCTTTATCGCAAATTATGCTTTGTTTGCCGGCTTCTGACTTTTCTTGCTTTCTCCTCCTTGCTTTTTTCCTTTCCCGCCCTCCATTGGCTACCCTCTTGTTAGCCAAACAGCCGCTCTGCGGACTGCGGCTGGTTTGAGTACTTTGCTATTTAGGGGAGGGCAAGTACATAGCCATTTGGGGTGTTGGCAAGGTAAGGAGAAGCCAGCCGGCCGGCTGCTCAGCAGCCGGTCGAAAAGGCGGGATGCCGACCCCAGCTATATGTGCATTTTTCCTTAGCCATTTTCATGTGGGCATTGCTTTGCAACCCCTGCCCACCGTATAGTCACTCTGTGAGCTGTGGTTTCTGACAGGAGAAGTTTTTTTTGGTGCCGACACACTACTTGTCCGAATGCAGGAAACAACATATAGCAGAAGGCGGCAAGCCTGCGGGCCAACTGGTCGAACCCGGTGCCAGGCGAAATAATAAAACAACACATTCGTAGGCATAACACTTATTATATAGATAAAAGAGGGTAGTCCCCGAGCTCTTCTCGGGGGACCCGGAGTCTTCGTACTTAATACAAAAGGTAGCGTGATACATACTGCTTTTAACTGTAAAATCTTCGGAGGAGGTTTGCGTTCCATGGCCTCTCCGTCTCCTTGCCTGAGTCATCTCTTTTGCGTGCTCTGGGCTTCTGAGTGTCGATCAGGTAGTAGGAACCGTTGCCCAGCACTTTGCTGACGATAAAAGGTCCTCCCCAAGGTGTCGAGAGCTTGTGATGGTCGGTTGTTCGCTGGATCAGCCGGAGCACAAGGTCTCCCTCTTGGAAGGATCTCGGCTTCACTTTGCAGTTGTAGTATCGTCGCAGACTCTGCTGGTAGATGGCGGACCGGCTTAGTGCCAACAACTGGCCCTCTTCTAGCAGATTGACGCCGTCTTCTCGTGCCTCCTTGGCGTCCGCCTCGGTATACATGGTGACTCATGGGGAGTCGAATTCTATGTCCGTCGGGATGATGGCTTCAGTGCCGTAGATGAGGAAGAAGGGCGTGAGGCCGGTCTACTTGTTCGGAGTTGTGCGCAGGCTCCAGAGGACGGCCGACAGCTCATCGAGCCAGCAGCCGGCGGAACGCTCTAGAGGCTCGACTAGTCAGGGCTTGATGGCGGACAGAATGAGGCCGTTTGCTCGCTCCACTTGGTCGTTTGACTGCGGATGTGCAACGGATGCTAAGTCCAGTCGGATGCCCTGCGTCGCATAGAAACGAGCCAAGGCTCCTTTGGCAAAGTTTGTGCCGTTGTCGGTGATGATGTTGTGTGGTATGCCATACCGAGTGGTGATGTCGATGATGAAAGTCACGGCAGTCAGCCCATTCAGCTTCTTGATTGGCTTTCCTTCTATCCACTTGGTGAACTTGTCCACAACGACAAGAAAATGAGTCATGCCACCACGATCCGTCTTGAATGGCCCCACCATGTCCAGCCTCCAAACGGCAAAGGGCCAGACAATGGGAATGATCTTGAGCGCAGAAGCTGGCAAGTGTGGCTTGGAACGGAACTTCTGGCACCCTTTACACTTCTGGACCAACTCCTTGGCATCTTCTAGAGAAGTCGGCCAGAAGAAAAATGGTGGAAAGCTTTGGCAACAAGTGATCTTGAAGCCACGTGGTGACCGCATTCGCCTTGGCGGATATCTTTGAGGATTGCTTGACCCTGGTCCGGCTCCACGCAGCGCTGGTACACACCACTGACACTGCGCTGTACCAGTTCTTTGTTGACTATGGTGTATGCTGCTGCCCGCTATTGCACTTGTCGGGCTAGGATCTCATCAGTCGGCAGCTCTTTGTTCACGAGAAAGTTGAGGATGGGTTGGGCCCATGAAGGTGCTGCTATTCTTTGACTGCCACGACTGTGACTTGGACAAGGGCGGTTGGGCCGGGAGGCGGCGGATTGGAGGTTGCTGCCGCCTGTTGAGTTGGAGAAGTCCCCAGGCCGACTGCTACAGTCCCCGGGACGGGTTCTGAAGTCCCCGGGCCGGATGCGACGGCCGCAGTCCCCGGGCCGCGTGCCGAAGTCCCCGCGCCGGCTTCTCGGGCCCTCAAGTCGGATCCGACTGCTTCAGCAGGGGCCAGCACGAAGATGGAGTCGGACTCTGGTGACGGCTTGGCAGACGGCTTGAGGAGGCGCTGTAGCGCGACGCCGGCTGGTATTGCTTGCCGGGTGGAGCCGATCCGTGCCAGGGCATCTGCTTGCTCGTTGTCATTTCTTGGCACATGGAGGAACTCGCACCCGTCCAAATATCCACTGAGTTGCTATATGAGGAAGCGGTAGCTTGCCATATTTACATCCATGGCATCCCAGTCACCTGACGACTGTTGGACCACCAAGTCGGAGTCACCATAGCATAGTATCCGGCGAATCCGAGTTCCTTGGCAAGCTGGAGCCCGTGTATGAGCGCCTCGTATTCAGCTACATTGTTGGAGGCGGCAAAGTGGATTTGCAGCACATATCTGAGCTTGTCGCCTTTGGCAGAGGTGAGGACGATGTCGGCCCCCAGACCGGTGCGCATCTTTGAACCATCAAAGTGCACCCGCCAATGAGTAGAGTCTGGCGCTGGTGGCAGGTACTGGGTCTCGGCCCAGTCGACGAGGAAGTCG
Organism: Triticum dicoccoides; assembly: GCF_002162155.2. NCBI lineage: Eukaryota > Viridiplantae > Streptophyta > Magnoliopsida > Poales > Poaceae > Triticum > Triticum dicoccoides. The sequence goes on along the minus strand of NC_041383.1, from coordinate 478,593,770 downwards.
GCCAGCGCTTGTGACTTGATGGCGGTGCGAGGCTGGTAGTAGATGGTGTAGGGGGGCAGATCTATGGCCCATTTGGCCACTCGGCCTGAGGCATCTCGGCTTCCAATGATCTCAGCAAGCGGAGTAGTGCAGACAATAGTAATTGGGTGCTCTTGGAAATAGGGCTTCAGCTTCTTGGCGGCAAAGTGCATTCCATAACACATCTTCTCATAGTGGGGGTAGCTTTGCTTGGAGGCGGACAGTACTTCACTCAAGTAATACACCGGCCTCTGGACCGGCAATGCTCTACCCTCCTCTTTGCGTTCCACCACTATGACTGTGCTGACCACCCGATTGGTGGTGGCGATGTAGATGAGCATGGGCTCTTTATCAGTCAGAGCCGCCAGGATAGGCGGGGTGGTCAACATCTTCTTGAGCTGGAGAAAGGCTTCGTCCGCCTTGTCGTTCCACTCGAAAAAGTGGTCTTCTTAATGAGCTGGTATAGGGGAAGAGCCTTCTCACCCAGCCGACTGATGAAACGGCTGATGGATGCCACGCAGCCGGTGAACTTCTGCACGTCCAGCAGTCGGGTGGGCACCTCCATCTTCTCAATGGCCTTGATCTTCATAGGTTGTACTCTATGCCGTGCTCTGAGACCAGGAAGCCGAGAAGCTGGCTGGCTGATACTCCGAAGATGCATTTCTCCGAGTTGAGCTTGATATGAAATCGGCGCAGGTTCTCAAATGTCTCTTTGAGGTCTTCCAGCAGTGTGCCACGCTTCTCCATCTTCACCACCACATCTTCCACATAAACATGGGCATTTCTGCCGATTGCTTGAGGAGACACTTCTGCATGCAATGCTGAAACGTGGCACCGACATTTCGCAAGCCAAACATCATGGTCAGGTAGCAGAAGGCTCCGAATGGCATGATGAAGGCGGTCTTCAGCCTATCGGCTGGGTTCAGCTTGATCTGATGGTACCCTGAGTACGCATCCAGGAAACTCAACAGCTTGCATCCGGCTGTCGAGTCTATCACTTGGTCAATTCTTGGCAAGGCAAAGAGATCTTTGGGGCAAGCTTTGTTGAGGCTGGTGTAATCAATACACATGTGCCACTGCTTGTTCTTCTTCAGCACAAGAACTGGGTTGGCCAGCCATTCTGGGAAAATACTTCCATGATAAAGCCGGCTGCTAGAAGCCGGGCTATCTCTTCTCCGACAACTCTTCTCTTTTCTTCCGACAAATGGTGCAAGGGCTGCCTGACCGGCTTGGCGTCAGGATGGACATGTAACTTGTGCTCGGCGAAATCCGTCGGAACACCCGGCATGTCTTTGGGAAACCATGCAAAGATGTCCCGATTCTCATGGAGGAAATCAACGAGCTCGCTTTCCTATTTGTTGTCAAGGTTTGCACCTATGACAACGTGCCTCTCCGGGTGCTCCGGATCCAAGGGTATGTTCTTTGTTTCCTTCGCCGGCTTGAACGAGCCCTCAACTTCCGACTCCTTGGGGATGGGTGACATTTCCGGCTTCTTGCCTGCCATCGCCACAACCCGGTCAAGGAGCCGCTTTTCAGCTGCAATCACAAGGGACTCGGCCAGCCGGCTGCTGTCTGCCATCTAGGCGGATGACTTCTTGTAGTCTCCGACTATGGTTAGGATTCCCTTGGTAGTCGGCATCTTCATCTTGAGGTAAGCATAGTGGGGGACTTCCATAAACTTGGCCAGAGCAGGTCGGCCAAGTAGCGCATGGTAGGGGCTCTCAAGGTCCACCACTTCAAACCAAACTAGCTCTCGGCGGAAGTGATTCTTGTCTCCAAAGAGGGCACCAATCTGGGTCTTGCCGATTAGTGAGCAGGAATGGCCAGGGACTATGCCATGGAATACAGTCCGACAGGGGTGAAGCTGTTTCTGCTTGATTCCCAATTTCTCCATTGTGTCATGGTACATGATATTGATGCTGCTGCCGCCATCTATCAGGACTCTGGAGAAACGAGCTACCCACCTCTCCATTGCGAAGGTGGCATCTAAGACCAGGGCATAAGAGCCAGGGGAGGGCATCACCTCCAGGTGGTCGGCCCTGCTCCAATTGATGGGCTTCTCAGACCAATGCATAAACTCTGGAGTATCTGATGCCACTGCTTGTACTTCTTGCTGCTGCTACCGTCTGTTGCGTCTGTCGTCGGCCACACTGGTGAACACAACGTAGGCTCCGTGTTCCTCCGGATACTCGTCTTGTATGGCACCGACTGGCCGAACCACCGGCAGCTGGGGCAGAGGAGGCGGCGGGCCGGCAGGCGGAGGAGGCAGGAGTCCATCTCCCTTGGTAATTCTAGTGAGCCAATGGCACTTCTGAGTGGTATGGTTGGACGGCTTTGAACCACTATGGAACTTGCAGGGCGCATCAAGAGTCTGCTCGTACGAGAAGGCGGGCAACCAATTGGGCTTGCCGCCCTTCTGATGCTTTGGCGGAGGCTGCCCTTCTGGCTGCTGGTCTTCGACTGTCGCCACCTGCCGGCTGGTGGAAGCTGGCTTCGTGGCCTTGTACTTGTTGTCGCTTGGTTGCTGTCGCCGACTAGTGTCACCAGCCGGAGTCCGAGGAGCCTGAGGAGCTACCTTGCCGGATGCATCAACTAGGATCTCTGCCTTCATGGAGGAATCGGCCGTGGCGTGCTTGTCAGCGATGATCAGCAGTTCGTCGCGAGTCGCAGGCTCGTCGCAGAGAAGTTGGTGCTTGAGGAGGGTGCCCTCTCGGCACCCGGCGATGAAGTATTCGATGGCCTGCACCTCATGCACGCCTTCACAGGAGTTGCACAGCTCAGCCCAGCACGTGAGATAGTCGCGAGTCGATTCGCTGGGCCCTTGGACGCACAAGGAGAGTTGACGGGGATTGGGAGACTGCTTGTATGTGCTGGTGAAGTTGCGGATGAAGGATTCAGTGAAATCAACCCAGCTGTTGATGATGCGGGGCTTCAGGTTGTTAAGCCATGTCCGGGCTGTGCCCTAGAGCATGAGTGGGATGTATTTCACAGCAACGCACTTGTTGCTGTTTGCTATGCTGACGGCCGTGGAGTAGTCGACCAGCCAGTCCTCTGGCTTCACGGAACCAGTGTACTTGGGCGTATCTCTTGGGAGCGTGAACCCTTTAGGGAAGGGCTCATCTCGGATTTGTGGGCCGAAACAAGGCGGACCCAACGCGTCTTCTTCTTCTAGCGCCAGGGATCAGTTGAGGCAGTCGATCCGGTGGCAGGCATCGTTTTCTCCGACTCCTTCTCGGCGACCAAGGCGGTCGCCGAGTTTTGGGTGTGTGACAGGCAGTGGAGTGGGGTGCCTTTCTCCGTGAGGCGGAGGGGGAGGTGGGTCGCCTTGCCGCTCCACTGCTCCAGGGTGGCCGTCTGTGTCATGCTCGATGGAGAGGTGAGTCCGACTACGGCTGGCAGTCGGCTCATTCCCTCTTCTTCCACGGGCGCCACCAGTCGGCATTTAGGATGTCGCGCCATGATCCTGGTGAAGGGCGGTTCGTTGTTCCGCCGGACGGGCACTTCGGTGCGGCAGCCGGCTTCGTGCTGCTCGGTGGCCACGTCAAGGAGCTGTTGGACTCGCTCCGTCATGTGGCGACACTCGTCGCCCTCATACTTGTCCAGCTCATCTGTCACCGCCTGGGCGGCCCGAATGTTCTCTGCAGGCATGGCGTCGATGGGACGATCCATCCAGAACATGCTGGAGATGGTCAGGCCACGCTGCCGGATCGAGCTGATGTGGCTAGGCCCCTCAGGAGCCGGCGTGCCGCCAACAGCTCGGCCCATCTCGCGCCGGTAGGCTTCCGAGAGGCATCGCATGCTGGCCAGTCGGTGGGTGCTCTCGACGAGCTGGACGCGGCGTGCTTCCAGCCTCTCAGCATCTGCGTCTTCCGGTATGGGCGCTGACAAATCTCACAGCGCCGCATCGAGTGGGTCTCGGACGCCTCCGTCCGAGTGCTCACCATTGTTGATCACCAGCACCTCTGTGATGGTGCTCCTGCTGCTGTGCTCATGAGGAGGCGGCTCGTTGTAGACAACCACGTTGGTGGGGAACGCGTCAAGCGACGCCGTGTCGGAATCGATGATCATCGGGTCGGTGGAGCCAACAGACTCCATGTCCACAGCAGGCTTGCTGGTGACGTGAAGCTGGTCGAGGAGGCTGACGAGGCGGCTCTTGGGGCAGTCGGTGCCCGCGTCGGACGCAGGCTCGTCGGAGAGGCGGATCTCGCCATCGAGGTCGGGTGCTGGACCCGGCTGTCAGTGTCTCTGGTCGCCGGCTTCTCCGCCGGTAGCTGGGGCCCGCCGCCTGGTGGGACCCGCCAACTAGTCGGGTACGGAGCTGACAGGCCGTCCCCGCTGATGGCGGGTCTGGTTGGTGGTTGATCACTGTAGCCGTGCTGCTAATGACGCAGGCTTGGTCAGTGGGGCGTGGCTACGGTCCCGTCGCCTGGTGGCAGATCACTGTAGCCACACCACGTCTTATCTGGTTAATGGTTCACGGGCCCCTAGGGAGGAACTGGCCGCCTGCTGGAAGCCGGCCTCCCTCAGGTCCGGCTAGTCCGGCCTCCGCCGTCTTCCAGGCTCTGACTACCTGGTAGAGTACCTGGTAGAGCCCGCCGCCTGTGGGCTGTACCGACAATCCATCGTGGGAACAGGGCTCCGCATGTCAGGAATGACGTCAAGGGGGAAGTGCCAACAGTGACGCGTTGTGCGGAGATCTTCGCCTGTACGGGGCACTGTAGCCATGCCAAGCCCAGGATTCGTGGGTGAGGGGCTACACTGTAGCCTCACCCAGTCTTGTCCTCTTGATGAGGGGCGCAAACTCTGAGGGTGCTGGATGGCCGCCTGCTAGAAGCCGGCCTCTCCGGAGGCCGTTTGCTAGGAGCCGGCCGGTCTTGGCGCCGTCTGCTGGTACTTGGCCGTCTTCGGGCTGCCGACCGTTGAGCTAGCCGGCCACCGGAAGGTGGCGCTTTATTCTGAAGTCTTGTGGGGCGGAGCCGGCCCAAAGTCTTGAAAGGCTCAGGGACTCGGGTGAGGCTACCCGTGGCCCATTACTCCGACATGGTTGTTCTGACTAGACTGTTGATTGTACCCTCCCTAGTTACCTTGCCTTGATAACCAGAATTTGAACCGCCGCGCCAAAGCCAGACCCTTGGGGACTAGATCCTCACCCGCCAGGCAGCCCATTGTTATTACCATGATTCTGATTAAAGCTGTAATTTCTATAATCTTGCATGATAAAACAATCTTTCCAAGCATGGGTGGCTAGTTTATTAGGCAGACTGTGTTTCGGGCAAGGTTCATTCATCATTGCTTCAATATTGAAGTTTTTCCCTCTAAATGACGGCTTACAATTGCCGTTACGACGCTGGTTTTTAGACCCAGCGTTGGTATTAGCTACTAGATCTGACCCGCCTTCGGGTGTCTTCGCTTACCACCATTGCCTTGGTTATTTCCATTGCCACTCTTTTTGCCTTTGTTTTATTTCTCCTCATCAGATCCAGGGTCCTTGGTGCTGTCAGAGTCGGCATATTTAATGAGAGCCACCATGAGCTCACCCATGTCATTACAATAATGCTTGAGCCGCCCAAGCTTCTGCTTAAGGGGGGTGAAATGACAGTTCTTCTCCAAGACCAAGACCGCTTGGTTCGCCGCGATACTATCTGATGAGTGAATAATTGCATAGACCCGCCGGACCCAATGATGGGCTGACTCATCCTCACGCTGCACGCAGTTATCCATATCAATAATCGTTAGAGGTTGTTTGCATGTTCCTTGAAAATTCTTAATGAACCACTCTTTCAACTCTGCCCATGAATTGATAGAATTAGGAGGCAATCCTTTTAACCATGTATGATCTGGCCCGTCTAATATCATAGTAAAGTACTTGGCACAGACCGCATCATTGACATCCAACATCTCCATGGCGAGCTCATAACTCTCGATCCAGCCTTCAGGGGGAGGTCAGTTGTATAATTGGGCACCTTGCGAGGACCGTTAAAATCCTTAGGCAGACGTTCATTATGCAATGCTAGCACCAAGCATGTCACTCCAACCATCCTAGAGATTGCTCTAGCTCCCATCGAGGTTGAAGGGGTCACCAGAGGCTGCTGATAAGCCCCCAGTTGAGCCGTTACCGCCTCTCAGCAGGCTCTGGCTTCATCCACAATTGCCTAGGCATTAGTGAGGGGTGGGTTATTCCCATGGGGTGGGTCATCCTGGGGCGGTCGACGATGTCGTCACTGCTAGAAACTGTTGGCGACTGAATGCGTCGGTTGTAACTTCGACTTTGGTGAGGGGTCGAATGAACCCGATCACGATTGTAGGAGTAAGCCGCCGGTTGTGCCACAGACGTTCGAAGGAGTTCAACTGCGTACGTGTCTATCGCCTCCGGCGACTCTCCCGCGATCGGAATTGCCGCCAACCATGTTGTCGCTGCTAACATGTTATCCACCGGGTTAGAATAGTGACCAGGCGGTGTCAAAAACTTCCGAGGTGGGGTCTGATCCCTATGGGGCGGGTCTGGCAATCGAGGCTGAGCTGCCGCCCCGCTCCCTGGCACTTCCGCAGCCCGGGTCGTACCTTGCGGGTTACTTGGCCCTGCCCTAGGCCTGTTAAAAAGATTTCGTGCCTCATATTGCAACGGCAGACGGGTCTGGTGTCTCCTTCGAAGAACAACGTTGGAGGCATCCTGATCCAAGCTTAAGCGAAAAGTTTCCTCCCTTATCCGCTGTGAATCCACATCTAACTGGGCCTGCTCCGTCGCCATCCTGACGTTCTCCTAGGCTTTTGTTATCTAATCTCGCACCTTCCAATTTCTGCATTGTGATCTGCTTGATTCGCTGCAGTAACCTCTGTTGCTCACAAGGTTGTCAAAGTGCCCAAGAGATCCGACAAAGCTTGAGCCGACAAAGTGCCTGACCCACTAGCTCCTGCCACCGCAGCAGCGGTTGATCCAGATGCCATAGCAGAAGTCATTGATGAATTAAGAAACAACCCAGTGCTAGCCATGAAGATTGCAGCCCTAGATGGCGGCTCATAAGGGGTCTAGAATACTGTTGTCATCAGAATAGCCCCCAAGCCTACAGTCTTCAAGCCGATAAATTTACTCCGTCTCTCCAGTTGAGGACTCATCTCCTGAATAGATGGAAGTCTCTCATCAGGATACAGAATCTTCTTCCAGACCCGCGCCATGTAAGAAACCTACGAAAGCGCGCTTTCGGCCGGGTTGAACTTGGGCGGGTTGTGTGCACCGAGCCGACTCAACGAGGTTGGTGGAGATGTCCGGCTCAGGCTCAGATTCGCTGATCTTGCCAATGAATACGTGAATCCCGTTGAAGGGGACCCGGTACCCGTAGCAATTGAGTCAGCCTCAGGGCCCCAGCCGGCGTCGTCGATGTAGAGCTTGCCGCGGCGACTCATAGTCATCCTGCTAATGGTGTATCCCTTGATGCCTTGGAAATTTCCCTTCAAGAACTCGAAACCACCATGCTCTGGCCAACGGTGGGCGCCAACTGCCGTGGTTTTGTCACGGCAGATGTCCTTGTGAAAGGACTTAAGCATGGATCCATCACAACATAGGTTAGCTTAAAGGGGATGATCGGGACGAGAGACACGAGTTTACCCCGGTTCGGCCCCTCACAACGAGGTAAAAGCCTACGTCCTGCTTTGTGTTGTATTGATTGGATATCGATTACAAGGGAGCAGAATTGCTTGACCTAGCTATCGATCAATTGTTTCGTGAGTTAACCCGTCGCAGGGTCTTGCCTTTATATGCACAGGTCATGGCCCTGGCTTACAAGAGTCCAAGTCAGATCACACAACATGATTGATCTGGATTCTAAATCACCTTGCCTTTCAAGAAAAGTCATCATCGGGCGGCTTACAAGCGTCGGGTCTCGCACCATCTTATGGGCTTGGGCCTTCAGTGGCTCACCGTGTAAGTCGCCCACCGGGTTCTCCATCTGGCCTCTTGGGCCTACTTGGACTTAAATGTGAGTCACCAACAGTGTAACTCGGCCCCTCCTGGGGGGGTCACACTGCGGGGTTATATCCGCAACAAGAACTTTGAAGGGTTAGAGCTCCATCAGATACCGTGGCTCAAGAACCAAGCAACTGATGATTTGGCGAAGATAGGTTCCGCTCAGAAGGAAGTGCTACTTCTTGAGCTTGGTGTTGGTTTTTCCCTTGAAGAGGAAAGGATGATGCAACAAAGTAGAGATAAGTATTTCCCTCAGTTGAGAACCAAGGTATAAATCCAGTAGGAGGTACAAGCAAGTCTTCAATATATGCACCTGCACAAACAATCAAACACTTGCACCCAACGCGATAAAGTGGTTGTCAATCCCTTCCCGGTCACTTGCAAGGGTGAGATCTGATAGAGATAGATATAAGAGAAATAAAAGTAAATAAAATTCAGCGAGGTATTTTTGGGTTTTTAGTTTTATAGATCTGAAATATATGATGGAAAATAGACCCGGGGGCCATAGGTTTCACTAGAGGCTTCTCTCTTGAATAAAGCATACGGTTGGTAAACAAATTACTATTGAGCAATTGATAGAAAAGCGCATAGTTATGATGGTATCTAAGGCAATGATCATGAATATAGGCATCACGTCTGTGACAAGTAGACCAAAATGATTTCTACTACTATTACTCCACACATCGACCGCTATCCAGCATGCATCTAGAGTATTAAGTTCATAAGAATGGAGTAATGCCTTAAGCAAGATGACATAATGTAGAGGGATAAACTCAAGCAATATGATATAAACCCCATATTTTTACCCTTAGTGGCAACAATACAATACGTGCCTCGCTGCCCCTTCCCTCATTGGGATTGGACACCGCAAGATTGAACCCATCACAAAGCACCTCTCCCATTGCAAGATAGATCAATCTAGTTGTCCAAACCAAATTAATAAATCGGAGAGAAATACATAGCTATCGACACATATAAGAATTCAGAGGAGACTGAAATAATATTCGTACATAATCTGATCATAAATCCACAATTCATCGAATCTCAACAAACACATCGCAAAAGAAGACTACATCAGATAGAACTCCAAGAACATCGATGAGAACATCGTATTGAAGATCACAGAGAGAGAATAAGCCATCTAGCTACTAGTTATGGATCTGTAGGTCTATGGTAAACTACTCACGCGTCATCGGTAACCCTCCATGATCGATTCCCCCTCCGGCAGATCGCCGGAAAAGGCCCCAAGATGGGATCTCACGAGGTCAGAGGCTTGAGGTGGCGGAAAATTATTTTTGTGGACACTTCTTACGGTTTGGGAATATTTGGGAATTTATAGAGGTGGAACTAGGGTTAGAAGACCTCCGAGGGGCCCACAAGCAAGGGGCCGCCCCCTAGGGCGCGCCCTGAAGGCTTGTGGCCTCCTCAGGAACCTTCTGGCCCTCTCTCCAAGTTACGTAGGTGTCTCCTGGTCTAAGAAAAGTCATCGCGAAAGTTTTATTCCGTTTGGACTCTGTTTGGTAACTAAAAAGCCAAAAACAAGGAAAAACAACAACTAACACTAGGCACTAGGTTAATAGGTTAGTCCCCAAAAATGATGTAAAATAGTAGTCCCTCCGTTCCATAATGTAGTGTCTATAGATTTTTACAAAAGTCAAACATGATAAGTGTTGACCGTGTTTATAGAGAAAAGTAGGTACATCTAGAATACCAAATGCACATAATTGGATACATCGTGAGTTATATTTTCATAATGTACATGTTTTGTATTGTAGATGTAGACAGTTTTCTCTATACACTTGGTCAAAGTTGACAAAGTTTAACTTTCACAAAAATATATAGGCACTACATTGTGGAATGGAGGGAGTATATTAATGCATATAAAACATCCAAGACAGATAATATAATATCATGGAACAATAAAAAATTATAGATACGTTGAAGACGTATCGAGCATCCCCAAGCTTAATTCCTGCTCGTCCTCAAGTAGGTAAATGATAAAAACAAAAAAGATTATGTGGAATGCTACCTAACATGTTTATCAATGCAATCTTCTTTATTGTGGCAAGAATATTCAGATCCATGAGATTCAAAACAAAAGTTTAATATTGACATAAAACAATAATACTTCAAGCATACTAATAAAGCAATCATGTCTTCTCAAAATAACATGGCTAAAGAAAGTTATCCCTACAAAATCATATAGTCTGGCTATGCTCCATCTTCATCACACAAAGTATTTCATCATGCACAACCCCGGTGTTAGTCAAACAATTGTTTCATACTTTAATGTTCCCAAACTTTTTCAACTTTCACGCAATACATGAGCGTGGGCCATGGATATAGCACTATGGGTGAAATAGAATATGGTGGCTGTGGAGAAGACAAAAAGAAGCAAAAAGTCTCACATCAACTAGGCAAATTAATGGGCTATGGAGATGCCCATCAATCGATATCGATGCAAGTGAGTAGGGATTGACATGCAACAGATGTACTAGAGCTATAAGTGTATGAAAGCTCGAAAAGAAACCAAGTGGGTGTGCATCCAACTTCCTTTCTTATGAAGACCTAGGGAAATTAGAGGAATCCCATCACTAGAATACACAAGCCAAGTTCTATAATGAAAAATTCCCACTAGTATATGAAATTGACAAAATAGGAGACTCTTTATCATCAAGAACATGGTGCTACTTTGAAGCACAAGTGTGGAAAAAGGATAGTAACATTGTCCCTTCTCTCTTTTTCTCTCATTTTTTCTTTTCTCCCCCCTTTTTGGGCTTCTTTGGCCTCTCTTTTTTGGGCTTCTTTGGCCTCTTTTATTTTCTTTAAAGTCTGTAGACTCATCCCAACTTGTGAGGCAATCATAGCTTCCATCATCCTTTCCTCACATGGGACAATGCTCTAATAATGATGATTATCACCCTTTTATTTACTTACAACTCAATGCTAGAACAAAGATATGACCCTATATGAATGCCTTGTGCATATGAGATCAATATGACAATGATGGTGTGTGTCATAATAAATGGAACGGTGGAAGTTGCATGGTAATATATCTCTGAATGGCTATGGAAATGCCATAGTAGGTAGGTATGGTGGTTGTTTTGAGGAAAGTATGTTGGCATTCTGGGAACGGGGGTCCCCAGACTTGCCTTCTTGCGGCCCGCGGCGTGGCTCCACCAGTGGCCCAGTACGACCCGTCTTCATTAAACAACGCTCAAGACCATCGAGGGGGGCCAAGCCTCGCGAGGCGGATGACACAAGGCCTCCTCACGAGTGGCCTCACCAGGAAGACTCGCGATAAGGCGGAGAGATCAAGGCAAGGGGTACCTCGCGAGGTTCCCGTGATGCAAGCCATGACGACCAAGGCCAGGGGGCGCCAGGCGGGCGCCAGCGCGCGCAGTGTCCTCGTTTCCCCTTTGGTGCTAAGGGGGCAAGCGTAGGCGCGGAGTACCGAGGCATCGAGCAAAGGTTTCCATATCGATGCAACAAGACCAAGACCAGCAAGACGGCAGGACGAAGGTCATCGTGGAGCCCAAGACAGCGTCACCACCAGCGCCTTTGACAGGAGAAGACCACCTTTAGTCAGGATAGCTTGTACTAGTTGTCCCCTTTCAAATTGGCCGTTGTTGGATCCCTTCCCGCTCAATATTTGGGGAGAGGACCAGGGCCTCTATAAATAGGACTAGCCACCACAGTAGGAAGAACACAAGAACAAACAGATCAATTCCTCCCCGAACACCACACCAGCTCAAGAACACCTCTCCTCAGGAGGTTGTTCTTCCCTTGTATCGTTCATCACTAGCCCAAGAGGCAATCCATCACCACCACAAAAGAGTATGGTATTACACCACGACGGTGGCCCGAACCTGTATAAATCTTGTGTCTCTTGTGTTGCGAGTTCATCTAGCTAAGCTTAGGGATCGTGGCGAGGCTGAGAGCGAGATTCGGTGGGGGCAAATCTTCGTGCGCACCCCCGTGTTCGAACCTCAAGGGTTTTGCCGGAACCCAAAATCCGACAAAGTATATGGTGGGTTTAATGCACCGGTGAAAGTTGCATGATACTAAATAGGCTAGCATCTAATGGTGCAAGAGTGAGAGTGCTGATGTCTACTACACAACCTACTTCTTGTAGACGTTGTTGGGCCTGCAAGTGCACAGGTTTGTAGGACAATAGCAAATTTCCCTCAAGTGGATGACCTAAGGTTTATCAATCCGTGGGAGGCGTAGGATGAAGATGGTCTCTCTCAAACAACCCTGCAACCAAAACAAAGAGTCTCCTGTGTCCCACACCCAATACAATGGTAAATTGTATAGGTGCACTAGTTCGGTGAAGAGATGGTGATACAAGTGCAATATGGATACTAGATATAGGTTTTTGTAATCTGAAATAATAAAAACAGCAAGGTAACTAATGATAAAAGTGAGCGTAAACAGTATTGCAATGATAGGAAACAAGGCATAGGGTTCATACTTTCACTAGTGCAAGTTCTCTCAACAATAATAACATAGATAGATCATATAACAATTCCTCAACATGCAACGAAGAGTCACTCCAAAGCAACTAATAGCGGAGAACAAACGAAGAGATTATGGTAGGGTACGAAACCACCTCAAAGTTATCCTTTTTGTTCTATCTATTCAAGAGTTCGTAGTAAAATAACATAAAGCTATTCTTTCCGCTCAATCCATCATAGAGTTCATACTAGAATAACACCTTAAGACACAAATCAATCAAAACCCTAATGTCACCTAGATACTCCATTGTCACCTCAAGTATCCATGGGCATGATTATACGATATGCATCACACAATCTCAGATTCATCCAACCAACACAAAGTACTTCAAAGAGTGCCCCAAAGTTTCTACTGGACAGTCAAGACGAAAACGTGTGCCAACCCCTATGCATAGGTTCATGGGAGGAACCCACAAGTTGGTCACCAAAACATACATCAAGTGGCACGTGAAATCCCATTGTCACCATAGATAAACAGGGCAAGACATACATCAAGTGTTCTCAAATCATTAAAGACTCAATCCGATAAGATAACTTCAAGAGGAAAACTCAATTCATCAGAAGAGAGTAGTGGGGGAGAAACATCATAGGATCCAACTATAATAGCAAAGCTCGCGATACATCAAGATCGTGCCATAGAGAGAACACGAGAGAGAGAGAGAGAGAGATCAAACACATAGCTACTGGTACATACCCTCATCCCCGAGGGTGAACTACTCCCGCCTCATCATGGAGAGCGTCGGGATGATGAAGATGTCCAACGGTGATGGGTTCCCCCTCTGGCAGCATGCCGAAACGGGCACCCGAGAGTTTTTTGGTGGCTACAGAGGCTTGCGGCGGCGGAACTCCCGATCTATCTTCGTTATTGATGTTTTTAGTGTACATAGGCTTATATAGGTGAAAGAAGTCGGTCGGGGGAGCCTCGAGGGGCCCACGAGAGGGTAGGGCGCGCCCAGGGGGTGGGCGCGCCCCTATCTCGTGGCCTCCTCGGTGATCCCCTGGCTTGCACTCCAAGTTCCTAGGATTGGTTCTGTTCCAAAAATAACTGTTCTGAAGGTTTCATTCCGTTTGGACTTTGTTTGATATTCCTTTCCTTCGAAATACTCAAACAGGCAATAAAACAGCAATATGGGTTGGGCCTCCGGTTAATAGGTTAGTCCCAAAAGTAATATAAAATTGTATAATAAAGCCCGCAATCATTCAAAATAGATAATAAAATACCATGAATGCTTCATAAATTATAGATACGTTGGAGACATATCAACATCCGCAAGCTTAATTCCTACTCGTATTCGAGTAGGTAAATGATTAAAGAAAGAATTTATGAAGTGTGAATGCTAGAAGGTGCACAAGTTTGATTAATGATAATTTCAATCACCTTTTCTAGCATGATAATATGTCATAACAGTAGTTCATCTCATAAAACTTCTCACGATAAAGTAACAAGCAATTCACATGTCAAAGCATAGACCATAAACTTTCTTGAAAACTAGCAAACTTCATTCTCAGTCATCAAACAATTGCAATTCATCTTATTTTCAGGAATAGCAAACTCCACATACTCAACTACCATATAGTCTTCTACAATTGCTAATACTCACGCAATACTAATGGTTAGGGAGTTTCAATCGGACACTGAGAAAGATAGGGGCTTATAGTGTTGCCTCCCAACGTATTCACCTTTGGGTGATGTCGACAATAATAGTTCATGCTAACTTACATCCAATTGGATATATATCAGGATCTTCCCAACACGAGGTGCTTGCCAAAGTATAAAATGAAAAAGGGAAAGGTGAACATCACCTTGACTCTTGCATAAAAGTAAAAGACAGAAAGTAAAAGATAGGCCCTTCGCAGAGGGAAGCAGAGGTTGTCATACGCTTTTAGGGTTGGATGCACAAAATCTTAATTTGAATGAACGTCACTTTATATTGCCACTTGTATATGGACCTTTATTATGCAGTCCGTCGCTTTTATTGCTTCCATAACAAGATTGTATAATGCTATTTTCTTCACACCAAAAGATCATACATATTTAGAGAGCAAGTTTTATTGCTTGCACCGATGACAACTTACTTGAAGGATCTTACTCAATCCATAGGTAGGCATGGTGGACTCTCATGGCAAAACTGGGTTTAAGGGTATTTGGAAGCACAAGTAGTATCTCTACTTGGTGCAAGGAATTTGTCTAGCATGAGGGGCAAAGGCAAGCTCAACATGTTTGAATGATCCATGACAATATACTTTAACTGAGATGTGAGAAAACATAACACATTACGTTGTCTTGCTTGTCCAACATAAACTCTTTAGCATGTCATACTTAACGAGTGCTCCCAATTATAAAAGATGTCTAGGATAGTGTATTTATATGTGAAATCTCTCTTCCTTCAATATTCTTTCATGAATTGTTCAAATGACCAATACAATGCTTGCCAACCTTCAATAAATTTACAACCTCTACTTCTTAGATGTGAAGTCATTACTCCCCATGGGATAAGCAAATGAGGCATATAAAATTTCAGATTTATGACAATCAACTCATTCAACCATTTACTCATAGGATATAATTGAAGCACACGAGTAAAAGACAAACTACTCCAAAAAGATATAAGTGAAGATCAATGAGTAGCTAAATAATTATGTAACTATGTGAAGACTCTCTCTCATTTAAGAATTTCAGATCTTGGTATTGTATTCAAACAGCAAGCAAAACAAAATAAAATGGCATTGCAAGGATAGCACAACTCAAGTGAAGAAGCAAAAACTTAGGCTCAACCGATACTAACCGATAGTTGTTGAAGAAGAAAGGTCGGATGCCTAACGGGTAATCCCCAAGCTTAGATGCTTGAGACTTCTTGAAATATTATCTTGGGGTGCCTTGGGCATCCCCAAGCTTGAAATTTTGTGTCTCCTTAATTCCTTTTATATCTCGGTTTCTCTTTTTATCAAAAGCTTCATCCACACCAAACTCAACCAGAACTCGTGAGATAGGTTAGTATAAACCAATGTAAAACCTTATCATTTTCTACTGTAGTGTAATGCCCCGGATCCGATGCGCCAGGTGTCCTCCAGTTATTCGTCGTTGTTGCCATGTCATTTGCTTGCGTGTTGAAATTTTCCATGTCATCATATGTATTGCATCATCATGTTTTTCAAAACTTGCATCCGTTCGGGTTCCGCCGGTTCTCTCCGTTGTCCGTTCTGAGCACAGACACTCTCGCCGTGCCCTGTCGCCCCCTCTCAGACCTTGTTTCGTGAGCGGAAGAAAAACATTCTCGGAATGGACCGAGATTTGCCGAGTAGCCTTGGTATAGCACCGACAGACCACCCGTCAAATTTCGTTCCATTTGGAGGTCCTTTGATGCCCCACCGGTTAACCGCGTAGCCCGAAACCCCTCTATCTTTGCAACCCAGCCCCCCTTCACCACAGCCCATGAGACCATCCAAACCCCCTCCATGCTCTCGGTCGTTCGATCACGATCGTGTGGGCGAAAACCGCTCCTCATTTCGACTCCCCTAGCTCCCTCTACCTATAACAACGTCCTCCTCCTCCATTTTTCGCGGATGAACCCTAGCCTTCCTCTCTCTCCACCGGACATGTCCAACCCCACGCCGGACATGTCCACCATGTCCCCCGCGCCTCCTCTCTCTCCTCCCAGTGCCGCCGGCCATCGCACGGGCCCGCGGGACCCGAATCGGGCCCGCCCGAGCCAGTCTGCCTCCCGCCGCCGCCCGTGAGGGCCTGAACCTCGCCGCCGCCGCCGGGCTCTGCCCAGCGCCCC
>NC_041383.1:478570115-478577330 GCF_002162155.2 Triticum dicoccoides | reverse complement strand
GCCCTGCGCTGGCCGCCGCCTCCGGCCACGTGCCGCCCAACCTCGACCGCGTCGCCTCACTGCTCTGCACCTGACGCCACTCGCCGGAGCCCCACCGCCATGCGCCGCCGCCTCCCCTGCTCAAGCTCCGCCGCCGCCAAGGCACCGACCCACCCAGCCGGATCTCGCGCCGCTCCGGCCTCGGGCTAGCCGGATCCGCCGCCCGCCGCGCCGTTTCTTCCCTGACCCGCCGCTCCTCTCGACGCCGGAGCCGGCCACCGCGTCCCCGCGTCGTCCCCGACCTCCTCCGTCCTACGCCCCTCGCCGGCCTCCCCCTCGCCGGAGAGCTCGCCGGAGCTCTTCTCCAGCCAGATCCGTGAAGATGGACCAGATCCACCAAGACCGTGAACCAAACGCATCGTCCCGCGCCCAGATCCCTCTGTCCCGCACCGTCCCGTCCACGTTTTCGCGGGGTATATTTTCTCTAAGTCCTTGTTTTCTAACATTCTGATGCACTGTTTGCGATGCCATAACTTAATACTCATTTCTCCGATTTGTGCATATAATATATAAAAATGTTAATTGTGAGATGCTCTTCATTTTGTTCCATTGTGCCATGCTTGTTTGAGTCCATCTTGATGCCCTTATCATCATTGCAAAAGTGTTATATGATGTTGACTGTTGTCTGTTAACAGAACTTGTTGTTTTGTCTTTTTCATTGCATTTTGTGTGTGCATCCTATGAGCTTGAGGTCTACATGAATTTTGAGCTACATCATGCCATCTTTACAATGGTGCAACCCATGTATTTTTGCGAGTCTTGTAGTGAGTGCATCACGCTTGTGTAGTAGGGTACTTGTTGTTACTGTTTTGCTAGGCTGAATCTGCTATATCATGATACTATGTAAACCTGCTACTACAAGTCATTCTATGCATAATCTGGAGATGTTCACTAAGGACCTTGGTTGCATTTATACAAGTCATTTTATACATGGTGCAGAGCAAGTGATTCTATGCATGATTCTATGTAAACCTGCTACTACAAGTCATTCTATACAAGTCATTTTATACATGCCATGCTCTATCCATACATGACCTTGGTTGCATTTATAGCATGTTGTAGCTTGTTGTAATCTTGCTCTCAAGTTGCTAAATAATGTTACTGTCAGCCTGTTAACATTAATTTTAGTTTTGCCATGTGTTTTGTCTAGTGATCCATGCACCCTATAAACTTTATCTTGCCATGCTTAGATTTATAAATATGTTATCTTACTGTTGATCACCTTGTTATGCCATGTATTGCTCTGTGGTGAGTGGTACAAGCTCACCAACATGCCTACTTATCGTTGTTCCTGCCATGTACTATTTTTCTGAATCTCTCATATCATTTGCCATGTTTGCATGGTTGCTACCATGTTTTCTGTTGATCTTTGGAATTAGTTCAGTAAGGGAGTTTTGTTCTTTGTCTTCCGTGTTAGCATGCCATGCCTTTGTTTGCCATGTTAGGTTCCCGTAACATGTTGTTTGATAGCTCTAAACATTGCAACCTGGTGTTATTTCTGCCATGTCCAGTGATTTCTGCAAGTCTGAAACTGTTATAATTTGCAGTCTTGCCATGTCCTTTTGAGCATGTTATATTGTTTTCTGGAGATAGCTCAGTGTTCATGTTTTGTCATGCTTTACATGTACTTCATTCCCATGCCTTTTGTTTTCATGTTGAGGTGTTGTAGCATATTGTTTTGATGCTTGCTAGATGCCTAGTTGCTGTTTTGGATAGCTTGTCCTTTAAAACTTGTATAGAGTGTATGTGTTGAACCGTTGCTCCGTTTGGAGTGTGCTCTATATGAAACTTGCTTAGATTTGCATATAATTTAATCTTGTCATTCTGAATCCTTGTTTTGAGAGTGTTGTTTGATGTTTGAATGCATTTTACATCAATGCCATGTTTAACTTGTTTTGCTCATATCTTCTAGGCCGTAGCTCCAAACTAAATGAACTTTATATGTAACTTGACTAGAATTTCGTGTAGATCATCTTGGTGCATCTTAACTTGCTATTTAACAACTTGAACATAAAGTTTATTCAGATCTGGACCAATTTCGAAATTTGCATATGAGGACTTACCGGAATTGTTATATGTTGTTTCCGGCCTCATTTAAACTTGCTTTGATGTGTTGCTCTTGTATGATTCATATCTTGCCATGAGTAGCTTCAGGTAGCCTTTGTCATGCATCATACTTGGTTGAGAATCCTGCCATGTCTATGTGTTGTGTGTTTACCGTGTGTTTGCTTCTTTCCAGTTGTGCTCCTTCTCGTTAGTTCCTGTTTCATTGCGTTCGTGAGGATTCGTTCGTCTACGCTTGGTTCGTATTCATGATTTCATCTTCTTCATGGACTCGTTCTTCTTCCTAGCGGGATTTCAGGCAAGATGACCATCACCTTGGATCTCATTACTATCATTGCTATGCTAGTTGATTCGTTCTATCGCTATGCTGCGCTACCTATCACTTGTTCTTCAAGCCTCACAATTGCCATGTCAGCCTCTAACCTTTTCACCCTTCCTAGCAAACCGTTGCTTGGCTATGTTACCGCTTTGCTCAGCCCCTCTTATAGCGTTGTTAGTTGTAGGTGAAGTTGAAGATTGCTCCATGATGGACATGATTCTGTTGGGATATCACAATATCTCTTATTTAATTAATGTACCTATATACTTGGTAAAGGGTGGCAGGCTCGACCTTATGCCTGGTGTTTTGTTCCACTCTTGCCGCCCAAGTTTCCTTCATACCGGTGTTATGTTCCTTGATTTTGCATTCCTTACGTGGTTGGGTGATTTACGGGACCCCCTTGACAGTTCACTTTGGATAAAACTCCTCCAGCAAGGCCCAACCTTGGTTTTACCATTTGCCTACCTAAGCCTTTTTCCCTTGGGTTTCCAGAGCCCGAGGGCCATCTTTATTTACCCCCTCCCGGGCCAGTGCTCCTTCGAGTGTTTGTCCAAACTAGAGCCACTTGCAGCGCCACCTCGGGGAAACTTGAGGACTGGTTTTAGTTGTACATAGTGTTCATCCGGTGTGCCCTGAGAACAAGATATGTGCAGCTCCTATCGGGATTTGTCGGCACATCGAGCGGTCTTGCTAGTCTTGTTTAAACATTGTCGAAATGTCTTGTAAACCGAGATTTCGAGACTGACCGGGTCTTCCTGGGAGAAGGAATATCCTTCATTGATCGTGAGAGATTGTGATGGGCTAAGTTGGGACACCCCTGCAGGGTTTAAACTTTCAAGAGTCGTGCCCGCGGTTATGTGGCAGATGGGAATTTGTTAATGTCCGGTTGTAGAGAACTTGACACTTGACTTAATTAAAACGCATCAACCGCGTGTGTACCCGTGATGGTCTCTTTTCGGCGTAGTCCGGGAAGTGAACATGGTTTTGGGTTATGTTTGACGTAAGTAGGAGTTCAGGATCACTTCTTGATCATTACTAGCTTCACGACCGTTCCGTTGCTTCTCTTCTCGCTCTTATTTGCATATGTTAGCCACCATATCATGCTTAGTCGCTGCTGCAACCTCACCACTTTACCGCTTCCTTACCCATTAAGCTTTGCTAGTCTTGATACCCATGGAAATGGGATTGCTGAGTCCTCGTGGCTCACAGATTACTACAACACCAGTTGCAGGTGCAGGTTTTGCGATGATCATGACGCGAGAGCAATGTTACCTATTTTGGACTTCTTCTACTTCTTCTTCGATCAGGGGATAGGTTCCAGGTCGACAGCTTGGGCTAGCAGGGTGGATGTCATTTGAGTTTCTGTTTGTGTTTCATCCGTAGTTGGATGGTGCTCTTATGTAAGATGATGTTGTATTCATGTGGCATTGTATGCCTTTTGTATGTATCCCCATCTATTATGTAATGTTGATGAAATGATATCCACCTTCCAAAAGCGTATCAATATGCGGTTCTATCCTTGGTGGGACCTTTGAGTCTCTTTAGGATAACATCACATATTGGCCGTGACAAGTTGGTATCAGAGCCTCGAACGGCCATAGGAGCCTCCCCTTGGTTGATCGTAGTTGGCCGTTGTCGAGTCTAGAAGAAAAACTGATTTCGGAGTCTAGTTATATCGGAGAGTAGGAATTCTTTTTACTCCTGAGCCCCTTCGTCGCTTTGGTGAGAAATCTTGACGTAGGTGTTTTGAATTACTCCTCTTCCCTTTCAAACTTTCTTTAGGATCACGCAGTTGGTTTTCGATCGTTGTTCCCGAGCTCTTTGCATCCGGTGCATTTCTCATGAAGTTGACTCGAGCCTCTTCATCTTTGCCAAGTTCAATCCATAGTTGTCTTCTTTTCCCACCCGCCCACCCTTTTTATTCTCGGAGCCGGAGTCCGTAATCGAGTATCCATCCTACTTGTGCGAAGTATTTGCTTTATTTCAACCGGTGTTTCCTCTTGAAGTTATTCATAGGTTTTCCCCATCCAAGTTGCCTTTGCTTTCCCGCCCTCCCACCCTCTTCTTCCGGAGCCTGAGTCTGTTTCGAGCATCAATTTCATTCGTGCGGAGCCTTTTCAGTCTTTCGTAAATTATTTCAACCGGTGAATTCTCTTTTGTTTGACATTATTCATCTCTTTTCCGGTGGACTCAATTCAAGTTTTTTCGGGTTGATCACATTCTTTTCCTTGGATCAAGTGTTCTCCTTGCTCGTTTGCCTCTCGCCATTCAATCATTCCAGAGTTTGGAAGACGTCTCAGGACATTCATCTGTGTTCCAATTAATTTGAGGTTGTCACCTCATTCAAATATTTCAATTGTTCCGGTGCTTCATCTATTTGTTCAACAATCCTTTCCAACGGTGTTTTCTTTTAGTGGGCCCTAACCCATAGGTCTTTTCCTAGGATCTTACCTGACTCTTCTAACTATTCCGGAGCTATTCCCAAATTCTTTTCAAAGTGTGACGTAAGAATGGATTTCATCAGTCAGATGCCATCCCCAAGATCGCTTTCAAATTCTTTTCACCTTTGGCTCGACCCTTCCTCTTTTCATTCTCCCGGAGTATCTCAGTAATTTTGGTGGTGTTTTCTCGCCGTTAGTTCAAGATTGAAGAAGAGTTTTTCCTCTAAATCTTGTCCGTTCTCTCGAAGATTCATGGTTCTAGCTTCATGTTATCCTCTCGAATTATTCCAATTGGCATAAATTACTTTTCTTAGCCATCCGGAGTTTGTCAGAAGTTGTTTTCCCGTTTCTTTTCACCGGAGGCCATCGTTCCAGAAGAATTCATCGTCCTCACATTTCAACTACCGTTATCCAATTATCCCAGCACTTTGTTCAAGTGCTCATTAATCAGTTCGAGTTATTCCCGTTCTTTTGCATCTAAATCCCCTCAAGCATATTTGATCTTCTAATTCTTCCTGGTGATTTATTCTCTTTCATGAGTCATTTTCGAATTCTTATGGTGGTTCGTTCAAGATTATTTTTCCTTGATTATCATTTTAATCCATTCGTTCTTTCCAATCCTAACGGTGGTTCATTGAATACCTTCCTAAAGGTGGCGCCATATACTCCTCAATCCTTTTCAAGGGGAATAAGTTGCATGCCAAATCCGGTTGTCATCAATTAAATTTGATGAGGATAAGCATAATGTTATTCTTATTCTTATTTCATCGTCGGAGTTTGTTCGTGATGAATAAATTCTAGTTCCAAGCGTTTTCATCTTTTCTTTTCCGGAGTTCAAATTTTCCTCGGCCATTTCGTCGGAACCTCCATCTAAATCACCGCAAGCTTTAATCTTTTCTTTCATCGTTCATTATATCTCATCATCTTTTTGTCACCCGAGTTCTTCATGGTGGTTCTTCATGATTTAATCCATTCTTCAAGTGTTCATCAGGATTTTTGTTGGTGGAGTTGAAGTATCTTTTCTTCTCGCGTCTCGAAGTGCAAATAATTCTCCTTTTTCTTTTGAAGTGGAGTTTTGCATTTCTTCATTCTTCTCACCTATTCAGACATTTGGTTATGGTATAATTCCACCTCAAGTTTTGAGATGTTTTTGATAAGTCCACAACAAGCTTATTATTTTGTTGTTGATTTTCTCAACAACTCCGTTCATTCCTTCCTTCTAAGTTCTTTTCATTTCATTATTTCAATTCTTCCGGAGGCATTGCGTTGTTTATCTCATCAAGTGCCATCCCATCTTGTGAAGTTCATGTTCTATTGCTTCCATTTTCTATCGGAGTGTTGCCTAAATTCTTTCATTCTTATCCCTTTTCTATCTTGTTCTAACCGGAGTGGTTTCAAAGTCTATCTTATTCGTTGAGTTTTTGATTCTTGTCATACTCGTCATTCCTCTTTTCTACCTGAGTTGTTTCGACTTTGTTCATCTTCTCTCTTGCGTTCTTACTTCACCTCTTCCTCTTTCTCTTCCTTCTCGTTCCTAAGATCTCGGGACGAGATCTCTTGTTAGTGGAGGAGAGTTGTACCTCCCCGGATCCGATGCGCCAGGTGTCCTCCAGTTATTCATCGTTATTGCCATGTCATTTCCTTGCGTGTTTCATTTTGCCATGTCATCATATGCATTGCATCATCATGTTTTTCGGAACTTGCATCCGTTCGGGTTCCACCAGTTCTCTCCGTTGTCCGTTTTGAGCACAAACACTCTCGCCGTGCCCTGTCGCCCCCTCTCAGACCTTGTTTCATGAGCGGGAGAAAAACATTCTCGGAATAGACCGAGATTTGCCGAGTGGCATTGGTATAGCACCGACAGACCGCCCGTCAAATTTCGTTCCATTTGGAGGTCGTTTGATGCCCCAATGGTTAACCGCGTAGCCCGAAACCCCTCTATCTTTGCAGCCCAGCCCCCCTTCACCACAGCACATGAGCCCATCCAAACCCCCTCCATGCTCTCGGTCGTTCGATCACGATGGTGTGGGCGAAAACCGCTCCTCATTTGGCTCCCCTAGATCCCTCTACCTATAGAAACGTCCTCCTCCTCCATTTTTCGCGGATGAACCCTAGCCTTCCTCTTCCTCGCGCCGCTGGACACGTCCAACCCCACGCCGGACATGTCCACTGTGTCCCCCACGCCTCCTCTCTCTCCTCCCAGCTCCACCGGCAACAGCACTGGCCCGCGGGGCCCGAATCGGGCCCGCCCGAGCCCGTCTGCCTCCCGCCACCGCCCGTGAGGGCCCGAACCTCACCGCCGCCGTCGGGCTCCGCCCCGCGCCCCGCCGACGTCCCGCCCCATGCCGGCCG
>NC_041383.1:478451195-478569557 GCF_002162155.2 Triticum dicoccoides | reverse complement strand
GTTTCTTCCCTGCCCCGTCGCTCCTCTCGACGCCGGAGCCGGCCACCGCGTCCCCGCGCCGTTCCTGACCTCCTCCACCGTCCTGCGCCCCTCGCCGGCCTCCACCTCGCCGGATAGCTCGCCGGACCACTTCTCCGGCTAGATCCGCGAAGATGGACCAGATCCACCAAGACCGTGAACCAAACGCGTCGTCCCGCACCCGGATCCCTCCGTCCCGCACCGTCCCGTCCATGTTTTCGCGGGGTATATTTACTCTCTGTCCCTGGTTTCTAACATTCTGATGCACTGTTTGCCATGCCATAACTTAATGCTCGGTGCTCCGATTTGTGCATATAATATATCAAAATGTTCATTGTGAGATGCTCTTAATTTTGTTCCAGCGTGCCATGCTTGTTTGAGTCCATATTGATGCCCTGATCATCATTGCAAGAGTGCTATATGATGTTGACTGCTGTCTGTTAACAGAACTTGCTGTTTTGTCTTTTTCATTGCATTTTGCTTGTGCACCCTATAAGCTTGAGGTCTACATGAATTTTGAGCTACATCATGCCATATTTACAGTGGTGAAACCCATATATTTTTGTGAGTCTTTTAGTGAGTGCATCAAGCTTGTGTAGTAGGGTACTTGCTGTTACTGTTTTGCTAGGCTGAATCTGCTATATCATGATACTATGTAAACCTGCTGCTACAAGTCATTCTATGCATAATCTAGAGATGTTAACTAAAGATGTTTTGTTATACATGCCATGCTCTATCCATCCATGCCCTTGGTTGCATTTATAGCCTGATGTAGCTTGTTTTAATCTTGCTCTCAAGTTACTAAATAATGTTGCTGTCATCATGTTAACATTAAGTTCAGTTTTGCCATGTGTTTTGCTAGTGATCCATGCACCCTATGAACTTGATCTTGGCATGCTTAGCTTCATAAATATGTTATATTACTGTTGATCACCTTGTTATGCCATGCCTACTTATCGTTGTTCCTGCCATGTACTGTTTATCTGAATCTATCATATCATTTGCCATGTTTGCATGGTTTCTACCATGTTTTCTGTTGATCTTTGGAATTAGTTCAGTAAGGGAGTTTTGTTCTTTGTCTTTAGTATTAGCATTCCATGCCTTTGTTTTCCATGTTAAGTTCCTATAACATGTTGTTTGATAGCTCTAAACATTGCAACCTAATGTTATTTCTGCCATGTCCAGTGATTTCTACGAAGTCTGAAACTGTTATAATTTGCAATCTTGCCATGTCCTTTTGAGCATGTTATATTGTTTTCTGGAGATAGCTCATTGTTCATGTTTTGTCATGCTTTACCTGTACTTCATGCCCATGCCTTCTGTTTTCATGTTGAGATGCTATAGCATATTGTTTTGATGCTTGCTAGATGCCTAATTGCTGTTTTGGATAGCTTGTCCTTTAAACTTGTATAGAGTGTATGTGTTGAACCGTTGCTCCGTTTAGAGTGTGCTCTATACGAAACTTGCTTAGTTTGCATGTAGTTTCATCTTGTCATGTTGAATCCTTGTTTTGAGAGTTTTGTTTTATGTTTGAATGCATTTTTCATCAATGCCATGTTTAACCTGTTTTGCTCATATCTTCTAGGTCGTAGCTCCAAACTAAATGAACTTTATATGTAACTTGACTAGAATTTTGTGTAGATCATCTTGGTGCATCTTAACTTGTTGTTTAACAACTTGAACATAAGGTTTATTCAAATCTGGACCAATTTCAAAATTTGCATATGAGGACTTACCGGAATTGTTATATGTTGTTTTCGGCCTCATTTAAACTTGCTTTGATGTGTTGCTCTTGTATGATTCATCTCTTGCCATGAGTAGCTTCATTTAGCCTTTGTCATGCATCATACTTGGTTGAGCATCATGCCATGTCTATGTGTCGTGTGTTTACCGTGTGTTTGCTTCTTTCCGGTTGTGCTCCTTCTTGTTAGTTCCTGTTTCGTTGCGTTCGTGAGGATTCGTTCGTCTACGCTTGGTTCGTCTTCGTGGCTTCATCTTCTTCATAGACTCGTTCTTCATCCTAGCGGGATTTCAAGCAAGATGACCGTCACCTTGGATCTCATTACTATCATTGCTATGCTAGTTGCTTCGTTCTATCGCTATGCTGCGCTACCTATCACTTGTTCTTCAAGCCTCACAATTTCCATGTCAGCCTCTAACATTTTCACCCTTCCTAGCAAACCATTGCTTGGCTATGTTACCGCTTTGCTCAGCCTCTATTATAGTGTTGTTAGTTGCAGGTGAAGTTGAAGATTGCTCCATGATGGACAGGATTCTGCTGGGATATCACAATATCTCTTATTTAATTAATGTACATATATACTTGGTAAAGGGTGGAAGGCTCGGCCTTATGCCTGGTGTTTTGTTCCACTCTTGCCGCCCTAGTGTCTATCATACTGGTGTCATATTCCTTGATTTTGCGTTCCTTACGCGGTTGGGTGATTTATGGGACCCCCTTGACAGTTCGCTTTGAATAAAACTCCTCCAGCAAGGCCCAACCTTGGTTTTACCATTTGCATACCTAAGCCTTTTTCTCTAGGGTTTCCGGAGCCCGAGGGTCTTCTTTATTTACCCCCCCCCCCGGGCCAGTGCTCCTTTGAGTGTTGGTCCAAACTAGAGCCACTTGCAGCGCCACCTCGGGGAAACTTGAGGGCTGGTTTTAGTTGTACGTAGTGGTCATCTGGTGTGCCCTGAGAACGAGATATGTGTAGCTCCTATCGGGATTTGTCAGCACATCGGGCGGTCTTGCTGGTCTTGTTTTACCATTGTCGAAATGTCTTGTAAATCGGGATTCCGAGACTGATCGGGTCTTCCTGGGAGAAGGAATATCCTTCATTGATCGTGAGAGATTGTGATGGGCTAAGTTGGGACACCCCTGCAGGGTTTAAACTTTCGAGAGTCGTGCCCGCGGTTATGTGGCAGATGGGAATTTGTTAATGTCCGGTTGTAGAGAACTTGACACTTGACTTAATTAAAACGCATCAACCGCGTGTGTACCCGTGATGGTCTCTTTTCGGCGTAGTCCGGGAAGTGAACATGGTTTTGGGTTATGTTTGACGTAAGTAGGAGTTCAGGATCACTTCTTGATCATTACTAGCTTCACGACCGTTCCGTTGCTTCTCTTCTCGCTCTTATTTGCTTATGTTAGCCACCATATCATGCTTAGTCGCTGCTGCAACCTCACCACTTTACCGCTTCCTTACCCATTAAGCTTTGCTAGTCTTGATACCCATGGAAATGGGATTGCTGAGTCCTCGTGGCTGACAGATTACTACAACACTAGTTGCAGGTGCAGGTTTTGCGATGATCATGACGCGAGAGCGATGTTACCTGTTTTGGAGTTCTTCTTCTGCTTTTTCTTTGATCAGGGGATAGGTTACAGGTCGGCAGCCTGGGCTAGCAGGGTGGATGTCGTTTGAGTTTCTGTTTGTGTTTCATCCGTAGTCGGATGGTGCTCTTAGGTAATATGATGGTGTATTCGTGTGGCATTGTATGCCTTTTGTATGTATCCCCATCTATTATGTAATGTTGATGAAATGATATCCACGTTGCAAAAGTGTATCAATATGCGGTTCTATCCTTGGTGGGACCTTCGAGTCTATTTAGGATAGTATCGCATATTGGGCGTGACATGTAACAAATCACTAAAATTATTATTCAACATTGCAGACTAAATACCTCTACATATTTAATACTCCTATCCTCAAATAGAGTCATTAAACAAGCAAACATATGCAAACAATGCAACCATAACAGCAATCTGTCAAAATAGTATAGTCTGTAAAGAATGCAAGATTCATCAAACTTCCCTAACTCCAACAATTATGAAATAAAATTCCCACTATAGTAAATTTATGTGAGCTTATTATGCAAAAGGTTTCAACATTATATCATTCTCTGACTTCTCTAGGGAATTTTTGCAACAGCGGTAAACTTTCTGTTTTCAAACAGCAACATGTATACTAGCAAAATAAGCATGGTAAAGGCTATCCTTGACATTTTTATTGAAAATAAAGATGCAAAACATTATTCTAAATAACAGAAAGCAAATACTAACAAAAGAAAATGAAGCTCCAAGAAAAACACATATCATGTGGTGA
Organism: Triticum dicoccoides; assembly: GCF_002162155.2. Classification (NCBI taxonomy): domain Eukaryota; kingdom Viridiplantae; phylum Streptophyta; class Magnoliopsida; order Poales; family Poaceae; genus Triticum; species Triticum dicoccoides. The sequence goes on along the minus strand of NC_041383.1, from coordinate 478,565,439 downwards.
ATACAAATATAGCTCCAAGTAAAGTTATCGATAGACGAAGACGAAAGAGGGGATGCCTTCCGGGGCATCCCCAAGCTTAGGCTCTTGGTTATCCTTGAATATTACCTTGGGGTGCCTTGGGAATCCCCAAGCTTTGGCTCTTTCCAGTCCTTATTCCATAGTCCATCGAATCTCTACCCAAAACTTGAAAACTCCACAACACAAAACTCAACAGAAAACTCGTAAGGTCCGTTAGTATAAGAAAATAAAACCACCACTTAGGTACAGTAATGAACTCATTCTAAATTCATATTGGTGTAATATCTACTGTATTCCAACTTCTCTATGGTTCATACCCTCCGATACTACTCATAGATTCATCAAAATAAGCAAACAACATATAGAAAACAGAATCTATCAAAAACAGAACAGTCTGTAGTAATCTGTATCAAACGTACACTTCTGGAACTCCAAAAATCCTACCAAATTATGAAGTCCTAAGAAATTTGTGTACCAATCCAGAGCAAAAAGAATCAGATCATAATCACGTTGTTGTGAATTAACAAAACTAATTTACGGGATGAAAAAGTTTCTGATTCTCAGCAGGATCAACACAACTATCATCGTAAGCTATCCTAAAGGTCTTACTTGGCACTTTATTGAAACAAAAGCTATAAAACATGATTACTATAGTAGCATAATCATGTGAACACACAAAAACAGTAAGGGTAAATATTGGGTTGTCTCCCAACAAGCGCTTTTCTTTAATGCCTTTCTAGCTAAGCATGATGATGACAATGATGCTCACATAAAAGATAAGAATTGAAACATAACGGGAGCATCATGAAGCATATGACTAGCACATTTAAGTCTAACCCACTTCCTATGCATAGGGATTTTGTGAGCAAACAACTTATGGGAACAATAATCAACAAGCATAGGAAGGTAAAACAAGCATAGCTTCAAGATTTTAAGCACATAGAGAGGAAACTTGATATTATTGCAATTCCTACAAGCATATGTTCCTCCCTCATAATAATTTTCAGTAGCATCATGAATGAATTCAAAAATATAAACAGCACCTAAAGTATTGTTTTCATGATCTACAAGCATAGAAAATTTACTACTCTCCACAAGCATATTTCTTCTCATGAATAGTAGTGGGAGCAAACTCAACAAAATAATTATCACGTGAGGCATAATCCAATTGAAAACTAAAATCTTGATGACAAGTTTCATGGTTATCATTATTCCTAATAGCATACAAGTCATCACAATAATCATCATAGATAGCAACTTTGTTCTCATAATCAATTGGAACCTCTTCCGAAATAGTGGATTCATCACTAAATAAAGTCATGACCTCTCCAAATTCACTTTCATAATTATCACAATAATATTCAACATCCTCCAAAATAGTGCGATCATTACTTCCTAAAGTTGACACTCTTCCAAACCCACTTTCATCAATATAATCATCATAAATAGGAGGCATGCTTTCATCATAATAAATATTTTCATCAAAACTTGGGGGACAAAAAATGTCATCTTCATCAAACATAGCTTCCCCAAGCTTGTGGCTTTGCATATCGTTAGCATCACGGATATTCAAGGAGTCCATACTAACAACATTGCAATAATGCTCATCATACAAAGATTTAGTGTCAAACATTCTATAGATTTCTTCTTCTAGCACTTGAGCACAATTTTCCTTTTCATCATACATACGAAAGATATTAAAAAGATGAAGCGTATGAGACAAACTCAATTCCATTTTTTTGTAGTTTTCTTTTATAGACTAAACTAGTGATAAAACAAGAAACAAAAAGATTCGATTGCAAGATCTAAAGATATACCTTCAAGCACTCACCTCCCCGGCAACGGCGACAGAAAAGAGCTTGATGTCTACTGCACAACCTTCTTCTTGTAGACGTTGTTGGGCCTGCAAGTGCACATGTTTGTAGGACAGTAGAAAATTTCCCTCAAGTGGATGAACTAAGGTTTATCAATCCGTGGGAGGCGTAGGATGAAGATGGTCTCTCTCAAACAACCCTGCAACCAAATAACAAAGAGTCTCTTGTGTCCCCAACACACCCAATACAATGGTAAATTGTATAGGTGCACGAGTTCGGCGAAGAGATGGTGATACAAGTGCAATATGGATAGTAGATATAGGTTTTTGTAATCTGAAATAATAAAAACAGCAAGGTAACTAATGATAAAAGTGAGCGTAAATGGTATTTGCAATGATAGGAAACAAGGCATAGGGTTCATACTTTCACTAGTGCAAGTTCTCTCAACAAGAATAACATAGATAGATCATATAACAATCCCTCAACATGCAACAAGAGTCACTCCAAAGCAACTAATAGCGGAGAAAAAACAAAGAGATTATGGTAGGGTACGAAACCACCTCAAAGTTATCCTTTCTGTTCTATCTATTCAAGAGTTCGTAGTAAGATAACATAAAGCTATTCTTTCCGCTCAATCCATCATAGAGTTCATACTAGAATAACACCTTAAGACACAAATCAACCAAAACCCTAATGTCACCTAGATACTCCATTGTCACCTCAAGTATCCGTGGGCATGATTATACGATATGCATCACACATTCTCAGATTCATCCAACCAACACAAAGTACTTCAAAGAGTGCCCCAAAGTTTCTACTGGAGAGTCAAGACGAAAACGTGTGCCAACCCCTATACATAGGTTCATGGGCGGAACCCGCAAGTTGGTCACCAAAACATACATCAAGTGGCATGTGAAATCCCATTGTCACCACAAATAAACACGTCAAGACATACATCAAGTGTTCTCAAATCATTAAAGACTCAATCTGATAAGATAACTTCAAGAGGAAAGCTCAATTCATCACAAGAGAGTAGAGGGGGAGAAACATCATAAGATCCAACTATAATAGCAAAGCTCGCGATACATCAATATCGTGCCATAGAGAGAACACGCGAGAGAGAGATCAAACGCATAGCTATTGGTACATACCCTCGGCCCCGAGGGTGAACTACTCCCTCCTCGTCATGGAGAGCGCCGGATGATGAAGATGGCCACTGGTGATGGGTTCCCCCTCCGGCAGGGTGCCGGAACGGGCTCTCGAGAGTTTTTTTGGTGGCTACAGCGGCTTGCGGCGGCGGAACTCCCGATCTATCTTCGTTATTGATGTTTTTAGGGTACGTAGGCTTATATAGGCGAAAGAAGTCGGTCGGGGGAGCCTCGAGGGGCCCACGAGAGGGTAGGGCACGCCCAGGGGGGCCTATATCATGGCCTCCTTGATGATCCCCTGGCTTGCAATCCAAGTTCCTGTGATTGGTTCCGTTCCAAAAATAACTTTTCCGAAGGTTTCCTTCCGTTTGGACTCCGTTTGATATTCCTTTTCTTTGAAATACTGAAACAGGAAATAAAACAGCTATATGGGCTGGGCCTCCGGTTAATAGGTTAGTCCCAAAAGTAATATAAAAGTGTATAATAAAGACCGTAATCATTCAAAATAGATAATAAAATAGCATGAATGCTCCATAAATTATAGATACGTTGGAAACGTATCAAGTGCGTATAATCCATGGACTCAACGTTAATCATAAAGAACTCAGATACTTACTGCAAAAGTCTATAGCTATCAAAACAAAGTACTAATATGCATGCTCCTAGGGGAGAGGTTGGTAGGAGTTAACCATCGCGCGCTCCCAACCTCCACATAAGGATGACAATCAAAAAATAAACCATGCTTCGACTTCATCACATAACATGCTACGGGAATCACCAACTCTAGCCCAAATATTTTTACCAATACACTATTACTCACTAGCATGACTCTAATATCACCATCTTTATATCTCAAAACAAATGCAAGGAATCAAACTTCTCATATATTCAATGTTCTTTATATGAATGTTTTTATTATATCCCTCTTGGATGCCCATCATATTAGCACTAAATTCATAACCTAAGCAAATTACCATGCTGTTTAAGACTCTCAAAATAATACAAGTGAAGCATGAGAGTACATCAATTTCTATAAAATAAAACCACCATCATGCTCTAAAAAGATATAAGTGAAGCACTAGAGCAAAACTGCCTAGCTCAAAAGATATAAGTGATGCACATAGAGTATTCTAATAAATTCACGATTAATGCGGGTCCCTGTCAAAAGGTGTGTACAACAAGGATTATTGTGGCAAACTAAAAATCAAAGACTCATATCATACAAGACGCTCCAAGCAAAACACATATCATGGGGTGAATAAAAATATAGCCTCAAGTAAATTTACCGATGGATTGAAGACGAAATAGGGGATGCCATCCGGGGCATCCCCAAGATTAGATGCTTGGTTGTACTTGAATACTACCTTGGGGTGCCTTGGCCATCCCCAAGCTTAGGCTCTTTCCACTCCTTATTCCATATTCCATCAAATCTTCACCCAAAACTTGAAAACTTCACAACACAAAACTCAACAAAAAACTTGTAAGATCCATTGGTATAAGAAAAGCAAACCACCACCTAGGTACTGTTGTGAACTCATGCTAAGTTTGTATGGTGTTATATCTATTGTATTCCAACTTCTCCATGGTTCATACCCCCTGATAATACCCATAGATTCATCAAAATAAGCAAAGAACACAATAAAAACAGAATCTGTCTAAAACAGAATAGTCTATAGTAATCAGGAAACTTTGCATACTTCTGTAACTCCAATTTTTTGGAAAAATTAGGACAATATAGGCAATTTGTATATCAATATTGTGTAAAACATTCAGAACCAGATCATGTTCCTGTGAAATTGTGCTACTGGACGTAAAAGTTTCTGTTTTTCAGCAAAATCAAATCAACTATCTTCCAATTCATCCCAAAGGTCTTACTTCGCACAAAAACTAATTTACAACATGAAAACACCTCTAAGAAGAGGCTAGAAGATATATTTTTTGCAAAATAGGAGAAAAAAAGTAAAGAAAAAATAAAATTGGGTTGCCTCCCAACAAGCGCTATTGTTTAACGCCCCTAGCTAGGAATAATGCAATAGATCTAGGTATTTTCATCTTTGGTATGTAATCTATAAGTGGCCCTCATAATAGATTCACATGGCAACTTAACTTTCTTTCTTGTAAAGTTTTCCATGCCCTTCCTTAACGGAAATTGAAATATAATGTTTCCTTCTTTCATATCAATAATTGCACCAATCGTTCTAAGGGAAGGTCTACCAAGAATAATACGACATGTAGGATTGCAATCTATATCAAGCACAATAAAATATACTGGCACATAATTCGTATTTGCAACAATAAGAGCATAATTAATCCTTCCCATAGGTTTCTTAATAGTGGAATCCGCTAGATGCAAATTCAAAGAACAGTCATCAAATTTTTGGAAACCGAACACATCACATAATGTTTTTAGAATAGTGGAAACACTAGTACCCAAATCACACAAAGCATGGCACTCATAATCTTTAATCTTAATCTTAATAGTAGGTACCTACTCATAATAGCATCAACAATGTGTTTAGTAAAAGTTTTATTTTGACTATAAGCATGAGGTAAATTAAGAATGGATTGCAACAAGGAAATACAATATATCAAAGAACAATGATCATAATTAAATTCCTTTAAATCCAAAAGAGTGGGTTCATCGCTACTTAAAGTTTTGACCTCTCCAACCCCACTTTTGTCAATTTTTTCATTAAGATCTTTAAACTCCAACTCATTGGGACGCCTTCTAGCTAAAGTTGACTCATCTCTAGTCTCATATTTATCAAGATTTATATTAGCAAACAAAGATTCAATAGGAGTCACACCAATCACTTTAAGATCTTCATCATTATTTTCGCAAGAAATAGAAGAACACGCTTTTACAAACCAATCTCACTTAGCACGCATCCTAGTGGTTCTTTCTTTACATTCATTCATAGAAATTCGAACAACTTCTGGAGATTCATTAATATCATGCTTGGTTGACATACAACTCATCTTCAAAGAATCAATCTCAAGAGAAATCTTAAGCAATTTTTCTAGCCAAATCATCAATCTTAAGCAATTTTTCTTCTACCATACCATTAAAAATCTTTTGAGAGTTTAAAACTCTTTAATATTGTTATCAAAATCATAGGGTATTTTGTTATAATTTCCATAAGATTTGTTGTAGGAATTACCATAATTTATTAGAGAATTGGTAGGAAATGGCCTAGGGTTGAAATTACCTCTATAAGCGTTATTACCAAAATTGTTCCTACCAACAAAATTCGCATCCATAGATTCATTATTATTCTCAATCAAAGTGCACAAAGGCATATCATTAGGATCAATAGGAGCACTCTTACTAGTAATCAATTTCATAAGTTCATCCATCTTTCCACTCAAAGTATTAATTTCTTCAATCACATGCACATTTTTACTAGTGGAAGATCTTTCCGTATGCCACTCAGAGTAATTTGCCATTATATTATCTAGGAGTTTAGTAGCTTCTCCTAATGTAATTTCCATTAAAGTACCACCCACGGCGGAATCCAAAAGATTTCTAGATGCAAAATTCAATCCTGCATATTTCTTTTGTATAATCATCCACAAACTTACAGAGTGAGTAGGGCAATTTCCTATCATCAATTCATTCTCTCCCAAGATTGTGCAACATGTTCATGATCAAGTTGCTTAAAATTCATAATATCGTTCCTAAGGGAGATGCTCTTAGCAGGATGAAAATAGTTGGAAATAAAAACATCTTTACACTTATTCCATGAATCAATACTATTTTTAGGCAAAGATGAAAACCAAGTTTTAGCACGATCTCGTAGTGAAAACCGAAATAGCTTCAATTTAACAATATCATTATCCATATCTTTTTTCTTTTGCATGTCACACAATTCAACGAAAGCATTTAGATGGGATGCACCATCTTCACTAGGAAGACCGGAAATTGTTCTTTCATAACAAGATTCAATAAAGCGGCATTAATTTCATAAGATTCCGCACTAGAGGAGGGAGCAATCGGGGTACTAATAAAATCATTATTATTAGTCTTGGAAAAATCACACAACTTGGCATTCTCTTGAGTCATCGTGACAAAGCAAGCAATCTAGCACACAAGTAACAAAAAAGACGAGCGGAAAGATGAATGAAAGAAGGGCAAATAAAAAGGCAAATATTTTTGTGTTTTTTCTAAAAATGTTTTAGAAGCGGGGGAGAGGAAAACGAGAGGTAAATGGCAAATATTGTAATGTAAGAGATGAGAGTTTATGATAGGTACTTGGTAGGCTTGATGTAGAACATCCCCGGCAACGGCGCCAAAAATTCTTCCTGCTACTTCTTGAGCTTGCGTTGGTTTTTCCCTTGAAGAGGAAAGGGTGATGTAGCAAAGTAGAGATAAGTATTTCCCTCAGTTGAGAACCATGGTATAAATCCAGTAGGAGGTACAAGCAAGTCTCCAATATATGCACCTGCACAAACAATCAAACACTTGCACCCAACGCGGTAAATGGGTTGTTAATCCCTTCACGGTCACTTGCAAGGGTGAAATCTGATACAGATAGATATAAAAGAAATAAAAGTAAATAAAAATTCAGCGAGGTATTTTTGGGTTTTTAGTTTTATAGATCTAAAAATATATGATGGAAAATAGACCCGAGGGCCATAGGTTTCACTAGAGGCTTCTCTCTTGAATAAAGCATACGGTGGGTAAAAAAATTACTGTTGAGCAATTGATTGAAAAGCGCATAGATATGATGGTATCTAAGGCAATGATCATGAATATAGGCATCCCGTCCGTGACAAGTAGACCGAAACAATTCTGCATCTACTACTATTACTCCACACATCGACCGTTATCCAGCATGCATCTAGAGTATTAAGTTGATAAGAACGGAGTAATGCCTTAAGTAAGATGACATGATGTAGAGGGATAAACTCAAGCAATATGATATAAACCCCATCTTTTTACCCTTAGTGGTGATGGTGTCCTGGACTAGGGAGTACTCATCACGTCGTCTCCTGATCAGTTGGATTTGGCCGAGTACTCCCATGGCCGTATACTCATGGGCCAGTTCGGACAACCCCTGCCGCATACAAGGAAGACTCCACAAGACTTGGCGCCCAAGACAAGGCCTCTCCTAAACCCTAGGTCTCCGGTGTCTTATATAAACCGAGGCCAGGCTAGTCAATAGACAATCTCTCATATTCAGTACTATCATCTCGTGGTAGATACATGTACTTTGTACTACACCCCATATGAATACAATCAAAAGCAGGACGTAGGGTTTCACCTCCATCAAGAGGGCCTGAACTTGGGTAAAATCCCGTGTCCATGTTACCATCGCTCCAAGACGCCTAGCTTATGACCCCTACTACGAGATATACCGAATATTGAACCGACATTGGTGCTTTCATTAAGAGCCTGCTGGGTGATCGTCGCGGTTCGATGGGATGATCAGGTGATGTCTTTCCGATTAGATCTATCCATCATCACTTAATTTCTTTAAGGATTACTTTTTCTGATTTTACGTTGTCGTGTTCATGGATTTATGCACGGACACCGATGATCCGTATGATCTGCACTCCTTGGCGGGCGACGGCAGGGTTCCACATGCGGAGGACTTTATCCGTACTAGTAAACAGATTGGATGTCCAACCCTGGTTCGTCCCCACGATTTGACTATCCAAACTGGTGTCAAAGTACTACTGCAATTAGTACTAGATGCAACACAAATCCCGAGGCCTTACATCGACCGACCAAGCCACCTTTTAAGGCACCAAGCACACCGGGAGCAGGATTGCATGCACCAGGGAGGCTCCTTTCTCTCTCTCCCTTTTTTAAATCTAGTACTTGGGTTGCAGCTTGTCCTCTACTAGTATTACTTTTTGCTGATAAGTGCATAGACTGGAAGTACTGCTAATCTTAATTCAATTGCTAGTACTGCTATTTCACGTATTGGTGAATCCTCCCGAATAGATCAAGGCCAAAGTGATCTGATTATTGATCTGAATCGTTTTTTATCTACTTCGATCTGTTGTGGTCATCACGGTCAGATTTTATTTTTTGGCAAATTGCTTAGCACGTAAAATTACAGCACACATATTGTTTTCTGTCATTTTGTACTACATTACTTTTTGAAGAGATACTTCGCCGACGCTTGTACATGTTTTTTCTGTCTGCATTGATCTGGCCGGCCGACGTATGCGTCGGACCCTTCATCAAACCGGCCTCTATGTTCGGATCGGCAGTTCCATATATTGTCCGTCCCAATGTACTCCGGCCAGGACGTCTCTCGTCCATCGTTGTCTCATCCGCTAGCAAGTTTCCACATCGTCGGATAAGTCGACAGGTGCAATTGTTTTAATTATTCGTGTTGCACATATTAATAATATTTCAAAGAGTATTTTCTGCTTGTTAGCGATTTTTGGCACTGCAGGTTTTGCAGCCTGGTCCACTTTAAGGTCGTCATTTTAGGGCGAGCCGATATGTCGTCACTGTCCTGCACCCATTGTGTCTGCAACTTGGGCAACCCTGCGAATTCAGATTCTTTCACCTTAGCGTGCCAACGCCCTGTGTCGACGTCGTCCTCGCACCAGACCGAATCTCTTTTAACAATTTATTTTGCAGTAATCGATTTGGACCGCGTCACACGGTCAATTCGGCAAGCCGACGTCATCATCCCAATCGGCATAAATTGGCTCACGTGATCACCTTGTTGGTCAAATTGCCATACCTACATGTTCGGTCGCCTCGGGGACTTTGGCATCACCGAGAAAGCTCTACCTCATCGGGTGTTCGGCAAACGGGCGTTATCTCTTTTATTATTCACTTCGCATAAATTATTAATTATGCAACTATTTTTTTTAATTTATTATTATTACTATTATCTCCGTCTTGCACTATTTTCCGTGCATAGATAAATGATCCGGGTCCGGCAGCGCTGTCACCTCGGTGCACCGACATACCACTTCACCTCGGCTGGACCGGGGCTTCGTCATCACATCATTAACCCATGCCAGGGACTTCGGCGTCATACTGCCGGCCTGCTCCGTCGCCTCGGTCGGAGTGGGGGTTCCACCTTGCCACATCGGTCATGCTACACCGCTACTTCAATGCCGAGCTCTTCGCTCCGCCACCTCGGGACCAGCTCGGGGGCTGGGACCTTGTCCCGCATCAAGATCAGACCGCGTCATCAACACCGAGAACATTAACCAGCTAAGTCGCTTTCATGCTCAAAAACTTTCAGTTTAAATTTTGTTCGGTTCGACCAAGCATTATACTTTTTTGGCAAAAAGTTGGTTGTGGAAAACTTCCTTGTCCAAACTTTGTTTGTGACACACAAATTCAGATACCCCGTTTACTTGGGGGCTCCCTTGATGGAGCTTTTCCTCTTGCATATGATTATACTTGTACGGCTTCGTTCCTTGTTCGTGTATTATGCCACAATATGCACCATGTTGACTTAAGCGATTTGCAAGCTGGGTTGCCTTGCTCCTGTGTTTACCCCTATGTTCCCGATTGTTCGGCTAGGGAGTAAAGGGAGCACCTCTGCGATTGTCACGATCGGGTCACCCGAGCCGGACCTCAGACTGGGTGAAGCCGAAAGCTAGCACTCTTACTGTTTTCAACTATGGTCGGCACACAACGTAACTCATGAGTACAAAAAATCTATTGCGCAAGTCTCATAGTAACAATGAGCAACCGAAGAAAGGTATCGGTGGGGGTACTATTTTCTTCGAAGATGCTTCTTACACTTTGTTAGTAATATAGCTTAAGTTCCCTGAGCATGCTTTGTCTGTTACAGCCTTATGGCATGATTGCCTGGTTATCGGGAACACCATCGATATTCTCGACAGGTGGAGTACATAACACTTTTCGGCCCTTGGCCGAAGAGGGAGAAGCCGATGGTCAGTTAAGACGCGTTTAAAGTTCGGGTGAATGCATATATGATATAAGTACTTTGGTACATACAATCATTATACATAAAATTCTTTTACCCAAGTCACTTGGGGGCTCTTAAATCTATGTGAGCTGTTTTATAATAAGTGTTCTTCTTCTTAGTCATTGCAAAGTCTTTTTTCTATCACTCCTTTTTTCGACGCGAGTGTGCGGTCAATAGCCGTGGCGCCTAATTTCTCTCTCAAAGCCGCTAAAGTTTGCTAAACTGGCCTAACGAGAGGTACTCCGCCTTCAGGATAGGAGGTTGAAGCCGTAGGCTGACCCGCTTGAAGTCTTGAGATAGGATGTGTCATATTAAAGCACGACAGAAGCACTTTTTTCCCACAAGACCAATTCTTTGACTGGCACCGAAAAATTGATCTAGTTCGGACGTCGAGTTTTTACTGATGTTTTTGGTTTTCCAATCCTATGGCACTTTTCAACCATTTGTGTGTTTTCCGCATAAGTCTTGCCGTGCAACGCCGGACACCTTTAGAGATTTGGCAAAAATTCTCGGATACTGCTACATATGCATCAGTTTCGAATTGTGTCTTCGGTCAATAGTTGGGTTGCCCAGCTCCTGTGCTTGCCTCCCATGTTCCTCTATGTTTGGCTAGGTGTCCCAAGGAAGAACCACTGCGATTGTGCTTCCAGCTCGCATGGTTAAGTACCGCAGTGGAGAAAGCCGAAAACTGGCAGTCATAATAAGCGTAAACTGGTCAGCGGTCCAATGACTATATTAAATGATGGTCCGTTCATAACATTGGCCAAAGTGTTTACGGCTTGACCTCGGCTGTCGGCGAACACTAACCGGGGGGCTACTTGCTGGCCTCCCAACTTTAAGCTCATGTGACTAAGTGAAAGTTGTAAAGCTCGCATATCTGATTGCCTCTTTTCCCTAAACACAACCGCCTTCGGACACCGAGACATCGGCTAAGGGTTGTTTTGTTATTTTGGAAACACCCTGCATAGCATCTGCAAGGGGGTAGAAGCAGACGATGGGCCACTTTCAGATTATAAACGATCGCAACAGAGGTAAAAATTTGGGTTCATTTAGACCACGGAGTTTGGAAGCTTTCCCCAAACTAAATCCTCAGTATTTTCCTCCCACATTGATCAGAGCTGAGGTTTCATGATCATGCTTAGCATGACAACCCAAAGAAAGAAACGGATAGTGGGATTATTTTCTTTGGAAGATGTTTCTAACATTATAAAGTAATATAACATATCTCTCCGCGTACCTTTGTTTATAAAACCGTATGGCCGGATTGCCTTGTTTGCCGTAAATATTTGCCCTCATAAAGGCTTTATAAAGTGGGACAAACACTCCCTGGCTACTGGCCGAGGAGGTTTAAGCCGATGGTCGGTCAACAAAGTTTTTGTACAATGCAAATTCGAGTATTAATGATGTAGAGTACTTGGGTACGTAGAATCATTACACATAATTTGTGCTTTTACTTCGGACATCGATCCTTAATTCGGCCACCCGTGACCACATAAGGCTCGGGGGCTACTGGGCTTCGTGCTTATCATTTACAAATATTAAAGGGGTACATCGATCCAATGATCTGGTGTGGCCACCCGACCAGTGTCTCTGGGGCTACTGCATTGACAATCCAATGCAGAAAATTTAAAGTGCAATATAGTTTTCGAGGAGATTATTATCCTCAGGTTGGTCGGCCGCACCCAACCTGAGTCTCGAGGACTTTGCACACCGCGTTTCTATTCCTGAGTATGCTGCCGAGCTGGGAATTGATCCTCAGGCTGATTTTATGAGTCGACCTGAGTCTCAGGGGCTACTAGGGTCAGCGGTTTGAATTTTTTTCCTTCAGGTGCATCCCGGATATTAGGCCAACACGCACCTTGAGGGCTACTGGCTATACATCTCATCAGAGATTACATTACACAATTCGGAATTAAATTCATAAAAATCAGCCCATGGCCAAGGTGGTGCACCACCTCGGAAGTAGCCCGGCATAAAGCTCGGGTGCCAGTGGCTGGCTCCATAGAGGGCATTTCCGACATTAAGCTTCGGTAGACTCCTGCAACCTTTATGACCCCTACTACGAGATACGCCGGATATTGACCTGACAAGTGGCAACAACACAATATGTGCCTCATTGCGCCTTCCCTCACAGGAAGAGGACACCCGAAGATTGAACCCATCACAAAGCACCTCTCCCATTGCAAGATAGATCAATCTAGTTGTCCAAACCAAATTAATAAATCGGAGAGAAATGCAATGCTATCAACGCATATAAGAATTCAGAGGAGACTCAAATAATATTCATATATAATCTGATCATAAACCCCCAATTCATCGGATCTCAACAAACACACTGCAAAAGAAGATTACATCGGATAGAACTCCAAGAACATCGAGGAGAACATGGTATTTAAGACCAAAGAGAGAGAACAAGCCATCGAGCTACTATCTATGGACCCGTAGGTCTGTCGTAAACTACTCACGCATCATCGGTAGGGCATCAAGGTTGATGTAGAGGCCCTCCGTGATCGATTCCCCTTTTTTGGCAGATCACCGGAAAAGGCCCCAAGATGGGATCTCATGAGGTCAGACGCTTGCGGCAGCGGAAAAGTATTTTGTGGAAACTTCTGGTGGTTTGGGAATATTTGGGAATTTATAGTGGTGGAACTAGGGTTAGAAGAGCTCCGAGGGGGCACAAGCCAGGGCCCCCCCTGGGGCGCGCCTTGAAGGCTTGTGGCCTCTTCGGGAACCTTCTGGCCCTCTCTCCAAGTTACGTAGGTGTCTTCTGGTCCAAGAAAAATCATTGCAAAAGTTTTATTCCGTTTGGACTCCATTTGTTATTCCTTGCTGAAAAAGCCAAAAACAAGGAAAAAACAGCAACTGACACTGGGCAATAGTGTTAATAGGCTAGTCCCAAAAATGATATAAAATAGTATATTAATGCATATAAAACATCCAAGACAGATAATATAATAGCATGGAACAATCAAAAATTATAGATATGTTGAAGACGTATCAGGAAGTCCCTAAAAATGTGTTCCTCAAGCACCTGCATTTTCTTACGATCAAGGAAGACCCTTACATGGAGGAGTCCCCGCAACCGATCGGCCCATCAAATTCAACTGAGGTAGGCTTTCCCACGCTGATCGACCTTGTCCAAGAAATCCTTGTTATTACACCAGAGTGAACTGAACCATACCTGGCTTACTTTCTCAGGCAAGAACTTCCAGAGGATGAGGCTGAGACTCGTCAGATTCTCCGTCGATCTAAAGCCGTCACCGTCATGGGAGATCATCTTTATAAGAAGAGCACTACTAGAGTCACTCAGCGTTGCATATCATCGAAAGAAGGATGGCAGATTCTGCAAGAAATTCATTCAGGAACCTGTGGATGATGACCCATGAGTATAGGGGATCAATCCTAGTCCTTTCAATAAGTAAGAGTGTTGAACCCAATAAGGAGCAAAATGAAATGACAAGCGTTTTCAGCAAGGTAATTTCTGCAAACACTGAAATTGTAGGTAACAGATAGTTTGATAGCAAGATAATTTGTAACAAACAAGTAATGGTAACGGTAGATAAAGTGCATCAAGGTAGCCCAATCCTTTTGTGGCAAAGGATAGGCCAAACGGTCTCTTATAATAAGCAAACTGTTCTTGAGGGCACACGGGAATTTCATCTAGTCACTTTCAACATGTTGGTTTGATTCGAGTTTGCGACTTTGATAATTTGATATGTGGGTAGACCAGTGCTAGGGTGTTGTTCTGACTTGAACAAGCCTCCCACTTATGATTAACCCCCTCGCAAGCATCTGCAACTACGATAAAAGTATTAAGCTAAAATCTAACCATATCATTAAAATATGGATCCAAATCAGCCCCTTACAAAATAGCGTGTAAACTTGGGTTTAAGCTTTTGTCACTCCAGCAACCCATCATCTAATAACTACTCCACAATGCATTCCCTTAGGCCCAAATATGGTGAAGTGTCATGTAGTCTACGTTCTCATAACACCACTAAGGGAATCACAACATACATATCATCAAAATATTGAATACATATCAAATTCACATGATTACTTGCAACATGACTTCTCCCATGGCCTCAAGAACAAAGGCAACTACTCACAAATATATGCTCAAGATCATAGGGCTATTAAATAGCATAATGGATCTGAACAAATAATATTCCACCAAAGAAACCATCTAGCATCAGCTACAAGATGTAATCAACACTTCTAGTCACCCGTAGGTACCAATTCGAGGTTCCGATACAAAGATTGAACACAAGAGATGAACTAGGGTTTCAGATGAGATGGTGTTGTTGAAGATGTTGATGAACATTGGCCTCCCAAAGATGAGAGGGTTGTTGGTGATGAGATGGCTTCGATTTCACCCTTCGGGAAGTAAGTTCCCCAGTGGAATCGCTCCGCCAGAGGGCAAAAGTGCTCCTGTCCAAGTTCCGCCTCGAGATGGTGGTGCTCTGTCCTAGAAGTCCTCTCCTTATTTATTTTTCCTGATCAAAAGACCTTATATACTAGGAGATGGGCACCAGAGCTGGGCCAGGCTGCCCACCACCCACCAGGGCGCGCCTGGGGGGCTGGCGCGCCCTGGTTTCTAGTGGGCACCACGCAGCCCCCTCCGGTAGTTCTTTTCTCCAATATTTATTATATATTCCAAAATAATTCTTCGTAAAATTTCAACTCATTTGGAGATGTGTTGAATAGGTATCTCTGACATAGGTTTTTTAGGTCCAGAATTCCATCTGCCGGTGTTCTCCCTCTTTGTGTAAACCTTGCATATTATGCAAGAAAAGGCATTAGAATTACTCATAAAGTGTTGTAAAGCATAAAAACATCATAAATAACAGTAGGAAAACATGATGCAAAATGGATATATCAGTGGACAGCATGCGTCCTCTCGGACGTTGGTCGCCAAGGCGTTCAGGGCTGGTTTCTATTGGCCCCACACCAATGAGGTCGCCCGTGACATAGTGGACCAATGCTTCGTGTGCTAATTCTATGTGAATCAGTCGCACAAGCTGACGTTCACACTAAAGACAATCCCAGTCATCCGGTCGTTTGCTATCTCGGGGCTCGACATAGTTGGCCCTCTCCTCACTACAGCGAGTGGTTTTACACATCTGTTGGTAGCAATCAACGAGTTCACTAAGTGGATTGAAGCAAAGCCTATAAAGAAGCTAGACTCATCGACTGCCAATCAGTTCATCAAGGAGATAGTCTTCAGATTTGGAGTTTCCCACAGCATCATAACCGACAACGGGTCCAACTTTGACTCAGATGAGTTTCACAAGTTTTGCTATTCTCAAGGCACTCAGGTTGATTACGCCTCTGTGGCACACCCACAGTCGAATGGACAGGCAGAATAGGCGAATGGACTGATACTTCAAGTACAGAAGCCTCACCTTATGCGTGACATGAAGCACGCACACGGGGCTTGGTTCACCGATCTGCCATTGGTCCTCTGGGGCTTGCGAACGACCATGAACCAATGCACCAATCATACTCCATTCATCATGGCGTACGGTTCAGAAGCGGTCCTACCGAGTGAACTACTTCACAACTCTCTCCGAGGGGATCTTTACTCGGAAGCCGAAGCCGAGGAAGAACGCCAAGACAGTCTCGATCTCTTAGAAGAGGAGCGTGATTTGGTGCTCATAAGGTTGATGTTGTACCAACAAGACATGTGTCGCAACCACAACAGACACGTCACAGGGCGAGCGTTCCAGGAAGGCAATCTAGTCCTTCGAGTGGATCAATAGAAGCCTGACAAGCTAGCTCCCCCATGGGAGGGTCCCTTCGCCATTTCAAAGGTCCTAAATAATGGAGCTTACCGACTCTACAATTTTAGCAAAGAGATAGAAGAGCCCAAGGCTTGGAACGCGCACCTGCTCCGCAAGTTTTACACTTAGCATAAATTTCTCCATTGTAAAAGTTTCCGAGTGAACTTAGATGAATAAAAGTCTTACTTTTCCTATATATCATCCAATTCGGCTTAGAGCCGCATTTTCACTCACGTGACTAACAACACTTGGAAACTAACACACTCCCAGCGGGTGAATTGGCCTAGCTGCGAACCACTTTTTGCCTAAGTACAAAAATAATCTGAGTGAGGACATGTCCACACTCTGGGGCTTAGCCGCAAACCAGCTTTCACCTAAGTAGAAAAATAATCTTAGTGAGGTGATACGTCCATCTTGCATCATGTTTTCCTACTTTTATTTATAATGTTTTATGTATAATAATGCTTTTTGGAGTATTTCTAATGCCTTTTTCTCTCATAATATGCAAGGTTTGCACAAAAAGAGAGAATACCGGCAACTGAAATTTTGGACCTGAAAAAGCTACATGAGAGCTACCTATTCTGCACATCTCCAAATGAGATGAAAATTTATGGAGAATTATTTTGCAATATATGAAAAATACTGGAGCAAATAAATACCGCAGGAGGCCCACCAGGTGGGCACAACCCACTTAGGCGCGCTAGGCCCCCTAGATGCACCCTGGTGGGTTGTACCCTCCTTGGCCCACCTTCGATGCCCATCTTGTAGTATAAAGGTCATTTTGACCTAGAAAAAAAATCAAAGGGGGACTTTTGGGACGAAGCACCACTGCCTCAAGGCGGAACTTGGGCAGGAGCACTTTTGCCCTCCAGTGGAGCAATTCCGCCGGGGGAACTTCCCTCCCGGAGGGGGAAATCATCACCATCGTCATCACCAACAACTCTCCCATCTTTGGGAGCGCAATATCCATCAACATCTCCAACAACACCATCTCCTCTTAAACCCTAGTTCATCTCTTGTGACAATCTTTGTACCGGAACCTTAGATTGATACTTGTGGGTGACTAGTGGTGTTGATTACATCTTGTAGTTGATTATGGTTTATTTGGTGGAAGATTATATGTTCAGATCCATTATGCTATTTAATACCCCTCTAATCTTGAGCATTATTATCATTTGTGAGTAATTACTTTTGTTCTTGAGGTCACGGGAGAAGTCATGTGGAAAGTAATCATGTGAACTTGATATGTGTTCGATATTTTGATGATATGTATGTTGTGATTCCCTTAGTGGTGTCATGTTAACGTCGACTACATGACACTTCACCATATTTGGGCCTAAGGGAATGCATTGTGGAGTGTTATTATATGATGGGTTGCTAGAGTGACAGAAGCTTAAACCCTAGTTTATGCGCTACTTCGTAAGGGGCCGATTTGGATCCAGAAGTTTAATGCTATGGTTAGATTTTATCTTAATACTTTTCTCTTAGTTGCGGATGCTTGCGAGGGGGTTAATCATAAGTAGGAGGTTTGTTCAAGTAAGAACAGTACCTAAGCACCGATCCACCCACATATCAAATTATCAAAGTAGTGAATACGAATTAAGCCAATATGATGAAAGTGACTAGATGAAATTCCCGTGTACCCTCAAGAATGCTTTGCTTATTATTAGAGACCGTTTTGGCCTTTACTTTGCCTTAGAAGGACTGGGCTACCTTGCTGCAGTTTATTTAACATTACCATTACTTGCTTGTTACAAATTATCTTGCTATCAAACTACCTGTTACCGACAATTTTAGCACTTGCAGACATTACCTTGCTGAAAATCGCTTGTCATTTCCTTCTTCTCCTCCTTGGGTTCAACACTCTTACTTATCAAAAAGGCTACGATTAATCCCCTATACTTTTGGTTCATGAAGGCTCTTTTGTGGCGCCATTGCCAGGGAGTGAAGGGCTCTTGGTAAGTGGAAATTGGTAAGGAAAAATTATTACTACGTGCTGAAATTTATTGTCACTTGTTACTACGGAAAATAATCCTTTGAGGGTTTTGTTCGAGGTATCTTCACCTTGACCAGAAGCACAATTAGTTGCCCCTCAACCTAATGCACCTACTGAAAATATTGGTTATTAAATTTCTTCAAGTATGATAGAACAACTGCTCACTAATCCTTATGCAGGAGATGGAACTGAACATCCTGATATGCACTTGATATATGTCGAAGAAATTTGTGGATTACTTAAGCTTGCAGGTTTATCCGGAGATGAAGCTAAGAAGAAGTTCTTCCCTTTATCTTTGAAGGGAAAAGCATTGACATGGTATAGGCTATGCGATGATATTAGATCTTGGAACTTGAATCGTTTGAAATTAGAATTTCACCAAAAAAAATTATCCTATGAATCTAGTTCATCGTGATTGGGATTATATATATAATTTTTGGCCTTGTGAAGGAGAAAGTATCGCTCTAGCTTGGGGGAGGCTTAAGTCAATGTTATATTAATGCCCCAATCATGAGTTCTCTAGATAAATTATTATTCAGAATTTTTATGCTCGACCTTCTCATGATGATCGATCCATGCTCGGTACTTCTTGTATTGGTTCTTTTATGAAGAAGACTATTGAATTTAGGTGGGATCTTTTAGAAAGAATTAAACGCAACTCTGAAGATTGGGAAATTTATGAAGGTAAAGAGCCAGGTATTAAGCTTGAGTTTGTTTGTGTTAAATCTTTTATGAATACTGATGCTTGTCAGAACTTTAGCACTAGATATGGACTTGACTATGAGATAGTAGCCTCCTTTTGCGAATCATTTGCTACTCATGTTGATCTCCCTAAAGAAAAGTGGTTCAAATATCATCCCCCTGTTAAAGAAGAAATTAAAGAACCGGATGTAGTTAAAGATGAAACTATTATTTACAATGTGATCCAGTTGTGCCTACTCCTTATATTGAAAGCCCACCTTTCCCTGTTAGGTTAAAGGAACATGCTAAGGTTTCAACTATGGTTTGCAAAAGTATTATTAGAGCACCTAAACCTGCGGAGCAAATTAAAGTATAACCTAGTAGTGCTATGGTTAAATATCGTCTGGTAGAAAATATTGATGGGCATGTTATTTACTTCAATGATGAAGCTGCTAGAATGGCCAAACCTGATGAAAAAGAAAAACATAGACCTGTTGTTGGCATGCCTGTTGTCTCAGTTAAAATAGGAGATCATTGTTATCATGGTTTATGTGATTTAGGTGCTAGCGTGAGTGTTATTCCTTTTACCTTATACCAAGGAATTATGAATGATATAGCACCCGCTGAACTAAAAGACATAGATGTCACTATTAAACTTGCTAATAGAGACACCATCACACCACTTGGGATTGTTAGAGATGTTGAAGTCTTGTGTGGGAAAATAAAATACCCCGCTAATTTTCTAGTTCTTGGATTCCTGCAAGATGAATTTTGTCCCATTATCCTCGGTAGACCTTTCTTGAACACTGTCAATGGTACTATAGATTGTCATAAACAAACTGTCAGTGTTCACTTTGGTGATGATTCTCATGAATTTAATTTTTGCAAGTTTAATAGACAATCTCATAAGAAAGAATTACCTAGTAAGGATGAAACAATTGGTCTTGCTTATATTGTCGTGCCTCCTAGTGATCCACTAGAAAAATATTTTCTAGACCATGAAAATGATATGCATATGCATGAAAGAATGAAATAGATAAAATCTTCTTCGAACAATGACCTCTGCTCAAACATAATTTTCCTATTGAAACTCTTGGAGGTCCTCCTCCACCTAAAGGTGATCCTGTGTTTGAACTGAAACAATTGCCTGACGCTTTGAAATATGCTTATCTTGATGAGAAAAAGATATATCATGTTATTATTAGTGCTAACCTTTCAGAATATGAAGAAGAAAGATTAGTGAAATTTCTGAACAAGCACCGTGTTGCCATTGGATATACTCTTGATGATCTTAAGGGCATTAGTCCCACTCTCTGTCAGCACAAGATTAATATGGAGCCTGATGCTAAACCCGTTGTTGATCACCAATGATGTTTGAATCCTAAAATAAAAGAAGTGGTAAGAATTTAAATATTAAAGCTTCTGCAAGCAGGTATAATCTATCCCATAGCTAATAATAGATGGGTAAGTCCTGTTCATTGTGTCCCTAAGAAAAGAGGTATTACTGTTGTTCCTAATGATAAAAATGAACTTGTTCCACAAAGAATTGTTACTGGCTATAGAATGGTAATTGATTTCAGAAAATTAAATAAAGCTACTAGAAAATATCATTACCCTCTACCTTTTATTGATCAAATGTTGGAAAGATTATCTAAGAACGCACAATTTTGCTTTCTGGTGTTTCTCAAATATGTGTTTCACAACCTGATCAAGAGAAAACCCCCTTTACCTGCCCCTTTGGAACTTATGCTTATAGATGTATGCCTTTTGGTTTATGCAATGCACCTGCTACCTTTCAAATATGTATGAGTGCTATATTCCCTGATTTTTGTGAAAAGATTGTTGAGGATTTCATGGATGATTTTTCTGTTTATGGAACTTCTTTTGATGATTGCTTGAGCAACCTTGATCGAATTTTGCAGAGATGTGAGCAAACTAACCTTGTCTTGAATTGGGAGAAGTGCCACTTTATGGTTAATGAAGGCATTGTCTTCGGGCATAAAATTTCTGAGCGAGGTATTGAGGTGGATAAAGCTAAATTTGATGCAATTGAGAAAATGCCATGTCCTAAAGACATTAAAGGTATTCGTAGTTTCCTTGGTCATAATGGTTCCTATAGGAGGTTTATTAAAGACTTCGCTAAAATATCTAGGCCTATTACAAATCTTTTACAAAAGGATGTTCCATTTGTTTTTGATGATGATTCTGCAGAAGCCTTTGAAGAACTTAAGAAAGGCTTAAGTTCTGCACCTATTGTTCAACCACCTGATTGGAACTTGCCTTTCAAAATTATGTGTGATGCTAGTGACTATGCTGTTGGTGTTGTTCTTGGATAAAAAGTTGATACGAAATTGAATGTTATTTATTATGCTAGCAAAACTCTAGATAGTGCCCAAAGAAATTATGCTACTACTGAAAAAGAATATTTAGCAGTTGTGTTTGCTTGTGAAAAAATCAGATCTTATATTGTTGATTCCAAAGTAATTGCTCACACTGATCATGCTGCAATAAAATATCTTATGGAAAATAAAGATGCTAAACCTACACTCATTAAGTGGGTTCTCTTGCTACAAGAATTTGATTTGCATATCACTGATAGGAAAGGAACTGAAAACCCCATACCTGATAACTTGTCTAGGTTAGAGAATATCCTTGATGACCCACTACCTATTGATGATAGCTTTCCTGACGAACAACTTGCTGCAATAAATGTTTCTCATAATACTCCTTGGTATGTTGACTATGCTAATTATATTGTTGCTAAATACATACCACCTAGTTTCACATACCAACAAAATAAAAAAATCTTCTATGATTTAAGACATTACTTTTGGGATGACCCACATCTTTATAAAGAAGGAGTAGATGGTATTATTAGACGTTGTGTACCTGAGCATGAACAGGAACAAATCCTACAGAAATGTCACTCCGAAGCTTATGTAGGGAATCATGCGGGAGATAGAACTGCTCATACAGTATTGAAATCTAGTTTTTATTGGCCCACTATCTTAAAAGATGCACGTAGGTTTGTTTTATCTTGCGATGAATGTCAACGAATTGGTAATATCGGTAAGCGTCAAGAAATGCCTATGAATTACTCACTTGTTGTTAAACCATTTGATGTTTGGGGTTTTGATTATATGGGACCTTTTCCTTCCTCCAATGGGTATACACATATTTTGGTTGCTATTGATTATGTTACTAAGTGGGTCGAAGCTATTCCAACTAGTAGTGTTGATCATAATACTTCCATTAAAATGCTTAAAGTTGTTTTCCCAAGGTTTGGAGTCCCTAGATATTTAATGACCGATGGTGGTTCACACTTTATTCATGGTGCTTTCCATAAAATGCTTGCTAAGTCTGATGTTAACCATAGAATTGCATCACCCTATCATCCTCAATCTAGTGGTCAAGTTGAACTTAGCAATAGAGAAATAAAACTCATATTACAGAAAACAGTTAATAGGTCTCTAAAGAATTGGTCTAATAAATTGTATGATGCACTTTGGGCCTACAAAACAATATATAAAAATCCTATGGGTATGTCTCTTTATAAAATGATTTATGGAAAAGCTTGTCATTTGCCTCTTGAGTTAGAACATAAAGCATATTGGGCAATTGAAGAACTCAACTATGATTTCAAACTTGCTAGTGAAAAGAGTGAAGGAAATATGCCCTAGAGAAAATAATAAAGTTGTTATTTTATATTTCCTTATATCGTGATAAATGTTTATTATTCATGCTAGAATTGTATTAACCGGAAACTTGATACATGTGTGAATACATAGACAAAACACCGTGTCCCTAGTATGCCTCTGCTTGACTAGCTCATTGATCAAAGATGGTTAAGTTTCCTAGCCATGGACATGTGTTGTCATTTGATGAACGAGATCACATCATTAGTATAATGATGTCCATTGGACAAGACCCATCCGTTAGCTTAGCATAATGATCGTTCAGTTTTATTGCTACTGCTTTCTTTGTGTCAAATATATATTCCTCTGACTATGAGATTATGCAACTCCCGGACACTAGAGGAATGCCTTTTCTGCTATCAAACATCACAATGTAATTGGGTGATTATAAAGATGCCCTATAGGTATCTCCGAAGGTGTTTGTTGGGTTGGCCCTCCTTTTGGAGATGTTGGTGTACAAATGAAGGGCCCTCCTTTTGACCCCTTTACTTGTGCACGGGCAGTCAGAGCCTCCCGCCACGACCACACATAGACAGGGCGGGAAGGGGAATCCGGAGAGAAGCCGAAGCCACAAGGAAAGTAGAGCAACGACAAGGACCAAGGCCACGAAGATCGAATGGGCGAAGCAGGTTTCCCCGGCAAGGACCCTTGCCGGGGTGGCCTCAGCAGCCCCGGCAAGACCCTTGCCGGGGCAGCTCGCCCACACCAGCTGAGTGAGCCACCTTTGAGCCCACCAACACTAAAATAATGCATTGGGACAGGGCTCGGGAGGCACCTCCGTGGTGGCATGCAGATCTTTGTGAAGACATAGAATGCTCAAGATCAAATGAGGATAGGGAGGCAACTACCCTCACCGAAGAAACCCACAAGAACCCCGGCAAGATCCTTGCCGGGGACGCCTGCGTGCCACGGCAAGACCCTTGCCGGGCCACCCAGCGAGACCCTTGCCGGGCCACCCGACAAGACCCTCGCCAAGCGCACCGGCAGGGCCACTACCAGGCCCGTACCAGCAAGTCTTCACCGCCATTCGCATACAGCTGCCGACCCAACCAGCTGGGCAGGCACCTGCGTGGCAACATGCAACCCTTTGTGGAGGCTCCACCACCGCGCCACCTCAACTACCTGCCTGCCGACATGGCACCGCATGCATCGCTGGTCAGGGCGCGTGTCGAAGCGAGGAGGGGCGGCAATGGACGGGACGGGCCTCGCCCCCGTCCCCGATAAAGCAAAGGGACACCTAAGCCTCACATTAAATGCACTTTGTCCTGTCATACGAGCGATAAGCTCGCAACACTGTAGCACTTTCCACCTCATGTGTGCCACAGTGGCAGCCCCTTTGGTCTATAAAAGGAGGCCCATGGCGCACGAAAAAAGGATTCGGCTCTTTGGAACCTTGCAGCAACTAGAGCTAGTTCGAGAGCCCAAGAACACTAATACATCCACCAAAAGCAGGATCGTAGGGTTTTACGCATCTTTGCTGCCCGAACCTGGGTAAATCCCCCTTTGTGTTGTCTGCTAGTCCTGCTCTTCTCACGATCCCCGCACCCAACAACCGTAGAAGGGATTCCAGTGATCCCATAGGTGTCGTTTCCCACCGACAGGAGAGGTATCTCCGGGCCCTCTCGGTAGTGCACATCATATGAAGCCTTGCAAACAATGTGACTAATGAGTTAGTGACGGGATGATGCACTACGGAACGAGTAAAGAGACATTCTGGTAACGAGATTGAACTAGGTATAGAGATACCGACGATCAAATCTCTGGCAAGTAACATACCGATGACAAAGGGAATAGCTATGTTGACATTGCGGTTCGACCGATAAAGATCTTCATAGAATATGTGGGAACCAATATGAGCATCCAGGTTCCGCTATTGGTTATTGACCGGAGAGATGTATCGGTCATGTATACATAGTTCTCGAAACCGTAGGGTCCGCACGCTTAACGTTAGATGACGATTGGTATTATATGAGTTATGTGTTTTGGTGACCAAAGGTTGTTCGGAGTCCCGTATGAGATCACAGACATGATGAGGAGTCTCGGAATGGTCAAGAGGTTCTACTAACATGCTTTGCACATAGGTGGCTGGTGGGTGTCTGTTTCTCCAACTTTAGTTGAATCGAGTTTGACTATTGCCGGTCCTTGTTGAAGGTTAAAATAGCACACTTGATGAAAAATCATTGTAGTTTTGATGCGTAGGTAAGAACGGTTCTTACTAGAAGCCCGTAGCAGCCATGTAAAACTTGCAACAATAAAGTAGAGGACGTATAACTTGTTTTTGCAGGGCTTGTTGTGATGTGATATGGTCAAGACATAATGTGATATAAAGATTGTTGTATGAGATGATCATGTTTTGTAAAAGTTATCGGCAACTGGAACTGAGAATCAAGCAGGAAGTAGGGTTTAAGCCCGATCCCATCATAGTCCGTAGCGACTCCCAGGGCGGCGATGCGATCCAAGAGCTCATTCAGGGAGGAGAGCTCCATTGGATCCATCTGCTCGATGAATTCCGAGCTGACAGGGAGGTTGTTCTTGATGACCTGAGAAGTCATCATCGGCGTGGCAGCCGAACGGGCGGCCATGATGAAACCGCCCAGCCGGAGAATCTGGCCTACAGTCAGGGTTCCTCCAGAGGTGATGTTGTCCTTGACAACAAGGCGAGCCATCAAGCCCTATCGCGACGGCACAGTGGAACTCTCAATGAAAGCACCAATGTCGGTGTCAAACCCGGCAGATCTCGGGTAGGGGGTCCCAAACTGTGCGTCTAGGGCTAATGGTAACAGGAGGTGGGGGACACGATGTTTAGCCAGGTTCGGGCCCTCTTGATGGAGGTAATACCCTACTTCCTGCTTGATTGATCTTGATGATATGAGTATTACAAGAGCTGATCTACCACGAGATCGTAGAGGCTAAACCCTAGAAGCTAGCCTATGATTATGATTGTTGTTGTCCTACGGACTAAACCCTCCGGTTTATATAGACACCGGAGGGGGCTAGGGTTACACAGAGTCGGTTACAGAGAAGGTGTTCTACATATCCGAATTGCCAAGCTTGCATTCCACGCAAAGGAGAGTCCCATCCAGACACGGGACAAAGTCTTCAATCTTGTATCTTCATAATCCAACAGTCCGGCCAAAGTATATAGTCCGGCTGTCCGAGGACCCCTTAATCTAGGACTCCCTCAGTAGCCCCTGAACCAGGCTTCAATGACGATGAGTCTGGCGCGCAGATTGTCTTCGGCATTGCAAGGCGGGTTCTTCTCCAAATTCTCCAGAGTACCTGTTGTAACAAGCAGTGTCCGGCTTCCCATTAATGTTGCACTCATCGGCTTCTTTGCTTTAATAATGGTTGTCTCCACGTGTCGAGCGAATGCGAGAAGTCGGAGAATTTTTACATTTGCCACCCTGACCATGTGAGCAAATCGTCTACTTAAAGATACGGGGATCCTCAGATCCAAATCACACCATCTCCTCCTAGCGAGTGTCCATCGGAGGGCACCCAGAAAAATCCATAGCATCATGGCCGGCCGTCGTGGCTCCTCCTCTCGCTCTCGTAGCACAAAGCCAGGCGATTGGGAGAAGTGTTCTGTTCTCCATAGCCGATTGGTAGAGTTGAAAACACAGAGGTTTCTCCCGCCTGCATACATGGTCCCCGTCCGAGCTGGACTAGCCACTTATAATGGCGGGGAGCAAGCAGAGAGTTTGCCCAACCCGTCCAAGGGGGAGCGGGTATGATTTGTCCCTTACTTGCTGAGGGGACTTGGATTTCCAATCCATCCGTTCCTCCGTGAGCTCTTGGAGTTTTATGGCCTCCAACTGCATAACTTCACCCCCGCCTCCATTTTACACATCACGGGCTACGTTGCCTTCTGCGAGCTATTTTTGGGCTGCGAAGCCCATTTCGAGCTATGGAAGAGTCTATTCTTCCTCGTACCCCACACTCAGGAGGGGTCGGTATATCAAGTGGGCGGAGCCGAAATATGGCGCATCGCCGGGACCGGATACCTGTCCGGTACCCTGAAGAAAACATCCGAAGACTGGCCTTCGGAATGGTTCTATATGGAGGACGTCCCTCTTCCAGACCCTATTTGGAAGGGCCTTCCTGAGTTTCTAAACACTCCGTTGAAGAAACACCACAGCTGGCACCCCCGGAGCCCCCAGGAAGAAGATAACAGGGAGATCCTTTTCCTGATGGACAGGATAAATACGCTGGCCAAATCAGGACTGACAGTAATTGAGGTTATGTCAATATGTATAATGCGGGGAGTGCATCAACTTCAATATCGGGGGAAACCCATGTGGCACTTCAATGGAGAAGATGATGCCACCCGCTGCGGCCGTAAAGGTCCATACTCTGCCGCCGCTCTGGCGAAGATATTATCCGATTTGTACAAAGGAGAAGAAGAGGAGTTCATCCGTATCAAACCACGGGATGGATTCTCCATGTACAACCCCCCAAGCTAGGTGAGCTGCTATCTTTTATTTCAGTCTTTCCCACATTCTCTAGCACAAATATTTACCTTGCCAATTCATAGCAGGAACTGCGAAAAGCTATGAGGGAGGTTCACGGCCCGTCTCCACAGCCAGAGGACCCCAACCGGGCCCTCGACCCCAGACTTGAAGAAGATCCGAACACATTTGTGGAGCTCGTCGACAGGACATTTTATCAGTTAAGCTGCGATGGTGCGTTCGTGGCCATCATAGCTGATTATCCTGGCCTACTCCCTGTATCACATGTAAGTAAAAATGGAGTCCCAACTTCCAAGAAGGATTCCCTCTTTGCGCCTTACCCACCGCACATGTATTGCATTTTACAGGGAAGGCCATCGGGACGCCATGCCGAACCCGCGATGACTCGTCAACAAGGGGCACCAAAGCCGGGTAGGCTTAAAAGGAAGGCGGTCAGGACCGAGACGCCGTTACAAAGGTATGTTTAAAAACCGGCCACGTAATTATCATTGTTAAAATATAACAATGTCCATTGTCTCCTGGCAGGAAAAGCGCTCGCCGGACTATATTCAGAGAGCCTGCCGGCCACTCCTCCACCAACCGGACTCCGAGGCCGGACTCAAGGGTGGAGGTCAACACAGGGACAACACCGGACGATCCTCCTACAGAGGATGCGGATAGATTCTCCGCTACAAACTCCGAAGTGGAGACCGCCATGAATCATAGGCGCCGACGGGCCACACTACGCGACCCTAATTTCTCTGAAGACGCGTTCAATGCCTTCAACTCAGGGGACGCGTACATCCAGGCTGCTCAAGCTGGCCTCGCCAGAGCCACGAACCAGTACGTAAAGGATATACGGGTACGAAAATTTGATAAGTATGTATATCAGTAGCCCCTGAGACTTGAAACAGTTGGCACAACTGATTTAAGGATCCTCGTATGCATAGGTTCTGACAGAGAAGAATACCCAGCTATCTAAAGAGCTGGAGGAGTGCAAAGCCCAGCTGCGGGCCGCAGTTGCCGGAATGGAGGAGTCCGCGAAGGCCCCATCTGGTAATACTTGTTTTGATCGAAAAGAAAGTAATGGTATGTACCCGTTAGTATTCGGCATAAATGCAAATCTAACAATAGATTCTGCAAATAATCCCGGAGGAAATCCGGAGATCGTACCAGAGCATGAGCAACATGCTCAAAGATAGCTGGAGGTTGGCGAGCGTGTGCTTACAAAGGTTATACGAGAGAATAATAATCTCCAGGACGCGAACACCCAACTGGACGTCGAATTAAAGGATGTTCGGGCTCAGCTTGCTGACTTCGTGAAGGAGAATAAGAGGCTTCGCCGCGACATTTTTAGTAAGTGCTCTAATGAACCACTATCAACTTCGGCGAAGAAGCGGGCTAACAGAATTATATCTATAGGTATGTTGACAGGTCGTCCCAAAGAGGAGATGCCCGGATCTGCAGGCGATCTACTGCATGAGCTCTCACAACTGCACGAACAAGTTCGGCAGGTGATGCAGGGCATGGCCCAGGCCTTGTGGCCATCCGCCTCCCTGCCACGAGGTATGGGGGAGCTTGTAGAGATGATCAAGGGAGTGCGGTGGCGCTTCCGATTATGGAAGATATCGGCCTGCCGACAAGGTGCAAGGGAAGCCTGGGCCATGGCGAAGACGCGATACACCAAGGCTGACCCGAACCACATGGCCGAGGTCAGACCTGTAGGGTCAGATGGGAAAGAGATCCCTGTATGTCTGGTATATGATCAAGTAGCATTAGCCGCTAAGTATTCCCAACAGGATTGTAGGCTAGACAGCCTGTTGGATGGTATAGAAGAAGAATTTAGTGAGTCTAAGTAACTTTGTTCTTCAAAGGACATGTTTGTACCTAGCCGGATTGTAAATTATTTGTCTTGGCAGACCTTTTCACTTCAACCTCCGGACCCGACAGTACGGAGTGTATCCGAATACTCGCTCAGTTATGTAAAAACCGGGGCACGCATGGAAACCAGGCGTAGGGGTCATAAGTGCTTGAACAGACAAGTACCCAACTAGCTATGTTATATTACATGGATGGTAAGAAACATCTTCCAGGGAGAATAGTTCCATTAAGGGTTCCTTTCCTTGGGTACACATGCATTAATGTGCATGTCCGAACTGCGAAAAGCGACGCAGGATATAAGCATCTGGGGGCATGTTTTCCAATAAGTAAAGGACATCTTTTGTTCACCGACCGAATATTCCCTTAAGAACGCTAGCTTTCGGCTTCACCCAGTCTGAGGTACACATCCGGCTGACCCGGCAGTAGCAATCACAGAGGTGCTCCACTTATGCCCTAGTCGAATTAACAGGAACGCAAGGCATAAACACAAGAGCCAGGCAACCCAGCTTGGCCAAAACTTAAGTCATATCGATGCATATAATGGTGAAAAAAGGTACGTATGGAGAAATGACGCATATGTGGTGGGCATAAAGCCCGGAAGATAATTATATTAAGCTTCTGTATAAGAAGCCCCCAGGTATATTGAGCATGCATAGCGTGGCCGGAATGTGCGATCAAAGCATACTTGAAGCTTTTAGGGCTATGCATATAAAAGGGAGAGAGAGGACATAATTTAAAAAGTAAGACGGAGGTAAGGAGACAAACATAGAGTTCGGAACTAGGCATAGAATCTTCGTAGTCTAGCCACGTTCCATGGGTTCGGCTCGAGTCGATTATTGGATGCATCACGCAGACGGTACGCTCCTCCGGTGAGAACTTTATCATTGATGAAGGGACCCTCCCATTTGGGCTTGAGCTTGTCCTTTTTCTTCTCTGGTAGGCGTAGAACGAGTTCGCCAATGTTATAAGTTTTGGCCCGTACTTCTCTGCTTTGATACCTTCGAGCCTGCTGTTGA
Source organism: Triticum dicoccoides (assembly GCF_002162155.2). Taxonomy (NCBI): domain Eukaryota; kingdom Viridiplantae; phylum Streptophyta; class Magnoliopsida; order Poales; family Poaceae; genus Triticum; species Triticum dicoccoides. Next base: position 478,535,043 of record NC_041383.1, on the reverse strand, counting down.
TAGAATGCGGAACGGGCCTTTGCAATGTCACGCTCCTCCTCCAGGGCATTTAAGCCGTCCTGCCAATCCAGCTCGGCTTCTCTCTCTTCATACATGTGCACTCGAGGTGAGTCATGGATGATATCGCATGGTAGCACTGCCTCTGCGCCGTACACCATAAAAAATGGTGTGTATCCGGTTGTGCGATTTGGCGTGGTCCGCAGCCCCATAGTACGGAGTCGAGCTCCTCGACCTAATGCGTATCTGATTCCTTCAAGGATCGCACTAGTCTGGGTTTAATGCCGCTCATGATAAGACCATTCGCTCGTTTGACTTGACCATTTGTTTGGGGGTGATAGAATGAGGCATAATCAAGTTTTATGCCCATTTTGCCACATCAGCCTTTCAGTTGTGAAGTTTGAGCCGTTATTGGTGATGATGATGTGGGGGACACCGTAACGGTGTACGACACCCGATATGAAGTCTATCACTGGTCCGGACTCAGCCGTTTTAACTGGTTTGGCTTCTATCCATTTGGTGAATTTATCGACCATGACCAACAAGTATTTCTTCTTATGGCTTCCTCCTTTAAGGGGTCCAACCATATCGAGCCCCCAGACCGCAAAGGGCCAAGTTATGGGGATTGTTTGGAGGGCGGTAGGTGGCATATGGCTTTGATTTGCAAAAAGCTGGCAACCGACACAATGTTGGACAAGGTCATGTGCGTCTGCCCGGGCTGTCGGCCAGTAGAATCCTATACGAAAGGCCTTGCTTACGAGCGCCCGAGCTGCGGCAAGCCCTTCCTCTTCGGAGATGCACCTTTGGAGCACTCCAGTCGCGCTTTTCTTTGTAGGCTTTAGAGTGCCGCACAATGCAACGTACCTCATTTTGGTCCTCATGGAGTTCTTGCCTATTTAAGTAGGCTAAGAAGGGTTCTGTCCACGGGGCGATGACAACCATAATCGCGTGGGCCGAAGGTGTTATTTCGGTGGCGGAGCCTCCGATTATGTCAGATTCTACGGGATCTGGGGTTGTGTTCGGATTCAGACTGGTATTGCCGGTCTCCCCTTCCCATACCACGGATGGCTTGAACAGCCTTTCCAAAAAGATATTAGGTGGGACAAGGGTCGCGCTTAGCGCTGATGCGGGTGAGGATATTCGTCGCTTGGTTGTTTTCTTGGACCACATGGTCGAATTTGAGCCCCTCGAACCAAGCTGACATTTTGAGGACGGCATTGCGGTAGGCCGCCATTTTTGGGTCCTTGGCGTCAAAGTCTCCATTTATTTGAGATATTGCGAGATTTGAATCGCACTTCTAGGCGTTGAATGCCCATGGAGACTGCCATTCGAAGACCATGCAACAAGGCCTCATATTCGGCTGCATTGTTGGAATCTGTGTATAGTATTTGGAGTACGTATTGGACTGTATCTCCGGTGGGGGATGTTAGGACAACGCCTGCCCCTAGACCAGCCAGCATCTTAGAGTCGTCAAAGTGCATGATCCAATTGGAGTACGCGCTATACTCTTTAGGGAGTTTGGCTTCTGTCCATTCGGTGACGAAGTCAGCCAGTACTTGCGACTTAATGGCTTGCCGTGGTTTGTATGTTATGTCGAATGGGAGGAGCTCGATAGCCCATTTAGCAATCCGGCCCGTGGCATCGCGGTTATTTATTATGTCATTGAGTGGTACTTTGGAGGCCATCGTGATTGAGCACTCTTGAAAGTAGTGTCATAGTTTTCGGGATGCCATGAAGACCGCGTATGCTATCTTTTGATAATGTGGGTACCGTGACTTGCATGGAGTGAGGATAGTGGATACATAGTATACCGGCTTTTGAAGCAAGAACCTATGTCCATTTGTTTCTTGTTCGACGATGAGTGCTGCACTTACAACCTGGTGTGTTGCATCTATACATAGCAACATGGGTTCGTCGACATTTGGCGCGGCGAGGATTGGATTGGTGGCCAAGAGGGCTTTTATTTCCTCCAGTCCGGCCGTAGCCGCATCCGTCCACTCGAAGTGTTCGGTGCGTCGAAGAAGGCGATAAAGAGGTAGCACCTTTTCTCCTAATTGGGAGATAAAGCGGCTTAAGGCAGCCATGCATCCAGTTAATTTCTGGATTTGCTTGAGGTCTGTTGGGGTAGCCAACTGTGACAGAGCTCGGATTTTAGCCGGGTTTGCTTCGATTCCTCTATTGGAAACGATAAAGCCCAAGAGCTTTCCGGCGGGTATGCCGAAAACGCATTTTTCCGGGTTGATCTTGATGTCATATGTTCGGAGATTATCGAACGTAAGCCTCAAGTCGTCTATTAAAGATTTGACATGTCTGGTTTTGATGACCACATCGTCTACATATGCCTCCACTGTTTTGCCAATCTGTGTTTCCAGGCATGTCTGAATCATGCGTTGATAGGTTGCACCGGCGTATGGAGTGATAAATGCCGTTGCGGCTTGGTCGGAATCCGCCACCTTGATTTGATGGTATCCGGAGTATGCATCGAGGAAACACAAAGAGTCGTGTCCTGCGGTAGCGTTGATGATTTGATCGATGCGGGGGAAGGGGAAGGGATCCTTGGGGCAAGCCTTATTGAGGTCCTTGAAATCGACGCATCGGCGCCAGGATTTGTCCTTCTTTGGTACCATCACTAGGTTTGCTAGCCAGTCCGGATGTTTTATTTCTCTGATGAATCCGGCCTCGAGTAGTTTGGCTAGCTCTTCTCCCATGGCTTGTCACTTCAGTTCTGAAAAGCACCAAAGAGTCTGCTTGACCGGCTTGTATCCCTTTAGTATGTTTAGGCTATGCTCGACCAACCTGCGTGGGATACCTGGCATGTCTGAAGGATGCGAGGCGAAGATCTCCCAATTCTCGCGCAAGAACTCTGGTAGTGCGGCGTCTATTGTGGGGCTTAGCTGTGCCCCAATTGACGCTGTTTTTGTAGGGTCCGTTGGGTGGACCTAGAATTTTACTATTTCGTCTGCTGGTTTAAAAGAGGTGGACTTGGGTCGTTTGTCGAGTATCACGTCGTCCCTGTCCACTTTGGAGCGCAACGTAGTTAACTCCTCGTCCGCGAGGGCTTCGGATAATGCCTCCAGGGCTAGTACGGCGGTTTTATTTTCTGCGCGGAGTGCTATGTCCGGATCACTGGCTAGAGTGATGATTCCATTGGGCCCGAGCATCTTGAGCTTCATATACCCGTAATGGGGTATAGCTTGGAAGCTTGTGAATGCATCCCGCCCTAAAAGGGCGTGGTATCCACTACTAAACGGGGCCACTTGGAACGTGATTTCTTCGGACCTGTAATTCTCCGGTGTGCCGAATACCACATCTACTGTAATTTTTCCCGCGCATCGCGCCTCCCGACTAGAGATGATTCCTTTGAAGGTCGTGCTGCTTTGCTCAATGCGACTCTTATCTATTTCCATTTTGTTAAGAGTTTCCTCATAGATGAGGTTTAATCCGTTGTCGCCGTCCATGAGCACTTTAGTAAGCCGGAAGCCGTCCACAATTGGACTAAGGAACAAAGCGGCTGGTGCTCGGACTGTTCGGAATTGAGGTTCGTCACTGGCATTGAAGGTTATGGCCGTATCGTTCCATGGATTTATTGTTGCGACGTGGCAGACTTCGGCGAGGTTGCGGAGTACTCGCTTGCGCCTATTGTTTGAGGTGAAAGTCTCGAAGACTGTCAGTACTGTATTGTTATGGTGCTCTGCTGTATTGTTGATGAGAAGGTCCTCGCCGCTCTTGGCCACCTGTCGGAGTATCCAACATGCTCTAAGGTTGTGTGTTGGTATGATGTCCGGTGTGCCGTGAATTTTGCATGGCCTGTTGAGCCATCCCTACAGTACGGTTCCACGCCCTGTAGAGGTCTTTGGCTTCTTTGTAATTGGATTGGGTGACTTGCGAGAGTGCAGGAGGATCCCAGAATTTTGTTTGGGTTTTCCAGGCGCTTCCCATCGCACAATACTTCTGTACTATGGCCGCCAAGTCGGTGAACCGTGCTATGTCAAGGCGACTTATGGCGTTGAGAATTCCATTGTCCGTGCAATTTTTGCAAAAGAATTAGATTGCGTCTTCCTCGTGACAGTCCTTAATCTTGCTCATTGCAAGGAAGAATCTGGCCCAGAAGTGATGTACTGTCTCTTGGGGCTCTTGTCTAATATGGGAAAGATCACTTGAGTCTGGGTGGGTGGGTAGACTTAAGTCCACATCCTGATCCGATCTAAGACCCAGGGGCAAAGGAGCTCCCGAGCTTGGCAGCTCGGGCTCCAGGATGTTGCCCAATATTTGTGGCCCGTTGCCTGATTCTAAGTTTGGAGCCTGGGCCATGTCCTCCCGTAGACAGGTATCCAGCTCGGAGAGCTTGGGAATCATGACATAGTTCGTCCTCAAAATAGAGGAAGAATCGATGTTTTGTTCCTCCACCACCGCTATCTGATGGGTGACCAGCGGAGAGTTAATCTCCCTTTGTCGGGTTTAAGCCCGATCCCATCATAGTCCATAGCGACTCCCAGGGCGGCGATGCGATCCAAGAGCTCGTTCAGGGAGGAGAGATCCATTGGATCCATCTGCTCGATGAATTCTGAGCTGACGTGGAGGCTGTTCTTGATGACCTGAGAAGTCATCGTCGGCGTGGCAGCCGAACGGGCGGCCATGACGAAACCGCCCAGCCGGAGAATCTGGCCTACAGTCAGGGTTCCTCCAGAGGTGATGTTGTCCTTGACAACAAGGCGAGCCATCAAGCCCTATCGCGATGGCACAGTGGAACTCTCAATGAAAGCACCAATGTCGGTGTCAAACCCGGCAGATCTCGGGTAGGGGGTCCCAAACTATGCGTCTAGGGCTAATGGTAACAGAAGGCAGGGGACACGATGTTTACCCAGGTTCGGGCCCTCTCGATGGAGGTAATACCCTACTTCCTGCTTGATTGATCTTGATGATATGAGTATTACAAGAGTTGATCTACCACGAGATCGTAGAGGCTAAACCCTAGAGCTAGCCTATGATTATGATTGTTGTTGTCCTACGGACTAAACCCTCCGGTTTATATAGACACCGGAGGGGGCTAGGGTTACACAGAGTCGGTTACAGAGAAGGGGATCTACATAACTGAATTGCCAAGCTTGCCTTCCATGCAAAGGAGAGTCCCATCTGGACACGGGACGAAGTCTTCAATATTGTATCTTCATAGTCCAACAGTCCGGCCAAAGTATATAGTCCGGCTGTCCGAGGACCCCTTAATCCAGGACTCCCTCGGCCATATCATGTCACATATTTTGATTGCATGTGATGTTTATCTTTTATGCATCTTATTTTTCTTAGTACGACAGTAGCATTATAACACGATCCCACACTAAAATTTCAAGGTATAAGTGTTCACCCCGAGTATGCACCGTTGTGAAAGTTCCTCGTGCTGAGACACCACGTGATGATCGGGTGTGATAAGCTCTACATTCAAATACAACGGGTGCAATCCAGATTTGCACACGCAGAATACTCGGGTTAAACTTGACGAGCCTAGCATATATAGATATGGCCTCGGAACACTGGAGACCGAAAGGTCGAACGTGAATCATATAGTAGATATGATGAACATAGTGATGTTCACCATTGAAGACTACTCCATCTCACATGATGATCGAACATGGTTTACTTGATTTGGATCACGTATCATTTAGATTCCTTGAGGGATGTCTATCTAAGTGGGAGTTCTTAAGTAATATGATTAATTGAACTTTAATTTATCATGAACTTATCCTGATAGTATTTTGCAAATTATGTTGTAAATCAATAGCTCGCGTTGTAGCTTCCCTATGTTTTTTATATGTTCCTAGAGTAAACTAAGTTGAAAGATGATAGTAGCAGTGATGCGGACTGGGTCCGTGATCTGAGGTTTATCCTCATTGCTGCACAGAAGAACTATGTCCTTGATGCACCGCTAGGTGACAGACCTAGTGCAGGAGCAGATGCAGATGTTATGAATGCTTGGCTAGCTCAATATGATGAGTAATTGATAGTTTAGTGCACCATGATTTACATCTTAGAACCGGGACTTCAAAAATGTTTTAAACGCCACGGAGCATATGAGATGTTCCAAGAGATGAAATTGGTATTTCAGACTCATGCCCGTGTCGAGAGGTATGAGACCTCTGACAAGTACTTCTCCTAAAAGATGGAGGAGAATTGCTCAGCTAGTGAGCATGTGCTCAGAATGTCTGGGTACTACAATCTCTTGAATCAAGTGGGAGTTAATCTTCTAGATAAGATAGTGATTGATAGAGTTCTCTAGTCACCATCACCAAGTTACTGGAACTTCGTGATGAACTATAGTATTTAAGGGATGAAGAAAATGATTCCTGAGCTCTTCGTGATGCCGAAATTGACGAAGGTAGAAATCAAGAAAGAGCATCAAGTGTTGATGATTGACAAGACCACTAGTTTCAAGAAAAGGGCAAAGGGAAAGAAAGGGAACTCCAAGTGGAATGGCAAGCAAGTTGTCACTCCCGGGAAGAAGCCCAAAGCTGGACCCAAGCTTGAAACTGAGTGCTTCTACTACAAAGGAAATGGTCACTAGAAGCGGAACTCCCCAAACATTTGGCGGATAAGAAGGATGGCAAAGTGAACAAAGGTATATTTGATATACAGGTTACTGATGTGTACCTTACTAGTGTTCGTAGTTGCCCCTGGGTATTTGATACTTGTTCGGTTGCTAAGATTAGTAACTCGAAACAGGAGTTACAGAATAAACAGAGACTAGTTGAGGGTGAAGTGATGATGTGTGTTGGAAGTGGTTCCAAGATTGATATGATCATCATCCCACACTCCTTATACTTTTGGCATTAGTGTTGAACCTAAATAAATGTTATTTGGTGCTTGCGTTGAGCATGGATCTGATTAGATCATGTTTATTGCAATACGGTTATTCATTAAAGACAGAGAACTGTTATTCTGTTTACATGAATAAAACATTCTTTGGTCATACACCCAATGTTAATGGTTTATTGAATCTCGATCGTAGTGATACACATATTCATAATATTGATGCCAAAAGATGTGAAGTTGATAATGATAGTGCAACATAGTTGTGGCACTGCCGTTTAGGTCATATTGGTGTAAAGCGTATGAAGAAACACCATGCTGGTGGGATTATGGAATCACTTGATTATGAATCATTTGATACTTGTGAACTGTGCCTTATGGGCAAGATGACTAAAACACCGTTCTCCGGAACAATGGAACAAGCTAATGACTTATTGGAAATAATACATACCGATGTATGTGGTTCGATGAGTGTTGAGGCTCGTGGCGGGTATCGTTGTTTTCTGACCTTCACAGATGATTTAAGCATATATGGGTATATCTACTTAATGAAACACAAGCCTGAAATATTTGAAAAGTTCAAAGAATTTCAGAGTGAAGTGGAGAATCATCATAACAATAAAATAAAGTTTCTACGATCTGATCATGGAGGAGAATATTTGAGTTACGATTTTGGCCTTCGTTTAAAACAGTGTGGAATAGTTTCACAGCTCAGGCCACCTAGAACACCACAGCGTAATGGTGTGTCCAAACATCGTAACCACACTTTATTGTATATGGTGCGATCTATGATGTCTCTTACCGATTTACCACTATAGTTTTGGGGTTATGCATTAGAGACAGCTGCATTCACTTTAAATAGGGCACCGTCAAAATCCGTTGAGACGACACCGTATGGCCTATGGTTTGGCAACAAACCTAAGCTGTCGTTTCAGAAAGTTTGGGGATGCGGTGCTTATGTGAAAAGGCTTCAGCCTAATAAGCTCAAACCCAAATCGGAGAAATGTGTCTTCATAGGTTACCCTAAAGAAACAATTGGGTACACCTTCTACCACAAGTCCGAAGGCAAGATTGTTGTTGCGAAGATCAGAACCTTTCTAGAGAAGGAGTTTCTCTCGAAAGAAGTGAGTGGGAGGAAAGTAGAACATGATGAGGTAATTGTACCTGCTCTCAATTTGGAAGGTATCTCATCCGAGAAATCTATTCCCGTGATGCCTACACCCATTGCAGAGGAAGCTAATGATAGAGATCATGTAACTTTAGTTCAAGTTACTGCAGAACCTAGTAGGTCTGACAGAGCACGATCCGCACGAGAGTGGTACGGTAATCCTGTTCTGGAAGTCATGCTACTTGATCATGACGAACCTATGAACTATGAAGAAGCCATGATGAGCCCAGATTCCGCGAAATGGCTTGAGGCCATGAAATCTGAGATGGGATCAATGTATGAGAACAAAGTGTAGACTTTGGTGGACTTACCCGATGATCGGCAAGCCATAGAAAATAAATGGATCTTCAAGAAGAAGACTGACGCTGACGGTACTGTTACTGTCTACAAAGCTCGACTTGTTGTGAAAGGTTTTTGACAAGTTCAAGGAGTTGACTACGATGAGACCTTCTATCCCGTAGCGATGCTTAAGTCTGTTCGAATCATGTTAGAAATTGCCGCATTTTATGATTATGAAATTTCGCAAATAAATGTCAAAACTGCATTCATTAATGGATTTCTTAAAGAAGAGTTGTATATGATGCAACCAGAAGGTTTTGTCGATCCAAAAGGTGCTAACGAAGTGTGCAAGCTCCAGCGATCCATTTATGGACTGGTGCAAGCCTCTCGGAGTTCGAATATAGGCTTTGATAATGTGATCAAAGCATATGGTTTTATACAGACTTTTGGAGAAGCCTGTATTTCCAAGAAAGTGAGTGGGAGATCTGTAGCATTTCTAATATTATATGTGGATGACATATTGTTGATTGGAAATAATACAGAATTTCTGGACCGCATAAAAGGATACTTGAATAAGAATTTTTCAATGGAAGACCTTGGGGAAGCTGCTTATATATTGGGCATCAAGATCTATAGAGATAGATCAAGACGCTTAATTGGACTTTCAAAAAGCACATACCTTGATACAGTTTTGAAGAAGTTCAAAATGGATCAGTCAAAGAAAGGGTTCTTGTCTATGTTACAAGGTCTGAAGTTGAGTCAGACTCAATGCCCGACCACTGCAGAAGATAGAGAGAAAATGAAAGTCATTCCCTATGCCTCAGCCATAGGTTCTATAAAGTATGCTATGTTGTGTAGCAGACCTATTGTGTACCTTTCCATGAGTTTGGCAAGGGGGTACGATAGTGATCCAGGAGTGGACCACTGGACAGTGGCCAAAGTTATCCTTAGATACCTAAGAGGACTAAGGAAATATTTCTAGGTCATGGAGGTGATAAAGAGTTCATCATAAAGAGTTACGTCGATGCAAGATTTTACACTGTTCGGATGACTCTGAGTCTCAATCTAGATGCATATTGAAAGTGGGAGCAATTAGCTAGAGTAGCTCCATGCAGAGCATTGTAGACATAGAAAATTTGCAAAATACATACGGCTCTGAATATTGCAGACCCGTTGACTAAACTTATCTCACAAGCAAAACATGATCACACCTTAGTACTCTTTGGGCGTTAATCACATAGTGATGCGAACTAGATTATTGACTCTACTAAACCCTTTGGTTGTTGGTCACATGACGATGTGAACTATGGGTGTTAATCACATACAAATGTGAACTATTGGTGTTAAATCACATGGCAATGTGAACTAGATTATTGACTCTAGTGCAAGTGGGAGACTGAAGGAAATATGCCCTAGAGGCAATAATAAAGTTGTTATTTTATATTTCGTTATATCATGATAATTTTTTGTTATACATGCTAGAATTGTATTAACCGGAAACTTGATACATGTGTGAATACATAGACAAAACACCGTGTCCTAGTATGCCTCTACTTGAATAGCTCGTTGATCAAAGATGGTTAAGTTTCCTAGCCATGGACATGTCTTGTCATTTGATGAACGGGATCACATCATTAGGAGAATGATGTGATGGACAAGACCAATCCGTTAGCTTAGCATAATGATCGTTCAGTTTTATTGCTACTGATTTCTTTGTGTCAAATATATATTCCTCCGACTATGAGATTATGCAACTCCTGGACATCGGAGGAATGCCTTGTCTGCTATCAAACATCACAACATAACTAGGTGATTATAAATATGCTCTACAGGTATCTCCAAAGGTGTTTGTTGGGTTGGCATAGATCGAGAATAGGATTTGTCACTCCGAGTATGGGAGAGGTATCTCTGGGCCCTCTCGGTAATACACATCATATGAAGCCTTGCAAGAAATGTGCCTAATGAGTTAGTTATGGGATGATGCGCTATGGAACGAGTAAAGAGACTTGCCGGTAACGAGATTGAACTAGGTATAGAGATACCGATGATCGAATCTCGGGCAAGTAACATACCGATGACAAAGGGAATAGCTATGTTCACATTGGGCCACAAGGGGCTGGTGCGCCCCCCACAAGGGAGGAGGCCGAATTGGACTAGGGAAAGGAGGCACCACCCCCCCTTCCTTCTCCTACTCCCTCTCCTTCCCCCTTTCCACCTCCGTAAGAAGGAAAAAACAGGGGGGGTTGAATACTACTAGGAGTGGAGTCCTGGTAGGACCCCCCCTCCCTTCGCGCGCCCCTTGTGGCCGGACTCCTCCCCTCCTCCTTTATATACGGGGGCATGGGGCACCACAAAGCACAACAATTGTCTTAGCCGTGTGCGGTGCCCCACTCCACCATTTACTCCTCCGATAGTATCATTGTAGTGCTTAGGCGAAGCCCTGTGCGGATCACATCACCAACACCGTCATCACGTCATCGTGCTGACGGAACTCATCGAATCCATTGACACTCTGCAGGATCAAGAGTTCGAGGGACGTCATCGAGCTGAACGTGTGCATAACTCAGAGGTGTCGTACATTCAGTACTTGATTGGTTGATTCGAGAAGATGTTCGACTACATCAACCACGTTAAGTTAATGCTTCCGCTTTCGATCTAGAGGGCACGTAGACTCACTCTCCCCCTCTCGTTGCTATGCATCTCCTAGATAGATCTTGCGTGAGCATAGGAAATTTTGAAATTGCATGCTATGTTTCCCAACAAAGAGGTTATTTGATATTGGCTCATTAGATGAATGGAGAACCCAAGCTTATAAAAATGCCAAATTATTCAAAGATAATGTTAAAAGATGGCATGACAAAAGAATCCAAAAGCGGGAACTCAAAGTTGGAGAATACATTGTTTTGTACAACTATCATTTCAGATTCTTTGCAGGAAAACTTCTCACTAAATGGGAAGGACCATATGTTATCGAGGAGGTTTATAGCTCCGGAGCCATCAAGATCAATAATGCCAAAGGTACAAATCCGAAGGTGTTCAATGGGCAAACAATTAAGTACTATATCTTAGGTATGCCTATTAATGTTGGGGATTTTTACTTCTGTGCCCCTGGTTCATTAGTTCTACTCATTCATCCCCATGCTCTTAACTTTTGCTCACTTTTCCCCACTCCCTTGCTTGAAACCCTCAGAACTGGTCACAGCGAACGTTGTCGTCGGGTCAATGGCTTGACTGTTAACTCTGACTAGTGGGGCCGCATAGGGCGGAGTCCACATTTTGACCGTTACGTGGTAACTAGTGGGGCCGCGAAACTGACACTCACTAAAACCTGAATCAGATCCAGTCGCTTCTGCGCCGCCCCCTCCGCCACTGTCGTGTCGCCTCCGCCGCCGTCGTGCCGCCTCTACCGCACTCTTGTCGCCTCCGCCGCATCTACCCTATCTCCCCATCTAGGATTAGGAAGCGATGAAGAGGGGGCACCCCGTCCGGCCCATCGACGTGGAGATGATTGGGTCGAATTAGAGGCTGATAATTCATGGATTCCACCTAGGTAAGCATCATTTTCCTCTCAAATTGATTAGGAGATCCATAAATTAGGTTGTATTTGACCATCGTTGGCGTGAATCAGCGCAATTTATCCGAAAATTTTAGGCCTAACTGCGCCCTTTATCTTATTTCAATCGAATAGGGTTGATCCTGCACTTGCTTTTCGGCTGGCGGTTAGAATGGAAACTAGCGAGCTGCGTGGAACTAAACCATGTGTGATTTCTGGATTTTTCTATCCTAAAGTGGTATAAATCACCGTTTCATTCAGAGATTTCCACGAGGCACTCTGTTGTGAGTATCCGTGAAGCCCTGCCGATGCTGTTGAACTGAGATATTTCGACAGTACCGAGCAGAGATTTCTCCCATTAACTTGTGATGAGAATCTGGGATTGCTATTTAGTTTGAATGCTGACAGCCGTTTCGGTAAAATCCATATCGGTGTGCTTCAGGCACGCAAACAACGTATCACGAAGGGTGTTCAGACATCATCTGTCTCCGCTAATAGCGAGCGTCCTCGCACTCCTTGTAGGTCGAGACCAAGTAAACCTAGTGGTTCTGAAAGCCACAACATGTCGGCTGCCGCTAATTCTGCTACTTCTCCTCTCCCTTCTGCACCTGATGTAGAAGTAGATGCAGAGCCTGACGAGGAAGTGCCTCGACATGATGATGAGGATGAGATTCTATTCCCTGAATTGGTAGATAGAGTCAGTCAACAGGCAGTGGAAGATGAATATGCAGAGGAGCCTAGCAGCCGTGCTAGATTTGATGACACTGATGATGAAGAGAGGGAGGAGAACATCGACTCCTTAGTTTTACAAGAATATGATGGTGAGGACATACCAACAATTGAGTGGAATAGGGAGAATCATGACCTTACTCCAGGAACCGTATTTGAATCGATGGTGGACTGTCGTAATGCAGTGACTACATATTGCATTCTCACTGAAAACTCTTATGAGGTTGATAGGAGTGAGCCAGGAAGATTCACTGTTCATTGTCCTTATGATAGGTGTAGGTGGAGGTTGCATGCATCCACTATGCGAAAGAGCAAATTGATTCAGGTATTACAACTGAATATCGTTATCAGATTATTTATCCATTCTAAATTCAGATCATGTGTACTGTTTCTTAACTGTATTTGACATCATTTTTCATTTTGTTTCAGATGAAAAGCAACCCACACGGGCACACTTGCCCACTTGGAGGGGGAGGGGGAAAGGACAAATCTAAGCTTGCAAAGACTAGGTGGGTGGCAGATGCAATCTTGGATTGGGTGAGGGAAACACCAACAATTGGTCCAACAGCACTCCATGGGAAGCTATTTGCGAAGTACAAGATTAATGTACAATACATGAAGATTTTCTATGCTAAGAAAAGGGCTCTTGATAGGATTAATGGTCCATGGAATGAGAGTTTTCAATTGCTTTACACCTTCAAAGCTGAAGGGGAGACGGCTAGTCCAAGGGGTGTTGTAGAGATTGAAAAGCATATAGTTAAGTACAAATTAAAAGGGAAGACAATGGAGAAGGAGTGCTTCAGGAGGGATTTTGTTTGTTTCAAGGCTTGCTGGCAGGGGTTTCTGAATGGTTGTAGGCCTGATGTCTACTACACAACCTTCTTATAGACGTTGTTGGGCCCCAAGTGCAGAGGTTTGTAGGACAGTAGCAAATTTCCCTCAAGTGGATGACCTAAGGTTTATCAATTCGTAGGAGGCGTAGGATGAAGATGGTCTCTCTCAAGCAACCCTGCAACCAAATAACAAAGAGTCTCTTGTGTCCCCAACACACCCAATACAATGGTAAATTGTATAGGTGCACTAGTTCGGCGAAGAGATGGTGATACAAGTGCAACATGGATAGTAGATATAGGTTTTTGTAATCTAAAAATATAAAAACAGCAAGGTAACTAATGATAAAAGTGATCGTAAACGGTATTGCAATGGTAGGAAACAAGGCCTAGGGTTCATACTTTCACTAGTGCAAGTTCTCTCAACAATAATAAAATAGATAGATCATATAACAATCCCTCAACATGCAACAAAGAGTCACTCCAAAGTCACGAATAGCGGAGAACAAACGAAGAGATTATGATAGGGTACGAAACCACCTCAAAGTTATCCTTTCTGTTCTATCTATTCAAGAGTCCATAGTAAAATAACATGAAGCTATTCTTTCCGTTCAATTTATCATAGAGTTCATACTAGAATAACACCTTAAGACACAAATCAACCAAAACCCTAATGTCACCTAGATACTCCATTGTCACCTCAAGTATCCGTGGGCATAATTATACGATATGCATCACACACTATCAGTTTCATCTATTCAACCAACACAAAGTAATTCAAAGAGTGCCCCAAAGTTTCTAATGGAGAGTCAAGACAAAAACGTGTGCCAACCCCTATGCATAGGTTCATAGGCGGAACCCGCAAGTTGATCACCAAAACATACATCAAGTGGATCACGTGATATCCCATTGTCACCACAGATAAGCACGGCAAGACATACATCAAGTGTTCTCAAATCCTTAAAGACTCAATCCTACAAGATAACTGTAAGTGCATCTAGTGCCCCTTAGTGATTTTGGTGTATTGAAGACTTATAGGTTGAGGGACTAATGCGTTTGTAAGTGTACACAGGTCTATAAGTCTATGAGGAGTTTGATATTTACAGAGAAAGTCGACCCCTAAAAATGAAGTTCTTCAACTGAAGACTTTGATATTCTGAAGACTTTCTAAAGACTTTGAAAGTGAAGAAATTGGTGTGACCTTGAAGACTTGGTATTCATTTGTGGAACATGAAGTGTGAAGACTATTGTTTTCGTAGTTTCATTTTCTCTTTCTTGAGTCATAGGAAACACCGTACTGTTAAAGGGGGTCGAGGAAATACTAAGGAAAAATTTCCATGTGATGCTCAACTCAAAATCCTACACCTACCAATCCCTTCGAGTGAAGCCTTTGGAAATCTCATACAGTTCAGTCACTTTCTTCAGTGACAGAGACGAAGTTCTTCTGGTCACTAATGAATTTGTTCTGACTGAGGAGTTAGGAATTCATCAGTACGAATTACCTACACAGTGAGGAACATGATAGCCTTGAGGAATTTGAGAGTCAAATTTCCGACCGTTGCTGTGCTGCGCACCAGCTGTCCCAAAATATCTTATCCACCTAATGGTCATATCATTGAGGGGCATTTATGTCTTATCATGTCGGGCTGCTCCCTAGGCTATAAATAGCCACCCCCTACAGCCACTAGCTGGTTGGCTGCTCCAAGAGAATTTGACACTTGTCATTTGAGAGCAACCCATCCTCCGAGAACTTTGAGCGAAAATCATTGAGTGAGGAAAACTCAAAACCAAACCCCTACAAACCCAAAGTGATTGAGCATCACTGAAGAAATTGATCCTGCGTGGATCCGACGCTTGTTACCTTTGAAGACTGTGCTTCCTCCAGACGGTTAGGTGTCAAGGTCTAGAGCATCCAAGAGGAATTGTGGATCGCCGAGTGACCAAGTCTGTGAAGGTTTGGAAGTCGCCTGAAGACTTACCATGAGTGATTGGACGAGGTCTGTGTGACCTTAGTTCAAGGAGAATACGGTGAGGACTGGGTGTCCTGAGCTGCATGCTCAGTGACTGGGTGTCCGGGATTGTGTGTCCTCGAGTTTAAATACTCAGCCGCTCCAACCAGACGTACAACTGAGACAGCAGTTGGAACTGGTCTACCAAATCATTGTCTTCACCAACCTACTGGTTCTATTTCCTCAACCCTTTCATTTCCTCATTACTATGTTGAGTGTTTGTTCATATCTATGTTTGAAGACTTTGACTGAAGACTCTCTCAATTTCCTCAATTCAATTTCTTCAGTCTGTTTGTCTTCATCTTGTGTTATCCTGTGATTACACTTTCTGTACTATGTGCTAGTCTTCATTTCATCATGATGACCATGCTTGTATTCTGTTATGCCTACTTCTGAGTAACTATTCCGCTGCTAATAGTTCTTCGCTAAGGAATTTCCTCACCGGCAAATTCCTCAGTGAAGAATCCATAAAAATCGCCTATTCACCCCCCTCTAGTCGACATAACGCACTTTCAATTGGTATCAGAGCAAGGTACTCCCTTGTTCTGTGTGATTTTGGTTAACCGCCTGGAGTTTTAGTTATGTCGACCGCAGGTATGATCAAGGTCTCGGCTGGGTGTCCTACCTTTGATGGGACGGACTACCCCTACTGGAAAAACAAGATGCGAATGCATCTCGAGGCTATTGACAATGATCTCTGGTATGTTGTGGAAAATGGTGTTCCCTCTGTCTCACCCTCACTGAACGCTACCGATGTGAAGAGATTCAAGCAACTCGATTCTCAAGCGAAGAATATCATATGTGGCCATCTGAGTAAAGGACGGTATGGAAGATTGAGTGCTTTGGAAACTGCTAAGCTTATTTGGGATAGGCTATCCAAAGTGAATGAAGGAGTCTCAACTCAGCGTGACTCTCGAATTGATGTTCTTCAGAATCTCTTCAACTGCTTCAAAAGACTCGACAATGAAAATGTCCAACAAACCTTTGATCGCCTCACTGACATCTCAAATGAGCTTCAAGCCCTCGGTGCCACTGACATCACTGACCATGAGGTGGTGAAGAAACTATTGAGATCACTTGATTCCTCATTTGATACTCTTGGTCTGATGATACAAGAACGGGCTGACTACAAGTCTCTTGATCCTGCCGATATCCTCGAAAGGCTAAATACTCACGAGTTCCAGCTTGCTGAAAAGAGAGATCTCTATGGTTCGAGCTATGGCAAACCACGTGCCCTAAAGGCCAAGGTTGTGTCTGAGTCTGAATGTGAGGACTCTGGTAGTAGCCTTGGTGATCCTGAAGAATTGAGCCAGGAGCTAGCACTGCTCATGAAGAAATTCCAGAAGTTCTCAAGACGTGGTCGCTTTGGAAAATCCTCAAGAAGCAGTGATTCCTCATCAAGTGACTATAAGAGAAGGTTGTGCCACAAATGCAAGAAACCTGGTCATTATATTCAAGATTGTCCTCAGTGGGAAAAGGAATTGAAGAAGAAGAAATACAAGGATTACAATTCTGATGATGCGAAGAAGAAGAAGAAATCGTCAAAATCTTCGTCATCAAAATCCTCGAAGTCTTCATCTCACAAGAAGAGCAGCTCCAAGAAGGCTCGGGCATTCATTGGCAAGGAAATGGACTCTGAAGCTGAATCTGAGGAAAATGAGGAAGAGTCTGAATCTGGTGTGGCGAGTCTGGCCTTCGCTACTGCTTTCGTTAGCAAGTCCATCTTCAACACTGAAGACACTGACCCCACCGACAAGCCTGATGAAGATAATGATGACTACGCTCCCACCTATTGCTTCATGGCAAAAGGTGCAAAGGTACTCAAATACACCTCCTCTGAATCTAGTGAAAATGAATCTGATGAGAATCTCAAGCCCAGCTACTCTAAACTTGCAAAGATTGTTGTAAAACAACAAAGGGCTTTTGAAAAGGTTCAAAACATGCTAGACAAAAGTGATGATATGTTGGGTGAAGAAATGGATCACACTAAAGCCCTGACTGAAAATCTTCAGAGACTTCAGTCTAGGTTTGATAACCTTCAAAGTCATCATAACACTCTTTTATCTGATCATGAGAAACTTTCTTATGAATTTCTTCAAAGAAAGCAAGATCTTGAGAAGCTAAGAGTGAGTTATGAAGATCTTCAGAAGGAGCGTGATTCATTACTTGCTCAACAAATAAGCACTTCTCAGGAAGAATTTGTTCCTCCATGCTTAAAGTGCATTGAACGTGAATCTGCTAATTCTTCACCTGAATGTTCAAATGCTTCAACTGTTACAAATTCTTCACCTGCCTCAGCTATCACTAATTCCTCATCTGAGGACATTGCCAGTATCACTAACGATGCAGGGCTGAAGGAACTGTACACGACAGGCATGTACAAAAGCCTCAAAGGGCATCAGATTCTTTGTGATGTGCTCAAAAAGCAGATCCTCAACAGAAACCCTAGGAAAGAGGGTATTGCCTTTGAGAGGAAACTTAATGCTGATGGAACATATTGGAAGCCTGAGCAGTACCCCAAAACCTCATGGGTTGCTGCAAAGGGACCTCCAGTTGATCCATCCAAGTTATCTGGCTTTACATGTGAATCTCCTCATTCTTCTGATGAGTCATTTGACTCCAACTATAAACTGTTCAAAAATCAGAATGGTGAAGTATTTGCTAGATATGTTGGGACTAACTGCAGGAACGGTTCCCCTATGAAGAAAATCTGGGTTCCCAAAAGTTATGTTGAAGGTCTTCAGGTGAATGTCCTCATGACACCACCTGTGAAGAATAGGAACCCCAGAACAAACTCTACATATGGACCTAATTCTTCATATGGATCCAAGTCCTCATATGGACCAAATTCCTCACGTGGATCAAATTCCTCAAATGGATCAAAGTCCTCATATGATTATCATCGTGCTAACAACTCTGTTTCGTAGGGTAGAGCTAAGGGCTACGAATATGCACATTATTCTTCAAATCATTATGTTCATAAGTCCTCGAAGAATTTCTCTGCTTATTCATATGCTTACCCTAACCCCTCTTATGTGAAACGAAATGGTTTGGCTTCTATGCCACCATTCTCGTATGGTGCTCGCAGAGTGATGAACTCTTTGCCACCCCTTCAGATGTGGGTGGTGAAGAAAAAGAACTAATCTCTTATGCAGGGTCAGGTCTCCAGACGTGCCTTAACGTCTGAAGAATTTGCTGGGGACCTGACAAAATTGCCTGAAAGGACGCAGGCTAACCATGATGAAATGAACTTTCATTTCACACATCCTCATACTGCTATATCTGTTTACCGCTTGATGAAATTCATCTGATGAACTTGATATCATATTCTTCACTGATGAAGCATATGAGATTGTAAGTTACACTAATTCATCTGCAGGATGATCAACCCAAAACCACTGAATGGGTCATCGATAGTGGATGTACAAATCACATGACTGGTGACAAGAATCTTTTGATGGATGCTCCCTTATCACCGTCACATCTGAAGCATATCATCTTTGCTGACAAAGGCAAAAGTCAGGTATTGGGTCTTGGTAAGGTTGCGATCTCTAAGGATAAACACATGGACAAAGTCATGCTTGTTCAGTCCTTAGGATACAACCTCATGTCAGTCTCAATGCTTTGTGATCTTGATATGGTTGTTGTCTTTGGCAAGTATCGCTGTGTTGTGATTATGGAAGCTGACAATTCCAAAGTCTTCGAAGGCTTTAGGAGAGGAGATTAGTATATTGTTGATTTATCTACAGGACCACAACCAGCCGTGTGTCTACTTGCAAAAGCTTCAGAAGGCTGGCTATGGCATTGACGACTTGGTCACGCAGGCATGAGGAATTTGCACGCGCTTGCGAAGAAGAAGCATGTCATTGGCATTGAGAATGTCAAATTCCTCAAGGATCACTTATGCGGAGCATGTGAAGCTGGAAAAATGACCAAGGCCAAGCATCCAGCAAAGACTATCATGACCACTACTCGTCCATTCGAATTGCTTCACATGGACCTCTTCGGACCTAATCATTACTCAGCAGTCTCTAATGCTGCATCTCTATATGGTTTTGTCATTGTTGATGATTACTCTCAATATACATGGGTAAACATTGTTACTTACAAACATGAAGTGCAGGAAGTCTTCAAACGATTTTCCTCGAGGGCTTCAACCAACTTTGGTGTGAAGATCAAGCACATCAGAAGTGACAATGGAACCGAGTTCAAGAATTCCGGTCTTGATGACTATCTTGATGAACTTGGTATTACTCATGAGTTATCTGCTCCTTATACTCCTCAGCAAAATGGCGTCGTGGAGCGCAAGAACAGAACTCTTGTTGAGATGGCTCGCACTATGCTTGATGAATACAAAACGCCTCATCGTTTTTGGATTGATGCAATTGATACTGCGTGCCACATCATCAACAGAGTATATCTTCACAAATTCTTCAAGAAGACGGCCTATGAACTCCTCACTGACAAGAAACCCAATGTGAGTTATTTCAAAGTCTTTGGTGCTAAATGTTGGATTAGAGATCCTCACCACAATTCTAAATTTGCACCGAAAGCACATGAAGGTTTTATGCTTGGTTACGGAAAGGACTCGCACACCTACAGAGTCTTCAACATCGCTCTTCACAAGATTGTTGAAACTGTAGATGTGCGGTTCGATGAAACTAATGGCTCGCAAAGAGAGCACCTACCTTCTGTGTTAGATGAACCAGCACCTGAGGATTCTATCAAGTTCAAGGCAACTGAGGATGTCATTCCTACTGAAGAATTTGCTGAAGAATTCATTCCAGTACGCGAAGAACGTCGAGCTGACGCACCTGAAAATAATGCTGAAGACAATGGTGCTGAGGAAAATGATCCAATACCTCGACGACAACCAACTCATCCTCGCGTTGCAAAAGAAGTACAAGTTGACAAGATCATCGATGACATTGAAGCGCCAGGTCCTCTCACACGCTCAAAAGCTTCACATTTATCTAACTTTTGTGGGCACTATGCTTTTGTCTCTATCACAGAGCCCACTAAGGCAGATGAAGCATTTTTGGAGCCGGAGTGGATTCAGGCTATGCAAGAAGAATTACATCAGTTCAAGCTCAACAATGTCTGGGAACTGGTCAAACGTCCAAATCCTCGCAAGCATAATATCATTGGCACAAAGTGGATCTACCGCAACAAGCAAGATGAAAATGGCCTTGTGGTAAGGAATAAGGCACGACTGGTAGCTCAAGGCTACACACAGGTTGAAGGAATTGATTTCAATGAAACTTTTGCACCTGTTGCTAGACTTGAGGCTATTCGCATATTACTTGCTTATGCTAATCATCATGATATCATCTTATATCAAATGGATGTGAAAAGTGCATTCCTCAATGGTAAGCTTGAGGAAGAAGTATATGTTGCTCAACCCCCAGGTTTTGAAGATCCAAAGAATCCTGACAAAGTCTTCAGACTTAATAAGGCCCTCTATGGCCTCAAGCAAGCCCCTCGGGCATGGTATGATACATTGAAGGAATTCTTCGTGAAGAATGGCTTCACACCCGGTTCACTCGACCCTACTCTCTTTACTAAATCTTATGATGGTGAACTATTTGTGTGCCAAATATATGTTGATGATATTATCTTTGGCTGTACTGACCAACGTTATAGTGATGAATTTGCCTATATGATGAGTGAAGAATATCAAATGTCTATGATTGGAGAGTTGAAATTCTTCTTAGGTCTTCAAATTCGTCAACAGCGCAATGGCATATTCATATCTCAGGAGAAATACCTCAAAGATGTACTGAGGAAATTCGGCATGCAAGATTGCAAAGGCGTCAAAATTCCTATGCCCACAAAAGGCCATCTATGCACTGATGAAAATGGTATTGACTTTGATCACAAGGTATACCGCTCCTTGATTGGTTCTTTATTGTACTTATGCGCATCTAGGCCAGATATAATGCTTAGTGTTTGCATGTGTGCCCGATTTCAAGCTGCACCGAAGGAATCACACCATAAGGCTGTGAAGCATATTCTTCGATATCTAGCTCACACACCAACACTAGGATTATGGTACCCCAAGGGCTCTCCTTTTGATCTCATTGGATATTCTGACTCTGACTATGCTGGTGATCGTGTGGACCGCAAGTCAACTTCTGGCACTTGTCATTTCCTCGGACGATCTTTGGTCTATTGGTCCTCGAAGAAACAGAACTGCGTATCACTGTCTACTGCCGAAGCTGAATACATTGCTGCTGGCTCTTGCTGTGCTCAACTGCTTTGGATGAAGCAAACACTCAAGGACTATGGCGTCAACGTGAATAATGTGCCTCTCCTCTGTGACAATGAGAGTGCCATCAAGATTGCTCACAACCCAGTTCAGCACTCAAAGACAAAGCACATTCAGATTCGTCATCATTTTCTTCGTGATCATGTGTTGAAGGGCAACATCTCCATCGAGCACGTGAAGACTGAAGAACAGCTAGCTGATATCTTCACTAAGCCCTTGGATGAGAAGAGATTTAGCAAGTTGCGGTGTGAGCTAAATATCTTAGAATCTTCGAATGTTCTTTGAAAAGGACACACATCCTAACACTTATGCAAAATTGATGACTTAGATGTGCAACACATGAAGAAACGTTTTTCTTCAATCAATGAAGAATAACACTCTAAGTGTGAAGAAATTAATGAAGAATTTGATTCTCAGAACCCTACGACAATTGTATACGGTGTCTGAAATCATCATTCTTATACGGTGGGTCACGCCACCACAAAAAGTTGAAAATCTTCAATTTGAGTTTTTTTTTGTTTTGAAATTCTTCAGTTTTTCAAATTCTTCAACTTTGCAAAATCTTCACTGTTCCCTTTGTTTTTCTTCATTGGCTATATATATATATATATATATATATATATATATATATATATATATATATATATATATATATATGAGTTTATGTCCTCTACAGCATTCACTTATAGCTATTTCTTCAAGTTGTTTTTTTTGCTAAGTGAATGTGATCGGACCCTTCCCCCTCTATGCTATACTAAACCCAATCTATTCACAAATTCTTGATATGCGTTCTATTTGAAACTCGTTCAAAATCTTCACAGTGTCCTTGTCAGCTGAAGAAATTACGAACAAAACTTTAAAACAAATCTTTTCCAAATTTTCGGTTTTGCCGCTCAAACTGTTCCGCATCCCATGATGCATTATTCTATTCACCCACGATCGTACATGATCTCCACTACACAGTACGTGGGTGACACATGTCGCGTGAAGGAGAAAGGGCAGGGGCACGTTCGTCCCAAATCTTCGGGCGAACAGTTTTTCACCGTGTCTATAAATACCCCTCTCCCCTTCCTCAATTCATTTACTCTGCTCGATCGCTACTCTCTCACTCGAGCTCCTCAAACCCTAGCGCCGCCGCTACTCCATCGTCTCCGGTGAGGAAGAGCTTCGCTGCCTCGACCTCGTCGCTGTCGTACTCACGCCGACCGCGGGAATCTTCACTCCGCCGCCGCCGTAGCTGTCTTCCTCCGCCGAGTTAGGGCAAGCAAGATCTAACCTGACGAACGTCCCATCTGTTCTTCTCAATTCGTCGTGTTCTTCACTTCGGGTAATTAAAAGTTACTTTTATTACTCGCTTTGATTCTCAAGCTTTCCTGAAAATCTTCAAATGTGTTTATTCTTCAAATCTTCACACATATGAACACCACACACATCATATGATCTTGAACTATTTCTCTAAGCAATCATTTTCTTCAAGATTCCCTAATTGTGTGGATCTTCGATCTGTACAACTCTGGAACCTAAGACAAGAACGCTTAGTGAAATTCCTCAAGGTTCATCTGGTCAAATTCCTCAAAGCTTGTTCTTTTCGAAAAACCTTCTCAGAACGCATATGACCTCTCCGAATTCCTCGCACCTGTACTCTGTTCACAGGTACTCATGTCTGCTGCTGAATCACTAGGTTCTCATCAACTTAACTCATTTGCAGCGTTCCTCGAAGAAAAACTGCATACTTCTTCAGAGAACTCAATTGTTCAAATTCCTCAACTGAAGAATATGGCAGACGGTAAGAAGCCGCAGAAAGGAGGAAAGAAACCTGAGGTTATGACTGCGTTTGAAATCCCTGAGGAAATTTATGCTGACTATTGCACACCTGATGAAGCAAAATTTGGCAAAGAAAACAAAAATCAGCGCAAGGTGCGCATTCAGAAGATTGAACGGAGATGGGCAAGGGAATGGAGGGAATACAGATATGTGACTCCAAAGTACATGAAGAAATTCGCCCTCAATCCTCCATGCCCAAGAGCTCCATTGGCACCTGGCCAAGTAGCTGATCCCACAAGCATCAAACGTGGTGAGGACTTTCCTAAAGAATGGGCTAAGCGCCAAGCTAAATTGGCAAGACAAGCCAAGGAGGCAGTGAAGAAATTCAATGAGGATTCTGCCACTGCTACTGCTACTGAGGCCTCGGTCAAACCAAGGAAATCCATGCCAAAGAAGCCTGCTCGTAAGCCAAGTGCTTCACCAACAGCGCCCTCACGGCCAAGTTCCTCAGCAGCGCCCCCACGGCAAATTCCTCACACTGCTACTACTCCACCAAAGTCCTCAGCTCCTGTGCATCTGGCTACATGTCAAAGGACTGCTGGTTTCTCGATTGCCTCTAGTGTTTCAGCAAGTTCCTCAGCTGCACCAAAGTCATCATCTGGCCCGACTCTGCTGAAGACCAAAGCAACAGCTGGACGAGGTCCTCGGCCAAGTCCAAAGAAGAAACATGTCGCATTCCATGTGCCTTCTGATTATGAAGCTTCTGATGATGAACTTGCAGAAATCATCAGATACAGGTAGGTGAAGGCCGCTAGAGCCAAAGGCACATCTGTGCCACTGCTGTTGGATCCGAGGAAAATCCTCGATTATATTGATCTCTGGCACAAGGATCCAAACACCCCAATGCCTGATTTTCATCTGACCCCTGGACAAAGTCATATGTTGACCCATTTCATCACTGAAGAGAAATGGAAGTTTGAAAAGGCAAGAGAGATTAAGAAAGCTCAATACAGAAAGGAGAAGCTCCTGAAGAAAAACGTTATCAGAATGACACCTGAGGAACTTCTCCAGGCTCAGTCTGAAATTCAAGCCCTCAGCAATGACTTTGATGCCTACTATGCTGATTGGCAAGGAGCCAAAGTCAGATTCGTCAACCTGACGAAGAAATTCACCAATGTTGCTGCCCCAACGCAACATGAAATTCCTCAGGCTGGAGTCTCAGCTCAGCCGACCGAAGAACATGCCAGCACCGCTGATGAAGTTCAGGCTGCTGATGAAAATGCTAGTTCCAGGGCTGATGATCCCATTCCAGCCGCTGAAGAAATTGCCAGGGCATCCACTAGTGGTGCGCCTGAAGAAACTGAAGAAGTCAGGGCAACTGCATCAGTTGCGCCTGTAGAAAATCAACCAGATTCCTCAGCTCCATCTGCACCTACACCAACTCCAATTCTTCCATGTGCATTCGATGTGAAGAAGACCAAGGCTGCAGAGCGAGCTGCAGTGAAGAAAAGGAAGGCATCAGCTGCGTCAAACTCTTCGGCTGCGAAGAAAATGAAGCCAACGACCCGCTCGCTCGAAAATCCAATTGATGTTGTTCCGATTTCCTCCATGCCATCAAAGGACCTTGTTCCTTTTGGAGAAGACTATGAGATCCCAAGCGGATCTAATGAAGAAAATCATTATGCTGCTTCGTCAGAGCAGATTGATGAAGAAATTGAAGTGGAAGCAATCCCTTCAACCCCAATCATTTCCTCGGCTATGCCTCAGTTCACAGCTGAAGAGGCCGGTGTTGAGGAACTTGAAGAAGATGTGGATATTGGAAGCACAATGCCCGTGATGAACGATGACTTTTGGGAAAGTCTGCATCCAAATTCTCCACTCTTCACCCCAATCCAACAGATACCTCAGTCCCCTGCACCAACTGTTCAAATGGGCTCTGAAGAAACTCATCCCACTTCATCTGTCCATGAAGAAATTCCAGCCACTAGTGTTGATGAACCTGCTGCTGCTGATCCTCAGACTGCACCTGTTGAGGAACAAGAAATTCCTCAGCCTGAAGAACCTGAGCTCGCGATTCCTGAGGTGGTGATGCAACTCACTAACACCCCTCTGCCAAAGCAAAAGAATCCGTTCTCAAGCAAACAGAAGTTCAAGGCTGAAGATTTCTTTGCCGAGCACGTATTCTTCACTTATTATAATCCATATGATTCTGCTCGCATAAGGAAGAGGCGGTTCTGGACTGCCAGCCAAGCCAATTTCTATTCCTCGGTGCTCTTCAACAAAGACAAAGTCTTCGATCATGCACATATTCCTCATGTGGACATCGAGTCTCTGCCCGGCTTTGAGCCAGTCCTCAGTGTTCTTCACGATGCAGGACTTCTGAATTTCTGCATTGATATCTGTGACTGGAATGAAGAACTCATTCTTCAATTCTATGCAACTCTACACATCACCGGAGACGTTGAAGACATGAACTCATGGGTATTAGACTGGATGTCTGAAAATACTCACTACAAGGCACCAGCAACTGAATTGCTTCGTGCTCTACCACTCAGTCCTCCACTTGATGGTGCTCGTTGTATCTACAACGAACCAGAACTTTCAAATCACTATATGCAAGTGCTGATGAAGCCTTTGAAGCCAAGGCAGGCCCCACGAACCAAATTCCTCGTCAAGGAATTACAGTATGTGCCTCGGACTGTCTATCGAATTCTGACGAAGACAATGAGTCCCATCATAGGCCACGACTCAAATGATGAAGAAGTCGTTGGCATCATGAAGAATATGCTTTTCAACATCATTCATGGCGTTCCCGTCAACTTCCATGATTTCTTCATGAGGACTCTGGCCAATATTGCTATGTCACCATTCGAGCTGAAGCCCTATGCTCCTTGGATTATGAGATTCATCAGGGCAAGATCTTCACTGAATTACAAAGCTGACACTCTGAACCACGGTAGCTACTTGCCTCCCATTGAAGTCCTCAAACGGACAGTTTCATCAGCTGATGATAAAGGTAAGGCCGCTGCTGTGATCGATGAAGGCATTCGTCCATTGGATGGTCAATTTCGCAAGGCTGCCTCTTACTCTACCAATGACGATTCTGCCACACATGACTCTGCCGCAAATACCTCAGCCAAGCAAAATCCTCAAGCCACAGCACCCAGGGTGATGACTGACCGTGAGTTACTCCTCAGTCTTCATCAGAAGGTTGATCGCAATCACAAATGGGTCAAGCGTCAGTTTGGTTCAATTCTTCACAATATGACCTCAACACACAATGCAGTGAAGAAAAACCAATACTACCTCCATGAAACCTTCAACCGTACCTGGGCTGTTCTCTCTCATGTCTACAGTGCTGCAGATCTGAAGAATATGGGTCTCAAGGAAGAATTTGACTGGTCTGCACCTCCACCGAAGAAATTCAAGAAGGTCAAAGTTCCTTCCTTGGTGGCCAGCTCTTATTCTTCATCGTGTGACACTGATGAGTATGAAGATTTGGACGACACTGCGGCAGGCCCTGCTTCAACAAACAACCTCGACAACGCCGGCGCTCCTCCATCGACTTGAAATTCTTCAGGGGCGTTAGTCCTCAGTTTCAATCCTTTTGGTCATTTGATGACAAAGGGGGAGAAATCTGAGTTAGTCTTCAAGCGGGCGGGTCTATATTAAGGGCATTTTTTTAAGTTACAACTCTCGTTCTTCTGAAACTTTTATTTGGATCGAGTTGTAATCTTAAACCCGATGGTGCGCTGATACTTTTGTTGCATTATGCTTTGCATGCTTATTCCTCGTTAATGACATTGCACGCATGCTGAATCACATCAGGCACCATATTTCATCATGCATTTCAAATTCTTCATATTATATATCAAATGTGTGTATGAATTACAAGATATAGGGGGAGATCTCCATGATTCAACTCTTCAAATGTGCATTGCCTCAAAAGCAAATTCCTCACTATGCACATCTTCAGGGGGAGTTCTACTATATCTTGTAATCAAATTCCTCAATATCAGTGTATACACTTCATATGTTTATCCCCGTTGAAAACTTAACCTATGTTGTCATCAATCACCAAAAAGGGGGAGATTGTAAGTGCATCTAGTGCCCCTTAGTGATTTTGGTGTATTGAAGACTTGTAGGTTAAGGGACTAATGTGTTTGTAAGTGTACACAGGTGTATAAGTCTATGAGGAGTTTGATATTTACAGAGAAAGTCGACCCCTAAAAATGAAGTTCTTCAACTGAAGACTTTGATATTCTGAAGACTTTCTGAAGACTTTGAAAGTGAAGAAATTGGTGTGACCTTGAAGACTTGGTATTCATTTGTGGAACATGAAGTGTGAAGACTATTGTTTTCGTAGTTTCATTTTCTCTTTCTTGAGTCATAGGAAACACCGTACTGTTAAAGGGGGTCGAGGAAATACTAAGGAAAAATTTCCATGTGATGCTCAACTCAAAATCCTACACCTACCAATCCCTTCGAGTGAAGCCTTTGGAAATCTCATACAGTTCAGTCACTTTCTTCAGTGACAGAGACGAAGTTCTTCTGGTCACTGATGAATTTGTTCTGACTGAGGAGTTAGGAATTCGTCAGTACGAATTACCTACACAGTGAGGAACATGATAGCCTTGAGGAATTTGAGAGTCAAATTTCCGACCGTTGTTGTGCTGCGCGCCAGCTGTCCCAAAATATCTTATCCACCTAACGGTCATATCATTGAGGGGCATTTATGTCTTATCATGTTGGGCTGCTCCCTAGGCTATAAATAGCCGCCCCCTACAACCACTAGCTGGTTGGCTGCTCCGAGAGAACTTGACACTTGTCATTTGAGAGCAACCCATCCTCCGAGAACTTTGAGCGAAAATCATCGAGTGAGGAAAACCCAAAACCAAACCCCTACAAACCCAAAGTGATTGAGCATCACTGAAGAAATTGATCCTGCGTGGATCCGATGCTTGTTACCTTTGAAGACTGTGCTTCTTCCAAACGGTTAGGCATCAAGGGCTAGAGCATCCAAGAGGAATTGTGGATCGCCGAGTGACCAAGTCTGTGAAGGTTTGGAAGTCGCCTGAAGACTTACCACGAGTGATTGGACGAGGTTTGCGTGACCTTAGTTCAAGGAGAATACGGTGAGGACTGGGTGTCCTGAGCTGCGTGCTCAGCGACTGGGTGTCCGGGACTGTGTGTCCTCAAGTTTAAATACTCAGCCGCTCCAACCAGACGTACAACTGAGACAGCAGTTGGAACTGGTCTACCAAATCATTGTCTTCACCAACCTACTGGTTCTATTTCCTCAACCCTTTCATTTCCTCATTACTGTGTTGAGTGTTTGTTCATATCTGTGTTTGAAGACTTTGACTGAAGACTCTCTCAATTTCCTCAGTTCAATTTCTTTAGTCTGTTTGTCTTCATCTTGTGTTATCCTGTGATTACGCTTTCTGTACTCTGTGCTAGTCTTCATTTCATCATGATGACCATGCTTGTATTATGTTATGCTTACTTCTGAGTACCTATTCCGTGGCTAATAGTTCTTCGCTAAGGAATTTCCTCACCGGCAAATTCCTCAGTGAAGAATTCATAAAAATCGCCTATTCACCCCCCCCCATCTAGTGAACATAACGCACTTTCAATAACTTCAAGAGGAAAACTCAATTCATCACAAGAGAGTAGAGGGGGAGAAACATCATAAGATCCAACTATAATAGCAAAACTCACGATACATCAAGATCGTGTCATAGAGAGAACACGAGAGAGAGAGAGAGAGAGAGAGAGAGAGAGAGAGAGATCAAACACATAGCTACTGGTACATACCCTCAGCCCCGAGGGTGAACTACTCCCTCCTCGTCATGAAGAGCGTCGGGATGATGAAGATGGCCACCGGTGATGGGTTCCCCCTCCGGCAGGGTGCCGGAACGGGCTTCCGAGAGGTTTTTGGTGGCTACAGAGGCTTGCGGCGGTGGAACTCCCGATCAATCTTCGTATTCGATGGTTTTAGGGTATATGGGAATATATAGGCAAAAGAAGTCGGTCGGGGGAGCCACGAGGGGCCAAGGAGACACGGGCGCGCCAAGGGGGTGGGCGCGCCCTCCTATCTCCTAGCCTCCTCGAAGCTTCCCTGGCTTGTACTCCAAGTCTCCCGGATGATGTTCGTTCCAAAAATAACGCTCCTGAAGGTTTCATTCCGTTTGGACTCCATTTGATATTCCTTTTCTTCGAAATACTAAAACAGGCAATAAAACAACAATATGGGTTGGGCCTATGGTTAATAGGTTAGTCCCAAAAGTAATATAAAAGTGTATAATAAAGCCCATAAACAATCAAAACAGATAATAATATAGCATGAATGCTTCATAAATTATAGATACGTTGGAGGCGTATCAAGGCCCTATTTGGATGTCGATGCAACTGCTTTGAATGGAAGATGGAGAGGGCAGCTAGCAGCAGTTTCTGCAGTTGATGGACACAACTAGCTATTCCCAGTTGCATTTGGCGTATTGGAGGTAGAGAGTGAGGAGAGTTGGGTCTGGTTTCTGCAGCAGTTGCGCAACATTATAGGTACACCCTCGGGTTTAGTTATACCCACAGATGCTTGCAAGGGTTTAGACACTGCAGTAGAAATTGTATTCCCCTGAGTGGAACATAGGGAATGTAGGCGACACCTAGTGTAGAATTTTAAAAAGAAATTCAAAGGCAAAGTTTACGATGAGAATCTATGGCCAACATCATACACATGCAGCTTGAGGAAGCATGAGCACCATTTGAGAGTGTTGTATGCTCATAAGCCTTTGGTGAAGGAGTACACGATGAACATCATGGAAAATTGTGGTCAAGAAGCAAATTCAATGAAATCTGCAAAGTAGACTATGTGACCAATAACCTCGCTGAGTGTTTCAATGCAAAGTTCAAGTTAGTGAAAGGGCTTTTGTTGTGGCAAGCATTTGATTGGATTAGGCAGATGATCATGGTAAAGATGGCTCTTCGTAAAAGAATTGCAGAAACACAATATGTTGGCCATCTTATGCTCCCATCTCTGATTAAGGCATTGCATGCCAAGGCAAGAGGACTAAGAATGAAATGCATTCGACCATTGACATACGAGGCTGAGGTGACATACACTGACAGTAAAAATAGGGAATGGAGATATCTAGTGAACCTTGCAACCAATGAATGCAGATGTAGGCAATGGCAGATCCACGGGAACCCGTGCATACATGCCCTACATCTCATGACTGTTATTGGAGGTTAAGATGGTGAAGTTGATCAGTATTGCTCTGAATATTCCTTCGTTGCCAAATTTAGGGCTGCTTATGCTGAAAATGTGCCTGCACTCTTGGGAAAATACCAATGGAACATAGTAGACCCAGGGTTCAAACTCCATTCTCCTGTACTGACTAGACCACCAGGAAGACCAAGGAAAAACAAGATAAGAGCTGCTGAAGAGGATCGTGTAAAGAAACAGCGTAAGTGCAAAAGATGTGGTATCTTAGGGCATATTGCTAGGCTTGTACCAATCCAATTGATCCATCATTTGGAGAAGAGGAACAATGGGCAGCAGCAAATGCAAAGGAGCATGCAACAGCAGAGGAGAATGCAACAAGTTTAGAGGATAATGCAGCAGCAGAGGAGAATGCAGCAAGTTTAGAGGATAATGCAGCAGCAAAGGATAATGCAACAAGTTTAGAGAATGAAGCAACTGAAGTAGCAACTTGGTATGTGTGCTTTTTTGCACTTGTTCTCTTTTTTATCGATGGCTAAGCTTATTTCTGTTTGACCCAACACTAGGATAATTAGAAGCACAAGACAGAAAAGACCTAGAGAGGAAGAAACTTCGGTTGAACCATCATCTGATGCGGAATTTGAAACCTATCTTACGAAGGTTTTGAAGCTATAAGAGAGGAGGAAGTTATTTTGTCTAAAGTTCCTTTAAAGATTAGTGAGCCCACAGATGACCGTCAATTGGTCATCACTTGCTCGATCAGTCAAAGCTCAACAAAACGGCCACCACCAGAAGTGAAGATCAGAAGCAACAAGACAAAGCTTTCAAAAGCACAAAATATTCCAGCCAGGGAAACCAGAAGCAAGATGGTTAACCCATCCCGGAACACAAGGAGCAAGGCAAAGATTTGAATTTGAACTTGAATGCAAGTCATAAACTTTAAACTTTAAAGATTTGTAATAAGGATTCTGTCGTCAATTTGAAGTACTGTGAAAACTTGTAAGGTGTAATAATTCTATATGTAAATGAGGCAAACTTTGAATTTTAGGCAAACTTTGAATTTGAACCAACACTTCAGTCCATTCCCCTGTGGTGTGAGTTGCACAGTTTGCTGAACTATTATAAATGTAGGTGATCAATCCGATCTCTTTTGCATCTACAAAACTTGTAGTCATGAGAAATATGCTCCAAATGAGCTCCCAAGCTAGGGTAAACAGCCGCATTTGTAATCATGTTTTTTGGACCTACTCCAAAAGAGCCAAATATTTTTTATTAACACCAAATCAATCTATATAGTGTAGATTCAAAGAATCACTATTTATTGAATTAATCTTTCTATTTGTACATTTTTTTCAATAAAATAAACTTTAATAGAAAAACCATTAAAACACGTTTACAATATGAAAATGGAAAACCATTAAAAAATTCAAAAACCAAAGGGAAACCCTACCTCCTCTCCTTGGTCTCTATGAAATGTTGTACATGATAGCTCATATGTGTGAAGGTTTTTTCATGAAAATGTCCATAGACAAAGTTTATGATTTTTGGTTGGTAACATGTCACACAAGACAACATTGTGCGTAGGTTTTATATTTTTATGATTTTTTAATTAATGGTGCTCATTTTACCTCGATCATGCTAGCTAGGTTTTTTCCCTAAATGTACGTATACCAAGTTTAGTATTTTTCCTCGTTGGTGTGTCCTATAAAACAACGAACAGCGAAGGTTTCATATTTTTTGATTTTTTTTAAATTATTTATGCTTAGTCAAAGCCTTTGAAACCCCGTTGACCAGCTCAAAACCCCTCTAAACCCCACGGGGTTTCGCCTAACCCTAGCTCCGAACGTCGGTCGTCCGATCATACCCTAGCGCCAAGCGACAACCCTCAGATGTGGTCTTCTAGAAGTAATTCCGAGGGCAGGCTGCGAGCAGGCTCCGCGTCGTTGGATCACATGGACGGCTCCGCATTGTTGGATCGTGGGGCGATCCGCGAGACTTGTTGGTTGTGCCTCCCATTTCTTCGGGTACCCCCTTTATTCTGGTGCTTATTCTGCTGTGACGAGAGGAGCCACTCCTCCTCTGCTTCTTCTTCTCCGGCGATGAGAGGAGCCACTCCTCTGCTTCTTCTTCTCCGGCGATGAGAGGAGCCACTCCTTTGCTTCTTCTTCTCCGGCGACTTTGGGCGATATGTCGAGCTCCACTTCAGCCTCTCGCCCCTCGTGGACCCAGTATGGTCTACTTCCCATGGAGTGATGTCCTGACTGCCCATGCAGCGCGCCAGTGATACTGTTGACTTCGAAGGAGGTCAAGAATGGCAACTATGGGCGCGAGTTCATGAAATGTGAGAGCAAGCTAGAGGGGCAGGTTAGATCTCATAATTTTTCCCCGGTTTCTTTTTCTATTTGCTTTTATTCTTTTTCGATCTGGGATTTAGGGTTCATGTTTTCGTTTCAGATCGTGAAGAAATGCACACATTTTGAATGGCTAGATGACTATGTTAAGCGGATTCAATTCAATGGGGCCCCAACCCGGGAGCTCAATCTGCCGTCAGCAACAAAGAATTTGGTCCCTGAAAGTGCTGCTCTGACAGTTGGGGATGCAGATCTGAAGGGGGAAATAAAGAAGATGAACAAGAACTTGAAGCAGATGATTCAATCGAACAAGCAGGCGAATCTGATAGCTTTAGGATTTTATCCCTTTTATTTTTGTCTAGTTGCTCTAGGATTTGCTTACTTGCTGGTCATCACTCATTAGAGATGTTATTAGTGTGGTGTCATGTGCTCTAGGATTTGGTTAAATTTGTGGATCATGTGCTCTATGATTTGCTTAAATTTGTGGATCATGTGCTCTATGCTCTGTGTTGCTTAATTGGTGGATCATGTGTTCTGTGCTCTGTGTTGCTTAATTTGTGGATCATGTCAGTTTCGGGTACCCGTCAGTTCCGTCAGTTTTTACACTTTCAGTTCCTTCAGTTTCGTCAGACAACACCGACCGCAGAAGAAAAAAACGTAGTTCTTGGGCCCAAATTGAAACTAAGCTCTGGTTGGGCCGTCTCATTGTGTTGAGTGTCGAAGGCCCACGCGCTGGCTCTGTTTTTTCCCTTGATTATTACCATGGTAAATCCATTTATTGCCATGCCAAACAAAAATAGTGCATGATGGTAAATCGATTTATTGTTGCACTTGCACATGTCAAATTTATTTGTACATATCATGGCAATTTCCTTCTGTATATTTGCTACGGCACAACACTTCCATTTTTTGACTGCATGTATTATAAACAAGTTTTTGTTGCAAGAAAAATATTGTATACACGATTTTCTGTTTTTGTATTTTTATTAAGAACATGTTAGACTTAATTATATAGATCATGATATTCATCTGAAACCACGTCTAAAATAAAGTCCGGCGGCACCATTAGCCAGCATATCAATCCAGAGAGCATGTC
Organism: Triticum dicoccoides; assembly: GCF_002162155.2. NCBI lineage: Eukaryota > Viridiplantae > Streptophyta > Magnoliopsida > Poales > Poaceae > Triticum > Triticum dicoccoides. Next base: position 478,500,976 of record NC_041383.1, on the reverse strand, counting down.
TAGGCTCGGCTATGGCACCATATCTATCTAGACAGCTTGTCTACGGCTCGTCTACGACACCATAACCATCGAACGATATCTCACGTAGCAAGCATACATACATAACATAAAAAGTAGCAACCATAGAATACTTCTTACATAAAACATAGGGTACCCTAAACCATAGCATAGTCCACAAACTATTCAAAAATTAGCTTGTTTTTGTTCATACAATATACGGAATAGGGCCACCAACAATTGAAAAAAAAATAGCTCTTCTTCTTCTTCTTTTCAACATAAACATGGCTCGTTTTTCTAGCTTTAGTTTCCTTTTTGACACTTCAACTACTCCATTATCCGCGTTCGAAAACTTGACCCTACTCTAAATGGGCGAAAACTTGACCCTACTCTAAATGGGCGAAAACTTGTTGGTTTTCATTGAGGAATACTCAATCATTGATTGATTTAGCAGAAGGGCTCGTGTATGGCACCATATCCATCTAGCGAGTTATCTCACATCAAATAAGATAGAAATAGCAAGCAAAAACACTGATAACCAACGACATATCAAATACGGAAGACATAATTAAGATAGAGATCAAAAGTTCACGGTACAACCAATGACATAATTAAGATAGAAATATATAAAAGATAAAAAGCCCTAACACCCTAGGGCAAGACAAGCTCATGATCGAGACCGGGACTTCACCACCATCTTCACTGCGCCTTCTCTTCACTGCTCCGTCGCCATGCTGTCCTGGCCGATGTAGTAGGGGAGGCTGTGCATACCATCGCGGGTGAGGAAGATGCAGTCGAAGTTTGTGAAGATGTTGTGGGTTGTGAATGCGATGAATTCGCATCCACACCAAAACACCTTGCCGAGGAGGTAGTACGCACCAAATCTGTTGGTGAAGGTGAAGGTGAGCCCTATCGGTGGAGTCCTGGAGTTTGAATGCACTACCGCCAGTCGAAACATCACCGGCGAGCCCGCACGGAGGAACCACTTGGCAAACCCCCTTGCACCCCTCCAGCGTGAGAACATCCACACGCGGAGCGTCCTCTCCACGACGACGCCGGCCGGATATCATCTCTTCGGCATGGTCGGTGGGAGCTCGAAGGTGGGGCCATTGTACTGCGTCCTCGCCTCGCTTTGAGAGTGCTCTGGGTTTGGGTGAAGGGGGCGGCGCAAATGGATGTGTGGAGAATAGGTGGAGGGGTGGTGGTTTAAATAGGGAAAGGGGAAGGGAAGGGGAGTGGCACTGGCAGCGCTTTGGATTTGCTACGTTCAAACGAGCTGCGTCGATCGATATACCACTTTAATTGCCAACAGGTTTTAATTGCCACGTTGAATAGATGCGAGTGGATCAAAAAGTGTGAAACAATAGATGCGAGGAGACACGCGTGGGAGATGATATGAACCAGCGGCAGCAACCGTCCATGCGTCTGTGGCGGCTCGCGTGAAAATGAGGCCGGTCAGTGTCTATGGCGGCTCACGTGAAAAAGAGGCCGGTCAGCACATCATGGCGGCGGGCGGCGGCGCATGCAGCTAGGCTAGCTACGTGCATGCATGCAGGCTAGCTGGACATGACGTGCATGCATAACAAGCTTCTGTCATTGCAGCGCGCGCACGGCCCAATTCTAACCACGGCCCAACGGGCTAACCACGGCACCGTCCGCCGTGACCCCACTCATCAGGTCCAACGGGCGACACAGTCAGTGCGGCCCCACTCATTAGAGTTAACGGTCAAAGCACTGACCCGACGGCATCGACCGTTTGTGTCTAGTTCTGAGGGTTTCGGGCAAGGGAGTGGGGAAAAGTGAGCAAAGTTAAGAGCATGGGGATGAATGAGTATGGCTAAGGAACCAGGGGCACATAAATCAAAATCCCTTAATGTTGAAAGCAATATTATTCAAACCATGACACCGGAGGAACACATAAAGGAAACCTTACGAAACACTCCAGAATACTTAAAAAGTGGAGGTACGTGATACGGTAAGTAAACGGACTCCGAAAAATTCGCAAAAATATTTTTTGTCAATTTTGGAATATTACAAAAATTAGGAAAATAAGAAACAACCAGGAAGGCACCCGAGGGGGGCACAAGACACCAGGGCATGCCTGGGCCCCGTGGCGCGCCCAGGTGGGTTGTGCCCACCTCGGGAACTTTCTCGACTCCGTTTTCCTCTCGTTTTCCTATTTCCCAAGATAAAAAAAGCTTTATATACCCCCCAAACCTATTAACCACCGTATCACAGAGAAATCTTCTATTCTCCTTTCTTGCTGTTTTCTAACAGATCTAGATCGCTATAGCCGCTTTGAGTTCCTCCAAGGACAAGTTCTTTGAGAACGTCATCAACCCATATTTGCGGGAGGTGATGCAGCACCCTCAAGAAATCGAGATGTGTGAGGGGGTGCTCCATATCAGGGGCGTCCAGGGGCCTAAAAGGATGGGAACCGTGGATGCAAGGCTCGAAGCCATGGAGCAGGAGGTCTTCAAGTGCAAGGGGATGGTGGAGCGTGGACTCAATGTCAATCACCTCATGATCACGGATTTCACCCGTGATCTCAAGGTGGATGGAAAATCCATGAAAGACATCGTCTTCACCTTCATTGAGAAAATCAATTTTCACAATGGTACTTACTCGAACGCTGGTCTGCAGTGCCTCGCTGGCATCGTAGGCATCTTTCAGCCGGCTGCACATCAGCCCCACCTGAATCAGGGCTTCCTTGCTCGCCCCCACTTGGTCTTCCGGGACACGGTACAGGGGGATAGCGGCGATGGGGGTCGATGGAGGTCCTGGTGTAGACCTCGGAGCCAGAACCATGGCAGCTGCAGGCACAGAACTGCTTTGAGCTAGAGGACTCGGCCTCGTAGCCTTCGCGGTAGTCTTGGCCGGGGAAGCGCGCTCCACTCGGAAAAGGAAAGCCTCCTCCATGACCATGTCGATGTCGGGTGCCTTTCCCTTGTCAGCCTATGGGTTAGGTGGGTCGGCCCTTTCATCGTCATCCAGCTAGATGACCTCTGGTGGAGCTACATGAGCATATGAGTTGGAGACATTAGTGAAAGTCAGTCGAAAAAAACCTGGATATAACAACCAGTCGGCGAGAAAATACCTTTGGAGGTGGCGGCGTTCGCTACATCGATGCCACCCTGGTCCTGCTTAGGAGCATTCGGATTCACTCACGTCATGGAAGTCTCATTGCTGCAAAGTTCAACAACACTCGACCGTCAGCAGAGTCGAGATAACAGTAAACAAAGATTTAACAAGGGCACTTACATCGAGGCAAACAACACTATCACCTTGATTTGAGGCACGCTGGCCTTCCAAGGCTTGGAGGTGGTCTGCTTAGGCTGCTTCTCGGCAGAGCACTCTGCCTCAGTTCGCACGCGCTTTGAGTTGTGAGTCATCCGCCTTGAAGCAGTCAGTTGTTGGGCTCCTCCCACTTCGCCACTTGGGTCATGCAGTGCCTTGGAGCGAGGTTCCTTGGGGGCCTCATAGGACGGAGAGGACTCAGCTTCCTCACCTTCCTCAGACCTCTCGTCCTCATTGTTTCATCGTCATCATCGATCTCCTCCGAGTGCTGGCACTCAGTGTCACTCGTCACATCTCAGGCGACCGGTGGACCACCAGGATATTAGAAATCAGATGTTGGAAACTCTGGAGAAACAAACATACCACGAACACAAGAATCAGATGCATAGGAAATAACATGTGGACGGTCCGACTGTGCAAGAGATTCATACCTCGACTGGCGACAGAGCCTTGGAGTATGAAGGCACCATCCTGGCCCCCCTTGGATTGTCTCGGGCACAAGGGATCGCTCGCATCTTGGCCCCCACGTCCTTCTCGTCAAGGTCTTCTGGGTGCACTCGGGTGGAGTCACTCGGCCCCTCATACAACCACATGGGGTGAGCCCTGGCTTGGAACGGCTAGATCCGCCGAGTGAGGAAGGTCTCCAGCAGATCCATTCCATTCACGCCTGGCGTTCACGACCCAAACAAGGGTGCTGGCTAAGATACCGACCTCCATCTTCTCCTTCTTCATCACAGAAAGCGACTCGGGAGCTCTCACCCTCTCCGACGAATACAACGGGAGGCCCAATTGGCTGTTGGACCCAAGGACGTCCCTGCAGTAGCACCAAGTCACCTGCCACCCGTTAACGGAGTCAAGGAAGCTCATCTTCGAGAAGGCACTCCCGCCCCTGAGCTGGATCCCCAGACCACCACACAACTGGGTGACATTGGTCTTGTCGCCAGCCGGCGAATCCTTCTTGACAGTCATCAACCGACAAGTGAAGATGTGATTGAAAAGGCCCCAATAAGGGGATGACAACCGAGGAAATTCTCGCTAAGGAAGATGAAAGCCGAAAGGTAGATAATGGCATTCAGGGGGAAGCTGGGGGAGTTGCGCACTGAAATAGTAGAGGAATACCTGGAAGAAAGGATGGGGATGCATCGAGAAACCTCTCTCGATGTGGGTGACCAGAAGGACGCGCTCATCCTCCTACGGCGCCGGTTCAACTTGCCCCACCCTCGGGCGGTGCCACCCATCTTGCGGAATGAGCCCCTCCACAATGAGCTCCCTCAGACGCTTGGCCGAGACGCGCGAGGGGATCCAATCCCCTGACGCACCCCCACCCACTGCGCCGGAGCCCGAGGAGGAGGCCGTCCCAGCCTTCTTTGCCTTCTCCACCTTGGCTGTGAAGTCTTTCGCCATGGATTTGGATGCCTTGCGCGCTCGAGTGGAAAAGAGAAGCAGAGGAGTCATGAGGGAGAGAAGTTGATCTGGAGGTCTAACCCCAACCCCCAATCATTTTATGTCTTTGATGAAATCGCACGCCTGATCTCACTCCGCAGATCTCTGGATCGACGGCTCGCGTGGCAGAGCGTCGCGCAGAGGAAACATGGCACGTGGCAGATACATGGGTGAAAATCGAGGCATCGTGCCCCACTTGCCCCACTAACCCGCGTCACTACCGCTTCCGGACGCGCATGCACATATTCAAATCCCGAGATTTTTGGGGAAAATCGACCCGATTGATTGCCCGCGGTCCCTTTCCTAAGGGACCTTTGTCAGTCTGACTGACCATCCTCCGCGGGGACCCATGCACTCGGCCATGTTAAACACCCGACTGAAGTCCTCTTCGAGATTGCTTTGGGATGAGCTTGACGCCCCTCCACGGGTTGTGTCGTGGAATTAACACGTCAGATGTCCTCATGAAAGGACTTAGTCGTGGAGCCATCGCGACGGGTTAGCTTGAAGGGGTTAAACCGGACAAGGGACACGGGAGTTTTATACTAGTTCGGCCCCTTCGATGAAGGTAGAAGCCTACGTCTAGTTGTGATGGAATTGATTGGGTTTCGATGACTAGGGAGCAAATACGCTTTGCCTGAGTCTCGAGTTGTTGTCTGTTGTCCATGAACCGCCGTCGGGTCGTCCCTTTATATACATAGGTTGACGCCCGGCCAATCTACAGAGTCCCGAGGCCGACTCATACAAGTGTCTGGCTCGGTCTCTCCTTTCCTAACTTACAATACAAGTTACATAACCATGGCGGTTTACCACTATGGGCCCTAACCGCTTTGGGCTCCGTGCCTCTAAGCTTCATTCGTAAAGCACCATCTTCTGGGTCTTCGTGGGCTTCAATATAGTTGAAGGTGAACCGGCCCCTCCTGGGCGGTTTACACTCAATAGTTATATCCCCAACAGGTTCACTTGGCCCTTTCATCAGGCTCCAAGGCGCATGACTCGTAAATATGGACTCGTAGATGGCCCGCACTAGCGTTCCCTTGGGATAAGAAGTAGCACCTCTCTGAAGAATCAGACCACGCACTGGTGTCGCCACTCGAGTTATAATGGCATGCCCCCACTCGGGACTCAAGTCTATCTCCTCTGAAATGAATGCCACCAGGTTTTTCTCGGCGATCAACGATACCCGGTCATCCGGGAAACCTATAGTCCAGAATCCGTTGAATTTTTGTCTAAGGAGCAACGAACCACGAATCGGAAATGTATTACGAGTGCTCCTGAAGCACTCGGACCTAAACGAAGGCTCGATCCGTGTGCCCTACAAAACCTCCCGATTCGGGGGCTAACGATGTGGTCACCTACTATAGGTAGGGTCAAGGACCTATCAAATGGGGTCCACCTAGGGCCCCACACCATCATGGGTAGGTCTCAAGACCACACTCGCGTCCATACGCGAGTACCAGGAAGTCCACTCGGGCGCCTCGACTTCAGTTGGAGACCACTCTTCAGTCGGCGCAACAACCACCACTCGGACAAGGGAGGTGGAGAGACGACGTGGGAGCTGCAATGGTCGAGGAATCCTAAGTCACCCTTAAAGTAGAGTCATGGCTACCATTACATGTAACTGTTGTAGTTGTGGCGCTTTATACCAGTAACTGCCATAGTAATGAGCATTAAGTGCCCCAGCGACGTTGGGACGTTGGAGCTGCAACGCACTCTATATAAGCCGCACTCCTCGTCCTGAGTGGGGTTAAGCAATCTCTGTAATCACACCCCTCAAGAAAAGCAAGCCTCAGAGCACGAGACGTAGGGCTATTACCTCCACCGAGAGGGGCCTGAACTCATTAAACACTGAGTGTTACGCCTACGCCGTAGCTAGGCGCTGCCCCTATTTCCTACCCCTAGTATTCATTGTCAGGATCGTAACCCCGACACCGTGCGCGTCCGTGAGCCCTCATATCCTCCCAACATTTGAGATGAATACAAGGATTCTCGGACATCCCAGACGCATAGGGATGATACCAAGGATCCGGTTGGGTCACTTTTTTTCTTCTCTCTCGTGTCCGGTCACTGACCGGACGCTTGCGCAGATGTATGAGAGAGGGTTTGAGGCGGCTATAGATGTTCTTAGAGTATATATAACCATCTTTACATTTGGTAGAATATAATTTGTGCTCCGTCTCCTATCTCTAGGACATGCTTTTGGCTTTCCCAACCTAATAATATTCTAAACCGTTTGAAAGGCTCAGTACAACACAGGTCTCGCTGAACTAATTCTCATGAGTGCAAAATAACACATTAAAATAATGTGTTGGACCTTGGCTCCAAAAATACATAACGTCCGTTGGTCACCTGTACCAGATGTTTCTGACGGGCAAGACTGCAAAACTACTTTTTGTGCTGGTATATAGAAGGAAGAGTCATTTTTTTAGCAACTGACATATTTTGTCTGCAGGTAGAAGAACTATTTTTGGCCTCTTGACAAGTGTATGTTGTTTCTAAGAGCATCTACAATCGTGATGGACAAATATGATCCTCAACGCCCGCGGATGCGCCCGGGCGTGTCAGCGGACACTGACCTGGAACTCCTCAAATCGCGTCGTTCATATCCGTGTATCTCATATCCGAACCGAACCCCTATATTCATACTAAATCATGCAACATCAATCAAACTATGTAGATCAGCTGACCGGACATAGAATTAGACATAGGATAGCACAATAATTCATCAAAAGATCACGAACAACTATTCAAAGGTCCACCAAAATTCACATGAACGATAAACAACTTTAAAGTACATCTAAAACTTGAAATGAAATTGAACTTCACCACTTCTGGGCCGGCGCTTTCCCCTTCCGGTCGCCGGCGCTGCTGTAGCCGTCGGCTGCCGGTGGAGGATCACCCGATTCGTTGGACGAGGAGCCGTTGCCGCCGGACGAGGAGGAGGAGATGATGATGAGGCCCTTGAGGCGCTAGACGGCCCGGTCCTGCTGGTGCCTGAGCTTAGCTAGCCAAGCCGCCTCCGTCGCCTTCTCCTTCGTCTCCCGCTCGGACTGCTCGATGGCAAGCTGGACTTCGCATTCTTCCGGTGGAGCCGCCGAGCGCCCATCTCCGCCGTTGTAAGCGACCGGCGGTAGACCCACGTGAGGAGCCGCTCGTCCTCTCCGGGCTCCTCCGGTAACCCGCGGCGGCGGCGGACAGAGCTCTGCGCTGCGTCCCTCTCCCTTGCCCGCTGCCTCTCACGGCGGGTGGCGCGCGCCTCCGACTCCGACGTGCATGTACGGGCCAGCGGGGCGGGCACAAGCTCCTAACGCTGCCCACGCGGGGTAGCAACAGTCGGGGAAGGGGGTAGGGGACGGCGTAGGGGAGGCGCGCACTGCGCAGCCCTTGCGGAGCTGTGTGTGGGCTGGGAGGAGCCAGCGCCGGCGTCCTCACTGCACCGGAGGGGGAGAGGCGAGGGAGCTGATCCGGAATTGCGCCCATGTCCACCTTGGACCTCTCTAGGGCAATGCGGAGGGCGAGCTCCTCGTCGATGTCCATGTCGAAGTCGGAGCGGCTGCCGGCGCTCGACATGGTCGCGGTGTCGCCGGAGCTGTCGGATGTATTGAATCGGAGAGGAGAAGAAGAGACGAAGCGAGAGCGGCGTGAGCTTGGGTTTCCAGATTGGGGATATATGTGGGAACGGCATGGGGTCGGGGTGGGTCGGGCTAATGTGGCGGACGTGCCGGACGCCCCTGTGTTCGCCCCATATTTGAGCTGGACATGAGGGGCGTCGGACAGCCCAGACATTTGAGACCCGTTTGAGACGTCCTTCTAGGTCAAAAGATCGTAACTGGTTAATGACGGGACGGGCAATCCGGGCGTTTGAGGTGCGCCGGGCTGTAGAAGCTGTAAAGTCTACTGCTAGTACAAACTCCAAAGATCCGGGCCTGGACATATGGTTTACCACTATGGGCCCTAATCCACCTTTGGGCTCCGGGCCTCTAAGCTTCATTAGTAAAGCGCCATCTTCTGGGTCTTCGTGGGCTTCAATATAGTTGAAGGTGAACCGGCCCCTCCTGGGCGGTTTACACTCAGTAGTTATATCCCCAACATTAGGCCCCAGATTGATTTGAACCTGTTCATGTCAATCCTCAATACTTAAAGAAATTCTGCGAACATCTCCTTATGTTTCTCGTAAACCGCCATGATGTCTTCTCCTGCAAATTTTGTTAAACGGCCGACGTGACGCCATCCTCTGGACATAGCAACGGATCATCATGACGTCATCTCTATATAAAAGATTAAAAAGATTATCTTCATTTAATGGTATCCCGAAGATCGAGGCGAGAGCTACGCCCTCTTTCGCCGCTTCAGGCTCCTCGATCCCCGTGTCCGCCTTTATCCATTTGCCTTATAAGTAGGCTCAGGGTCTTTCCTTTCTTCCCCTTCCGTACCTCTTCTTCCTCCTCGCGACGCTCAAGCTCTGAAGCTCCGCCGCCGCCCTCAACCTTCGAGCACTGCATCGACAGAGGCCGCTGCATCAACCTGTTTGTTCCAGAAATCTGCGGCTTTCCTCCGCTATCCCTGCGCATCTGGTAAGCTTCCCCCTCTCAACCCTAGATCTGTTTTTAGGGTTTACGCGTTCATCCATGTTCATAAGCATTCATCTTTGCTTGCTGCCTTTTCACTTACTATCGAAACTATATGAACTTGTCATCGTTCTCCTGCGGCCAAAGCTGCGACTTTAGTTCACCTTGCTGTAGTATCTCCTCCTGCCTTGATAGTTCCCTTCTGGACTTATAGTGTTCTATCATCGCCATTTTAGGGCTCGGAATAATTTTATTACTGAACCACGGTAGATCCAAATTTAGATTGTCATTTTGTGAAACCTGTTTCTTCCAACACTTAGTAGATTTTCAGCTCTGGCTCTTGCACCTAAGGGCGGTTTAACTTTTAGTAGTTGACAATCCGCCATATGCCATTAGCCCTCACTTAAACCGCCATCTTGACTTAAATAATAATTTCCGGTTTATCTCACATGTATGCTTTGATCAAATTCCCGGTTTAACACTGATTAATACATTCAAACCGTCATTCGTAAACCGGCCTTCATTTTTCCTTTACAATCTTCTTTCCGTGATGACCAAACAATTCTCTGCTTGCAACTGGGTTCCGTCCCGAATCACGGAAACGCAAATCAATGGATATGTTACCACTGGTGCTTTAGCCTAAAAAAGGGTCCTTCATTGGCGAGTTCCTGGCCCTGAGTGCCCTCCTGAACCTCAAGATGGAGAGGTGGTTGTATTTATGCAACACTTAGATCGGAGATTCAGCCCGCTCGGATCAAAAAAATTCTGGGATGTCCTTGCGAGCTTTCAACTCCATCCACAGGATATTGGACCGAACTCCGTGTCCAACATATGCAATTTTCAACTGTTCTGTGAAGTTTACCTTCAAGAAGAACCATCTGTGGAGCTTTTTCGGGATTTTTTCCATTTAAACCGCCGCACTGAGTTCTCTGATGCTCCCAATACAGAACTTGGCGGGGTGTCAATCCAGAAGAGGAAAGAAGCTGATTTCCCTCATGCAAAACACCACAGCCATCCCAAAGATTGGAACCAAACTTGGTTTTATTGCCAGAACACTGCCCCTGCTGGAGAAAATCCTTTGCCGGGTTACCGCCCTCACCGGCTTAGCAATGGCCACCCGTTGCCTCAACAATTAACTGCCAAAGAACGGTAAACTTATGCACCTCAACTCGCCAAGCTCCGGGCTCTCTTAGGCAACGGTTTGACTGGTATTGATCTCGTCCGCTGCTGGGTTTCTTGGGGTATTCTGCCTTTAATTCGCCGCCCCGGATTAATGCATGAATATACGGGCAACATCAAGGATCCTCAACTATATCATGAGATGGTAATGACGGACGATGAAGTTACAGAATCTGTGAAGAAGATGCTTGACGAACCGATCGCCGCATGCAGCCAAACCGGGTTGCCACCTTTTTATGCCTCCAACCAACCGCCAGTGGTAAAGTTTAACTTGATGCTTACTGATCCGCCTCGGCTTTAACAATGTGCTAATACTCCTTTGTTTTAATTTCACAGGCCAACAACTCCTTCTGGAAGAGGAAAGCTTAGGATAAACCGGCTAGGGCTCCTCGTGCGAAGAGCAAGGCTACAAAGAGAGCAGCCAAGAAGAAAACCGCCGAGTCTTCTGATCCGCCAGAAGATATTGACGAATCGGATCAAGAGGTAGAACTTGACTCCCTTGGTTCCTTTCTCATACACCTTATTGACAATGACTATTCCCAGGATGATGCGGAGGCCAGCCGTGCAGACCATGTAGAGGTAATCTCTCTTTCCTCCGATTCAAATCTTGTGCCGGTTCAAAGATTTCGCCCTGCAGTTCGGAAAGTAAAATACTCTCACCCTCTTGCTTATTTGGATCCAAAATTATCTTTGAAGACACAACAAGTTGAAGGGCGTCGCACAACCCAGCACAGTGGCCAACAAGTCACCTCTTCCGGTTTACCGGATACGCCAACCCAGAAGCGTCGTCCAGAGGTTACTTGTTCTCCTGAAAGACTTTATCCTTTGAAGGGTTCCTTCCGATACCCACTCAATCCGTCTGATCCGAATTACCAGGTGTCTTCCAATTCGTCTGGCGGTTCATCAACCACTCAGCTGCCTCCTCTTAAAATCATCCCTGGGTAAGTATACTGCCATTTATCTTTTTCCTTCATATTTCGGTTTACCATGCTAATGTTTGTTTTGATATCGCAGTGCTAAAGCTCGTCTGAGAAAGAAGGCTAAAACTAGTGCCCCTACTAGTGAAGTTGAACCGAAGAGGGCTCCTGAGGGCACCGGTAGAAATACTGATGTTATGGATGACTCCGATCCACAAGGCGAGAATACTGAAGCTAATCCGCCGGAAGCTGATCCGGTCACTCATATTGATCCATCAAGCCCTCATGCTACTCCTTCGAGCCTGGTTGCTGATCCGCTGAGTCCAGCCGCTAATCCGCCAAGTCCAGCCAGGGGTACCGTCAATCCGCCAAGTCCACCAAAAGGTGATGATGATGATGTTGTTATTACAGGCACGGGTCACACTAGCCCAGGTAATCTGGTTGTTTTGTCCAAACATACTGCCAAGGAGGAATTCGTTGTTATGGGCAAGGGGAAAGGGAAGATTGTCTTATCCAACTTCATCAACCTTAGTGCCGAGGAACTTCATTTCGGCTTTTTGAACCGTCTTTACACCAGCCGTGACTTTGAAGCCGGTTTGGTGAATCTGATGAAGGAATGTTATGAGGTAATCTTGAACTCTTTAAAATTTACTTTATTCTGTATATCTCTTCCATTGTAGCCCCCAAGGGCCGGGTTATCTCTTGAAGATAAACCAGGACTTCGATATAAAGCACACTTCAACTGAGTAGCCCCCAAGGGCCAGTTTGTCTTTTGAAGACAAACCGGAACTATCTATCCTTGTTAATTTCCTTTACTGATTAAATGTGCATTAGCCCCCAAGTGCCAAGCTTAATTCCTGGACTGAGCCTTGGGACTTGAAAATATTCCCTTTTAAAAAGCAATCCACATTAGCCCCCAAGTGCCGAGTGCATAACTTGTTATGTGCTTGGGACTTTAACAATTTTATCTTCTGACGTTTGCAGACTGAGAAGAATATCAAAGAATCTCAAATCACCGACCTTCAAGAAAACATCAAGTCCCAGCAAGGAGAGACCTCTAAAGCCAAAGAGGAGCTAAAGGGCGCTTTAACTGCCATGGAACAACTGAAGGATGGCTTCAAAACTGAATGCACCAACTGGGAAACTGAAAGGGCTGCTCGGTTGAAACGGGCTGAAGAGGCTGAAGCAACTCTTAAACCAATTGAGGAAGAGCTGACTGGGCTGAAACATCAAGTGAACACCATGACAGCTGCAATTTTGGGTAAGTACTTTTAATAGCCTTATCTGAAGTTTTGTGCAACTCCGCCAGTTTAACATTAAGTTTTTAAACCGCCTCAGGTAACCGCATTGCTCATCTAGGCGCAGACATGCGGATGAAGTTGAAGGCAGCATACACCTTGATTGAGCAATTGTATACTGGTGCCCAACGGGTTATCTATGCAGTCTCATACAACAAACCGGTACCAACATTGATCAAGGACACATTAGTGAGATTATCCATGACGCCGGCTCAGATAGAAGAGGTGAAGCGATCGGCTGCCAGGGCTGGTGCTTTAGTGGCACTGACTCGGGCCAAAGCATGGATATCTGACTTGGATCCTGTTGATATCTCTAAGGGATTTCTGGATGAGCAAGCAGACGGGTCAGCTTTTGACAACGAAGCCCTCAAAGCCCTGACAAAGGAGATGCGTCCGCTGTCCAGTCAACTGGCTGAAGAGGCTAACTTAACTGTTCATCGGTCCTTTTATGATGAAAGGAACCAGCGGGTTGATACAACTGTGGCAGAAGCACAAAACCTTATCCCGCCAATCCGTAAGCACACTTACACCCCAGATGTTGAATCATCCAATCTGATAAGTGAAGAAGCTGTATTTCAGGCTCTAACCCGGATTGACTGGACCACCATTGACTTCCAGCCACTGGGTGGAGAGGAGGAGGTTGAACCGATGCCTGAAGATCCATCTACATCACGTCAACACGGTGATGAATCTTGATCCGGCAATCTGGTTATTGTCACAGACTTTGTTCTGTAAAAAACAATCATTATCCTGGGCCTCAAAGCGCCTTGTAATAGGCTAGTTAAAATACTTCGCTCTGTCGCACTGATGCATAACATTGTTGATCCGTCTTGATATTTGCTGTGCTTGATTACACTTTGATAATTTTCATGTGAGTCTGATATCTGCATAAAAAGAATCGTCCTGGCGGTTTACCGCCAGACGGGTAATAATGCCCAAGATAAAGCCTGACTAATAACCAAAGAAGAATAAATATGAAATAACTCATACCAATGATATGAAATCACTTAGTTGGTTTACCAACTTTTATTGTAGTAAGGGTGAAAACCCAGATCTTGAGCTGTTATAACTCTCACCATGTAATGATGTTATGTAATAAATCATGCCGGGTTACGATGAACACCAGATGATCAAACTGGCGACATAGAGTCAAAGCCAGGACAGATTGTTTAAACACCGATTTGATGAGATGGTCTGACAACTTAGGGTTGAAATCCAAGCCGGGTTAACAAACACCAGGTTAATATAATAACTGAAAAGCCACACGGGGTCAAGAGACACTGGTTTAACTCCAAACCTTATCAAAGGAGAGAAAACTTCAAAAAGCAAATAAAACTTGTAGTCGAGGCTTTTCAAGGGCTGCCAGGCCCAAATTCGAGGCTTTTCATGGGCTGCCAGGCCACCGAGTTAAACCATTTGACAAAGCCTTTTAAGATGGGCCTCCAACTAACCAATCGTTGTTTTAACTTTGACAAGTTCAAGGTCTCAATGAGAATAACTGTCAAACGTTCGGCGGGTCATGCCAGGATTACCTGGATAGGAGTGGCTTACTTGATGAAGGCAGGTTAACCCGGGGTTTTAGGTGAATACACCAGGCTTCCAAGCCATGGGTCGATACCCAGCTACAAGGGTCCTTTCAAACTCTTTGTTACTTTACACAAAGAGCCCCCAAGTAACTTTGTGAGCTGTGCTCATGGGTGCCTATGTTTGAGCTGTGCATAGCATCCAGACTCTCTTTGTCCCCTTGGGTGTGAAGCTCCCAAGCTGTATTGTGACATGATAGCCGGTTTAAAAGGTAGTACTCCGCTTTGTCAGCTGAAGCCCCCATGTAACTCAAAGGATATTTGAGAAAAAACAGCAGAGGCCTTGCTTATAGCAAGGATGCCGGTTTATTATATTGATCATAATATATACATTGTTGAAATATGTACATAAGAAAAGCCTATGGCTCAAGTATAGTAAGGCCGAAGGAGAGCTATGTTCCACGGCCGCCGGGTCTCCTCCTCAGAATTGCGTGAGTTGTCTCGAACGTCAATGAGGTAGTATGATCCGTTGTGCAGATTCTTGCTGACCACAAAGGGTCCTTCCCAAGGTGGGGATAACTTGTGCATATCGGTCTGATCTTGGATGAGCCAGAGCACTAAGTCGCCTTCTTGAAAGGTTCTTGTCTTAACCCAGCGGCTGTGATAACACCGCAGGTCTTGCTGATAAACTGCCGATCGAGCCAAAGCCATGTCCCGTTTCTCATCTAACAGGTCCAGCGCCTCTTGGCGTGCTTGCTCATTGTCCGCTTCAACATAATTGGCAACCCGGGGCGAGTCATGACGAATATCACTGGGGAGGACGGCCTTAGCCCCGTAAACCATGAAGAAAGGTGTATAACCCGTAGATCGGTTTGGGGTGGTGTTTATACTCCATAACACAGATGGTAATTCTTCCACCCAACAACCTGGCGTCCGCTTCAAAGGAACCATAAGCCGGGGCTTTATACCCTTCAGGATTTCTTGATTCACCCTCTCCGCCTGACCATTGGACTGGGGGTGTGCTACAGATGCTAAATCAAGCCGGATGTGCTCTCTCTAACAGAAATCCTCCATCTCACCTTTAGAAAGGTTTGTGCCATTATCTGTGATGATGCTATGTGGAAAGCCAAAGCGGAAGATAATCTTTTTGAGAAATTGAACCGCCGTAGCTGCATCACACTTACTAACGGGCTCCGCTTCAACCCATTTAGTGAACTTGTCCACCGCCACCAACAGGTGGGTCTTCTTATCCTTGGAGCGCTTAAAAGGTCCCATCATGTCAAGCCCCCAAGTGGCAAAAGGCCAAGTGATAGGAATCATCCGTAGTTCTTGAGCCGGAACATGAGCTCGACGTGGAAACTTCTGACAAGCGTCACACCGCTTTACCAGATCCTCCGCGTCAGCATGAGTTGTCAACCAATAAAACCCATGACAAAAAGCTTTAGCCACCAGGGATTTTGAACCGGCATGGTGACCATAATCTCCTTCATGGATTTCACGTAGAATCTCTTGTCCTTCTTCAGTAGAAACACAACGCTGGAAGACGCCCGAAACACTGCAACTGTGTAACTCGCCATTATGAATAACCATGGACTTGGACCGCCAGATTATCTGCCTGGCGAAGACCTCATCATCTGGTAACTCGCCCCGGTTCATATACGCCAAATATGGAACCATCCAATCCGGAATGACGTGTAAAGTGGCTACCAATTGGGCCTCTGGATCAGGAACGGCTAAATCCTCCTCTGAAGGCAACTTAACAGACGGGTTATGCAGGATATCTAAAAAGGTATTGGGTGGTACCGGTTTACGCTGAGATCCCAGACGTCTTAAAGCATCTACTGCTTCATTTTTGCGCCGGTCAATGTGCTCAACCTGATAACCCTTAAAGTGACCTGCCACAATATCCACCTCGCATCTATAAGCCGCCATGAGTGGATCCTTAGAATCCCAAGTACAAGAAACTTGCTGAGCCACCAGATCAAAATCTCCAAAACAGCGAACCTGGCTTAAGTTCATTTCCTTAGCCACGTGGAGACCGTGGAGTAACGCTTCGTACTCAGCTGGATTGTTAGTACAAGGAAACATTAAGTGGAGAACATAACAAATTTTATCACCTCGAGGGGAAGTAAGGACAACTCCAGCCCCCGAGCCTTCCAATTGCCTGGACCCATCAAAGTGAATAGTCCAGTATGTACTGTCCGGTTTGTCCTCTGGTGCCTGTAACTCGGTCCAATCATTCATGAAGTCAACAAGCGCTTGAGATTTGATGGCTGTTCGAGGCATATACTTCAATCCATGTGACCAAGTTCAATTGCCCACTTTGCAACCCGGCCAATTGCTTCCCTGTTCTGAATTATATCGCCCAAAGGAGCAAAACTAACCACTATGATGGGATGGCCTTGAAACTATTGCTTGAGCTTCCGACTTTCCATAAAAACTCCATACACTAGCTTCTGCCAATGCGGATATCGTTGTTTTGACTCGATCAGGACTTCGCTGATATAATAGACTAGCCGTTGAACCGGATACTCCTTCCTAGCCTCCTTACGCTCAACCACAATTGCCACACTGACCGCACGGGCATTGGCAGCCACGTACAATAGCAAGGGCTCCTTATCAACCGGAGCAGCAAGAACCGGTGGTTCAACTAACTGCCGCTTTAAGTCCTCAAAAGCCGCATTAGCTGCGTCACTCCAGACGAAATCGTCTGTCTTTTTCAACATCTGATACAAAGGAATCGCCTTTTCACCCAAATGGCTGATAAACCGGCTAAGGGCTGCAATTCGACCCGCCAGACGCTGAACATCATTGATACACTTCGGTTTAGCCAAGGATGTAATCGCTTTGATTTTTTCCGAATTAGGCTCAATGCATGTGTTGGACACCAGAAAACCTAAGAGCTTGCCTGCCGGAACACCAAAAACGCACTTGTCCAGATTGAGCATCATTTTGTCAACCCGAAGATTGTCGAACGTCTCCTTGAGGTCATCTATCAAGGTTTCCTTCTTCCTAGATTTTACCACAATGTCATCCACAAAGGCATGAACATTATGCCCAATCTGCGTGTGAAGACAATTTTGCACACAACGTTGATAAGTTGCCTGGGCACTTTTGAGCCCAAAGGGCATAGAAACATAGTAGAAGGCTCCAAAGGGAGTGATGAAGGTTGTCTTCTCCTGGTCCTTAACTGCCATCTTAATCTGATGATAACCTGAATAAGCATCCAAGAAACTCAGGCGCTCACAACCCGCCATCGCATCAATAATCTGATCAATACGCGGGAGAGCAAAGGGATCTGCCGAACAAGCCTTGTTCAAATCTGTGTAGTCCACACACATACGCCAAGTGCCGTTTTTCTTAAGAACGAGCACCGGATTAGCCAACCACTCGGGGTGAAATACTTCGATGATAAACCCAGCAGCAAACAGCCGGCTACCTCTTCACCAATGGCCTTGCGTCTTTCCTCGTTAAAGCGGCGAAGAAATTGCTTGACCGGTTTAAACTTGGGATCAATATTGAGAGTGTGCTCAGCGAGTTCCCTCGGTACACCTGGCATGTCAGAAGGCTTCCATGCAAAAATGTCCCGGTTCTCACGGATGAACTCGATAAGCAAGCTTTCCTATTTCGGATCCAGATTGGTGCTGATGCTAAACTGTTTGGATGAATCTCCAGGAACAAAGTCAACAAGTTTAGTCTCATCAGCCGGTTGGAACTTCAGGGTCGGGTCATGCTCGGTGGTAGGCTTCTTCAGAGGGGTCATGTCTGCCGGATCAACATTATCTTTGTAAAACTTCAGCTCCTCTGTAGCACAAACCGACTCAGCATAGGCCACATCACCTTCCTCACAGTCCAAACCGATCTTTCGACTTCCATGTACTGTGATAGTCCCCTTATGACCCGGCATTTTAAGCTGTAAGTAGATATAGCAAGGCCTCGCCATGAATTTAGCGTAAGCGGGCTGTCCAAACAGTGCGTGATATGGGCTTTGAATTTTCACCACTTCAAAGGTCATGTTTCAGACCTGGAATCATGCTCATCTCCAAACACAACTTCCAAAGCAATCTTGCCAACAGGATATGTCGATTTACCTGGTACCACACCATGAAAAACAGTGTTCGACGGTTTAAGACTCTTGTCTGTCAACCCCATGCGACGGAAAGTCTCATAGTATAGGATATTGATGCTACTCCCCCCATCCATCGGCACCTTGGTGAACTTATAACCTCCCACCTGAGGCGCCACCACCAAAGCGAGATAACCCAGATTGTCAACCCGGGGTGGATGATCCTCTCTGCTCCACACAATGGGCTGCTCGGACCACCGCAAGTAACATGGCACCACCGGTTCAACAGCATTAACTGCTCTCTTGTGAAGCTTCTGATCACGCTTGCACAAACTAGTAGTGAACACATTATACTGCCCACCATTCAACTGCTTGGGGTGACTTTGATAACCTGACTGGTGCTGATTCCCTTGATTATTCTGCTGGCTATTACCACCTTGGTTGTTCTGGTTGCCCTGATTATTCTGAAATCCAGAGTTTGAACCGCCGCTACCATGAAAACCTGGATCTGAACCGCCTGACGGGCCCTGATCATACCGGAATAGATCGGAATTTTTGAACTCTTTCATAATGTGACAATCCTTCCAAAGATGTGTTGATGGAACCTCCTTGGTCCCGTGCTTCGGGCAGGGCTGGTTTAACAAACGTTCCAGATTCATCCCTCCATCGCGCTGGGGCGGTTTACCTTTACGACGCTACATATTGGTGTTAGCCACAAAATCTGAACTATCTTCTTTGCGCTTACCGTTATTCCCATGGCCTCCTAGGTTGTGATGTTGTCCTTTCGCACCGCCGTTCTTCTTTCCCTTCTTCGGTTTCTCCTCATCAGAATCCGGATCCTTGATATTATCAGAATCGGCATATTTGACCAAGGCAGCCATAAGTGTTCCCATGTCATTGCAGTGGCGCTTGAGCCATCCCAACTTCATCTTTAGTGACTTAAACCGGCAATTATGCTCCAGCGTTATGATCGCTTGGCCAGCATTAATCCGGTCTGACGAATGCAAAACTTCTGAAACCAAGCGCACCCAATGAGTCGTTGACTCGTTCTCCCCTTGAACACAGGCATCCAGATCCACAATGGACATAGGTTGTTTGCATGTGTCTTTGAAATTGGCTATAAACCGGGCCTTCAACTGATCCCATGACTCGATGGAGTTGGCGGGTAGGTTTTTCAGCCAAGTACGGGCTGTCCCTTCCAACATCATCGTGAAATACTTTGCACAGGCCGCTTCATCCACATCCAGCATCTCCATTGCCATCTCATAACTCTCGACCCACGCCTCAGGTGGCTGATCAGCGGTGTAATTAGGCACCTTACGTGGACCCTTGAAATCCTTGGGCAGTCGCACATTACGGAGAGCCGAAATGAGACACGGCACTCCCCAGGAACTGAAGGCTAACCCGATGTTGCGGTCTACTGATGCCGCAGGCTGAACCGGGGCGGGTTGATAACGACATGTATATTGTGCTACCAAAGCGGCCTCCCTTCATGCTCTGCCATTATCCACCACGTCTTGAGCATTTACCTCACCGTGCACCGGATTGGGTCCTTGAGGGACATTGCGGCGCCGCGCACTGCTAGACACTTCCGGTTCATCCATGTGCCTGCTATAACTTTTGCTCGGACCTGGGGTCGAATGAATTCTATCTCGGCTATAGGAATAAGCTTGTTGTTGCACCATGGCGGTTTGAAGAAGATCCCTAGTCTGCCGCATCTCAATCGCTGCTAATGAATCGCCCTCCATCGGAATAGCTACCAGGCGAGATGCTGCAGCAATCATGTTATCCAAAGGGCTCGAAAAGTGACTAGGTGGTGTTAACACGTAATGCGGCGGATTATCCGTTCGTCGAGGTGGTTCCATCAACCGTGGTTGATCTGCCACTGCCCTAGGCGCGTCGGTCCGGTTTGCAGCTGCCGGATTACTCGGCCCAGCCCCCGGCGTATTAAAGAGGTTCAATCCTTCGAAGACCGGCGGCATACGCGATCGGTACTTCCTTCACATTACGTCGTTTGAGGCATTCTGATCCAACATGAGCCGATAATTTTGCGCCTGTATCTGCTGTGACTGGGCATCCAAGGCGTCCTGTTCTTCAGCCATCCTAGCATCCTCAATTGTCAGGTCCTCCTTAGCCTGCGTTATCTGATCCTTCAGCTTTGCAATATCCGCATTGTGTTGATCCTGCGTCTCCGGGGTAACTGTCGTGGTTAACAAGGTCGCCCAGGCATCCATCAAACCGGAGAGGACTTGAGTCGGTCGGTGCACCGGGCCTCCTGCCGCGGCTGTTGATACAGAATTCATTGCTGCTGTAGATGAAGACTGCAAAGTGGGCTGTGTTCCGGCCATAAAAACAGCAACCCGACTTGGCGGTTCAAGGAGGTCCGAAATATTGTTGCCATCGGAATATCCTTCGAACACACCATCATGAATTTGATACAGGGACTCGGTTTCACCAGTGGATGACTCGCCGTCGGAATAAACAGCCGTCTCGCCTTCAGACACCGGTTCGGATCCGATCCCATGGACACATCCTACGAACGCACGCTTCATGGCGGGCTTAACCCGGGCAAGACTCGCACGCTGAGCCGTTTCGACGAGGTCGGTGCAGATGTCCGGCTCAGGGCCCGGTTCGCCGATCTTGCCGATGAAGACATGAATTCCTCTAAAGGGGACCCGGTACCCGTACTCGATTGAGCCGGCCTCGGGGCCCCATCCTTCGTCGTTGATGTAGAGCTTGCCGCGACGACTCTTGGTCATCCGGCCAACCGCGTACCCCTTGAGTCCTTCAAAGCTGCCCTTCAAGAACTCGAAACCATCGTGCGATAGCCCCACGGTGGGCGCCAACTGTCGTGGAATTAACACGTCAGATGTCCTCATGAAAGGACTTAGTCGTGGAGCCATCACGACGGGTTAGCTTGAAGGGGTTAAACTGGACAAGGGACACGGGAGTTTTATACTAGTTCGACCCCTTCAATGAAGGTAGAAGCCTACGTCTAGTTGTGATGGAATTGATTGGGTTTCGATGACCAGGGAGCAAATACGCTTTGCCTGAGTCTTGAGTTGTTGTCTGTTGTCCCTGAACCGCCGCCGGGTCGTCCCTTTATATACATAGGTTGACGCCCGGCCAATCTACAGAGTCCCGAGGCCGACTCATACAAGTGTCTGGCTCGGTCTCTCCTTTCCTAACTTACAATACAAGTTACATAACCATGGCGGTTTACCACTATGGGCCCTAATCCGCCTTTGGGATCCGGGCCTCTAAGCTTCATTCGTAAAGCGCCATCTTTTGGGTCTTCGTGGGCTTCAATATAGTTGAAGGTGAACCGGCCCCTCCTAGGCGGTTTACACTCAATAGTTATATCCCCAACAGGTTCACTTGGCCCTTTCATCAGGCTCCAAGGCGCATGACTCGTAAATATGGACTCGTAGATGGCACGCACTAGCGTTCCCTTGGGATAAGGAGTGGCACCTCTCTGAAGAATCAGACCACGCACTGGTGTCGCCACTCGAGTTATAATGGCATGCCCCCACTCGGGACTCAAGTCTATCTCCTCCGAAATGAATGCCACCAGGTTTTTCTCGGCGATCAACGATACCCGGTCATCCGGGAAACCTATAGTCCAGAATCCGTTGAATTTTTGTCTAAGGAGCAACGAACCACCAATTGGAAATGTATTACGAGTGCTCCTGAAGCACTCGGACCTAAACGAAGGCTCGATCCGTGTGCCCTACAAAACCTCCCGATTCGGGGGCCAACGATGTGGTCACCTACTATAGGTAGGGTCAAGGACCTATCAAATGGGGTCCACCTAGGGCCCCACACCATCATGGGTAGGTCTCAAGACCACACTCGCGTCCATACGCGAGTACCAAGAAGTCCACTCGGGCGCCTCGACTTCACTTGGAGACCACTCTTCAGTCGGCGCAACAACCACCACTCGGACAAGGGAGGTGGAGAGACGACGTGGGAGCTGCAATGGTCGAGGAATCCTAAGTCACCCTTAAAGTAGAGTCATGGCTACCATTACATGTAACTGTTGTAGTTGTGGCGCTTTATACCAGTAACTGCCATAGTAATGAGCATTAAGTGCCCTAGCGACGTTGGGACGTTGGAGCTGCAACGCACTCTATATAAGCCGCACTCCTCGTCCTGAGTGGGGTTAAGCAATCTCTGTAATCACACCCCTCAAGAAAAGCAAGCCTCAGAGCACGAGACGTAGGGCTATTACCTCCACCGAGAGGGGCATGAACTCATTAAACACTGAGTTTTACGCCTACGCCGTAGCTAGGTGCTGCCCCTATTTCCTACCCCTAGTATTCATTGTCAGGATTGTAACCCCGACACCGTGCGCGTCCGCGAGCCCTCATATCCTCCCAACATTTGAGATGAATACAAGGATTCTCGGACATCCCAGACACAAAGGAATGATATCAAGGATCCGGTTGGGTCACTTTTTTTCTTCTCTCTCGTGTCCGGTCACTGACCGGGCGCATGCGCAGATGTATGAGAGAGGGTTTGAGGCGGCTATAGATGTTCATAGAGTATATAGACCCATCTTTACATTTGGTAGAATATAATTTGTGCTCCGTCTCCTATCTCTAGGACATGCTTTTGGCCTTCCCAACCCAATAATATTCTAAACCGTTTGAAAGGCTCAGTACAACACAGGTCTCGCTGAACTAATTCTCATGAGTGCAAAATAACACATTAAAATAATGTGTTGGACCTTGGCTCCAAAAATACATAACGTCCATTGGTCACCTGTACCAGATGTTTCTTTTTTTTTTTGCGAATACCTGTACCAGATGTTTCTAACGGGCAAGACTGCAAAACTACTTTTTGTGCTGGTATATAGAAGGAAGAGGCATTTTTTTTAGCAACTGACATATTTTGTCTGCAGGTAGAAGAACTATTTTTGGCCTCTTGACAAGTGTATGTTGTTTCTAAAAGCATCTACAATCGTGATGGACAAATATGATCCTCAACGCTCGCGGATGCGCCTAGGCGTGTCCGCGGACACTGACCTGGAACTCCTCAAATCCCGTCATTCATATCCGTGTATCTCATATCCGAACTGAACCCCTATATTCATACTAAATCATGCAACATCAATCAAACTATGTAGATCAGTTGACCGGACATAGAATTAGACATAGGATAGCACAATAATTCATCAAAAGATCACGAACAACTATTCAAAGGTCCACCAAAATTCACATGAACGATAAACAACTTTAAAGTACATCTAAAACTTGAAATGAAATTGAACTTCACCACTTCTGGGCCGATGCTTTCCCCTTCCGGTCGCCGGCGCTGCTGTAGCCGTCGGCGGCTGGTGGAGGATCGCCCGATTCGTTGGACGAGGAGCCGTTGCTGCCGGACGAGGAGGAGGAGACGATGATGAGGCCCTTGAGGCACTGGACGGCCCGGTCCTGCTGGTGCCTGAGCTTGGCCAGCCAAGCCGCCTCCGTCGTTTCTCCTTCGTCTCCCGCTCGGACTGCTCGATGGCAAGCTGGACTTCGCGTTCTTCCGATGGAGCCGCCGAGCGCCCATCTCCGCCGTTGTAAGCGACCGGCGGTAGACCCATGTGAGGAGCCGCTCGTCCTCGCCGGGCTCCGCCGGTAACCCGCGGCGGCGGACAGAGCTCTGCGCTGCGTCCCTCTCCCTTTCCCGCTGCCTCTCGCGGCGGGTGGCGCGCGCCTCCGACTCCGATGTGCATGTACGGGCCAGCGGGGCGGGCACAAGCTCCTAACGCTGCCCACGCGGGGAAGGAACAGTCGGGGAAGGGGGTAGGGGACGGCGTAGGGGAGGCGCGCACTGCGCAGCCCTTGCGGAGCTGTGCGTAGGCTGGGAGGAGCCAGCGACGGCGTCCTCACTGCGCCGGAGGGGGAGAGGCAAGGGAGCCGATCCGGAATTGCGCCCATGTCCACCTTGGACCT
Source organism: Triticum dicoccoides (assembly GCF_002162155.2). Classification (NCBI taxonomy): domain Eukaryota; kingdom Viridiplantae; phylum Streptophyta; class Magnoliopsida; order Poales; family Poaceae; genus Triticum; species Triticum dicoccoides. The sequence goes on along the minus strand of NC_041383.1, from coordinate 478,476,749 downwards.
CTCGAGGGCAATGCGGAGGGTGAGCTCCTCGTCGATGTCCATGTCGAAGTCGGAGCGGCTGCCGGCGCTCGACATGGTCGCGAAGTCGCCGGAGCTGTCGGATGTATCGAATCGGAGAGGAGAAGAAGAGACGAAGCGAGAGCGGAGTGAGCTTGGGTTTCCGGATTGGGGATATATGTGGGAACGGCATGGGGTCGGGGTGGGTCGGGCTAATGTGGCGGACGTGCCGGACGCCCCTGTGTTCGCCTCATATTTGAACTGGACATGAGGGGCGTCGGACAGCCCAGACGTTTGAGACCGGTTTGAGACGTCCTTCTAGGTCAAAAGATCGTAACTGGTTAATGACGGGACGGGCAGTCCGGACGTTTGAGGTGCGCCGGGCTGTAGAAGCTGTAAAGTCTACTGCTAGTACAAACGCCAAAGATCCGGGCCTGGACATATGGTTACGAAGATCGCTAACGAGTACAGTAGTACGGTACTTTAACCAATGGCTCAAAGTGAACTAGTGTGTCGGTGAACAATGGATCGCGCGGTGGATTCGAATCCAACAAAAGAAAAAGAAAGCCCGGTGGTTACTCAACGGGTGACATCTCGTCGCCGTCATCACTTTCCTGACTTGGTCCCACTTTACTGTTGGCCATATTCGCCATTGACACGCGGGACCGATCTCACTGTTGCCCCACCGGTCGGTGGAGAGCAGGAGTGGTCTTGAGTACGCAGTGGTTGGGCACGCTGCTTGTCTCCCGTTGTCTGGGATTTTTCGTCAAAATAGACCACCTACTGAGTCAAATTGTCAGAAAAGACTACCTGCAAACGGAAATGTCAAAAAAGACCACCTGCGCGTGGCGGCAGGTTCGCCAGCCGACACGTGGCACCTGCCGCCACGGCATCTGGCGGCAGCACCTGCCGCCACTGGCCTAGGCGGCAGCCTCATATGCACAGAATTTCGTCCGTTGCCGGAGGAGAAAACGGAACGAACTGGCGAGCTGGCGCCTGCCGCCACGCTGCATGGCGGCAGCCTGTGTTGCTTTCCAGCCATGCGCTGCAGTAGAAAAGTCGTGCACTTACGTAACACACCACTACTCCATCACTAAAAGATTCAAAAGGGTCCATCTTACTATGGTGTTTGTGCCATGCTGACAGCCGTACAATTCACATTTTACAATGGATATCTCAAAACTTATAATCTTGTACAGTAGCACATTGAGATATCACCGGAAGAATCTGTCGCGTGGCATGACATTTCACACCGGAAAAGCAGCACAGGTTGCCGCCAGGGAGCGTGGCGGCAGGTGCCACATCACCAGCTGTTTCGTTTTCGTGTGCGCCGTTGGGCCAAAATTCTGTGCAGCGAAGGCTGCCGCCTGAGCCAGTGGTGGTAGGTGCTGCCGCCAGATGCCATGGCGGCAGGTGCCACGTGTCGGCTGGCGAACCTGCCGCCACGGCGTAGGTGGTCCTTTTTGACATTTCCGTCTTCAGGTAGTCTTTTTTGACAATTTGACTCAGTAGGTGGTCTTTTTTGACGAAAAATCGTTGTCTGGAGAGAAACGTGGCGCGAAGAGAACTTCGAGTTGCGTTGGTGAAATTACGCATGTAGCCTCGGGAGCCTTTCTCCACGCCGCACGTGTTATCTCGCTCATTCTCCGTGCAACCATGAGGGCTGACTAAAGTAAACAGCCACGGTTAAAGCGTGTGCTACCTGCCGTATGAGAGGTTGTATTTTATAATGGACATAAATATATACTACTAGCTTAAGTGCAACGATCTTGGATCTTGCGCCGTACTCAAAGCATCTACAATCGGACCCATATTTGCCCCATTCCTGGGCGGACTGGCCGGTCAGCGTCCAAACGACGAAACGTCACCCAATCGGACCTTCAAATCCAGCCCAAGCGACCGGACTGATCGACATTCTTCATTTCAAGCTCATATACAGGTCGATATGGGATGCCGGGCGGGCCCGAACACGCCCGACACGTCGGATTTGACAAGCCGGACCCATCTCAATTTTTTCTAAATTGACTTTTAAAAAGTCCTCTTCGAACGAGACCCTCCCGCCCTCGTCCTCCATTTCCCGCCTCCGCCCAGCCGCCCACCTCTTTCCTTGCTTGCCATCCTCGTCCGCCGTCATGGATGTCGTCGCCAACCACCAAGTCCATCGTCATGGCCACACATGATGCCTCTGCGGAATCGGTTGGCCTGATGACTCCTTGCAAGGCGGAGAATCTTGCCCGGAAGGAGCGCCGTTGGAGGCAGCGCGAGCGTGAAGCGGCGGGGAAGGCAGCTACGATGGCAACAGGTCTTGAGTTGTCCTTCGTGTTCGTTGCTGAGGACATGGACTATGTCGCGACAATCACCAACCCGAAGGTCGTGGCCACGGGGACAAACAAAGCGGAGGCAGACTCCGTCCCACCCTCCCAGTGGATCGGCATCCCGGAATTGAGCTTGTTGCAAGTTTCCGTTGACGCATCCTCGACAGCGGACTCGCCGAAGCTCCAAATACATCGGGCGACGTCGCGCAATGCTGGCTCCGAACATGCCCACAACCTATTCGACGGAACGCCCGACCAAAACTTGATACTATCTTTGCCCCTTTAGTACTTGCAATTGTTAATTCTTTTGTTGCACTTACCATTGGATCAAACTTGTAGGACGATAGTTAAATTGTGACGCATATTGTAGAAACAAATATTGCATGACATGATAAATGATGGTCAAGAGTCTTTGCCATTCACCATGGAGGATACCAATTCCTCGGTGTTTGAATTTGGGCAAACATCACGCACTAAAACAAAGAAGAAAGTTGGTGCGAAAGTAGTGAAGCCCGGAGGTCCGGCATTCACACAATTTGAAGCCAATATGTGAAATCGAGTAAAAAGGCGAGAAATATTGGAAAACAAATCACAAACTTTACCATAAGAAAAAACACTATGTGGAGCCACATCCAATCGTTACAAACCATGTTCCATGCTCTCTCCGACATAGATGGCCACTCATCCAAGAGGCTATGAGAAAATTTGTTGGTTATCTTAAGCAAGTTGTTGGCCAGAACCAAAGCGGCATCGAAGTTCAAACGCATGCAACTTTGACGGCCACATTGTACCATCAAGTGGAGAAGAAGACATTCACTTTTTCACATTATTGGCTGAAATTGAATGAGAAACCCAAGTGGCAAACTGTGCTCAAGGATATTGAAAACTAGATAACTCCCCCGCGCGTTGCTGTGGAAATTCATAGTAGGATCAATGTTCATATAGTGAAGAAGAGTAGCTCAACTCAAAATATGAGAGATGAAAAATAAAACATGGATAAGTGATTACATATGATTCAAATGTTTGCAGGGAAGGGAGTAATCTTATTTCCGAAGAAAGTTGTTAAGTAGCTAGTCGAGGCATTTGGTCAATCATCTAAGGCAATCTAGCAAGCTTGGATTAAAAAAGAATCGTACTACAACAGAATACAGCTGTTTACGGTATACCCCCTTATCTAAGAAGTTTTAAGAGAATCCATCTACATAAAATAAAAGATTAATCACCTAGTTAGATAATTAATTAGGGGCTAGTTAATCCCTCGGCTTCTCTCCAAAAGAGAACACCCCGTACATACAAGTAGTTGTTGCTGCGGCCTCGTCGGTAGCTTACATCCCCAGCGCACCCATGCGACGTCCATGCCTGTTCGCACAGAAGAGAGAATCCCTATAGTAGTCAGAGAAGAAATCATAAGCACGTATGATGAAATCCCAACCTTTTCAATTAGGAACCTTCTCGTTCTATAGCGAGCAAAGAAAATATACTACTATGTTTAACTAACAGAAACTCCTAGTTGCCATCTATTTTATGTAGAAGAGGGGGGACATGTCAGTCCTAAGAGAGATAGCACGAGGGGGAGAAAGGCAGTGCTGCCGTGCGCCTTGTGCTCTCGGCTCGCCCCTAGCAACATTAGATGGAGAGGAGTTAGTTCATCCACGACACCTTGCATCTATTGCTTGGATCAGAAACACGAACCCATTGATCAACACCATGAACGCATCCATCAGGTCAGGTATCAACACCAAGCACGCATCCATCATGTCATCACGTACATAGAATAGCGGGATTGCGGAGAATGCAATGAACACATCTGTGGGGGGCAGCCTGATGAGTTTTACCGAGGGCTGAGAGCTTTCCCTTATTGACCGATCTGCACACATGCATATGGAATATAATATCATAAAAACAACATAGAAAAATTTATATGTCTTGCACATAGGTATTGGTGGAGAAGAACCATCCCCGATGGCATGGTAGAGGGATGAGGAAGAGGGAAATATCCATGGGGTTCATCCTGCATAGGAATCGTGATCCTCGGCATTGGGGGCATCGAGCGCCAACGCTGGAAGGAGAGCAAAATCCCTGGCATCCCTACAATCAGGTTGAGGCGGCATCAATCATAGTAATCATGATCGGGAGGCAATGACCAGGTGTGAGAGGAGGCGAGGGAGAGATATGCAGATGAGGTGAACATATATACATATGAAAAGGAAGTGGGCCGAGAACTGAAGGGGAGAAGACATGAAACAAAGATAGTTATACAGGAAGGGGAAGCGGAGGAGGCCAGCCTATGGTCGTGCTTCAGAATTGCAACTCGTGGGTGCCTTTACTGTAGAGATTTTTTTTAAGGAAGATTAAGACGTGCCCTTCATTAAGGTCCACAATATTTATCCAGGTGTAAAAAAATCTGATCTAGTGCGCTATCCTCAGTAGCAGGGAAAACAATGATGTGAACGCATGAGAGGTCGGCCTATTAATAATTTGATTGAAAAAAAGAAAGCTGATGTGGCAGATTGATGAGGTGGATAGCTTGCATGTTAAGAGAAATATGGTAGTGGGGATGAACTGTTTACGTATTATAGATGCCACAAAGAAGATGAAGAAAAGCAATGGGTCAAGCTCTGCTCAATGAATTGGAGTGGACGAGAAAGGAGAAGAAGAGAATGGTAGCGCGGGCTTGCAACCAACTGTGCCGAAGAGAAATTGGCAAGTAATGGGGTATGAGTGGGAGAAGGAGAGGGTGATGTATGAGGGGGCAACAAGCAAAATGTCTGCCACTTGGACGGGCATTTTTTATGCCAAGGAGGTGAAGAAGGAGAAAGAGTACAAGATGTTCATCGATATGCAAAGGAAGAAGACGGAGTTCGACCGGGAGAGGTTGATGTTGGAAAAGAACAAAGTTGAATTGAAGAGGCAAGATAAAATTGCAAGATGGGAGCTTGAACAAACGGTGACAATGCATAGTCTTGAGCACGAGAAAGAGAAGTTGGAGCTTGCGGGAGATGCGGAGGAGTCGAGGACCATGTTACAGGACATCAACCTCTTGAATAATGAAGGGAAGAAGTGGTTGCTCCGCATGAAGAAGGGGATCAATAACCACGAGGACTGAAGTCATCAATTCATTCATGTAGGTTTATCTATGTATGAACTATTGAATTTTATTTTGGCATGTACTGAATTTATTCGGGCTACATTATCTTTGTATCGTTGAAAGTATGATGAATTTACATTGTATGATCGGCGTGCGTGGATTTTGGTATTGACATTTAGGGAGTGTGTAGTTGTGAAGAGGGCCAAATGAGGATCTGTCCGGCGTTGTCCACCGGCGCGTCCGCGGGCGTCCACTGGCATATAGGGGGTCACAAACTTGTAAGGCAATGTCTTGGAAATAAATTCGAAAGCTTTTACTATTTGCCTACGACGGGTATTAGAGGCGGCATCCTCCTTGTTTGGGATGCTATGGTGGTGCAATTATCAAACATACACACCACAACTAACACGCTAACGGCGGTGGTCAAACCTGTGGAAGGGCCGGAATGGTGGATCACTGGGGTGTACGGTCTGCATGGCAATAGAGAGAAGATCGAGTTTCTCCAGGAGATCATGGAGGTGCGGCAACTGTTGGCAGGCCCATGGGTGCTCGTGGGGGACTTTAACCTACTGGTCAACCCCGACGACAAGAACAACGCGGCAATTAATAGGCCAATGATGGCCAGATTACGTACAAAACTAAACCAGCTCAAGCTCAAGGAGATTCACCTGAATGGGCGTAAATTCATGTGGCCGAACAAAAGGGAGAGGCCGACCCTTGAGAAGATTGATCTTTTTTTTGCACAAATTCATGCGAGGAGGATCATCCCTCGAGTTTTCTAGCAGCATTGGGATCCGTGATATCGGACCACTGTCCTCTCCTCCTGGACCTCGACACAGACTTTAGATTCGGCAAGCACTTTGCTTCGAGGCTTTTTGTACCAAGGCCGAGGGCTTCTTTGACATGGTCATAGAAGCGTGGAACTCCATCCCATCTGTTGGAAACCTGTTTATAGTGTTGGATAACGAGCTAAGAGCAACAGCTAAGAAACTGCAAAGCTGGAGCGATAGGTGGATCGGCAACGTGAAACTACAAATCTCCATAGCTTTGGAGATCATTGCGCGATTGGATGTGGCCATGGACTCGAGGCAGCTGACGGCCGGGGAAATTGCACTAAGGAGAACCTTGAAACACAAACTACTTGGCTTGTGCTCACTGGAACGGTCCATAGCTCGGCGGCGATCTAGATTGCTTTATCTACGCGAGGGGGATGTCAATACCTCATTCTTCCAGCAACATGCACACCACTGTACCAGGAAGAACATGATTCTCACCCTCAAGCATAATGACCGGATCATCACGGGCCAGGAGGAGCTGACCGAAGTGGTGGACAACTTCTATGACGACCTCTTCGGACACGCACCGATGAGAGCTCACTCCTTGGACCTAGACAAAGTTGGAAATGCCGAGAAAGCAACTGGAGCACCTGGAGAGGCCGTTTCTGGCACAAGAAGTGGAGAGGGTAGTAAAAGTGATGCTACTTGACAAGGCGCCGGGGCCGGTTGGATTCACCGGTCGGTTTTACGCTACATGTTGGCACATCATCTAAGACGATTTCATGCGTGCTATGGAAATGTTCCACCGCAATGACATGAGAGGCCTCGGTGCAATAAACAAGGTCATACTCACTTTACTACCCAAGACAGCTGACGCCGTAGAAATGAAGGACTTCCGATCGGTGATCCTAGTCCATGGGGCCATCAAAATCTTTGACAAGGTACTTGCGGACAGACTTGCGGAGGAGCTGCCAACCATTGTGGGAACACATCAGAGCGCTTTTGTTAAAGGAAGACTACTACATGACAACTTTATGTTGGTCCAAAGCACGACGCGTAGGCTACATGCTATGAGACAATCTTCAATCATGCTAAAGATGGACATCACCAAAGCGTTCGACTCAGTACAATGGCCATTCCTCATTGATATGATGACAACTCGGCTTCAGTGGAAAATGGGTTTCTTGGATCTGTGGACTGCTAGAAACCATAACCACTAAGATCACAGTGAATGGTATACCAGGGAGAAGTATCTACAACTGTCAAGGGCTACGCCAGGGAGATCCGGTATCTCCAATGCTTTTCATCATGATCATGGAGCCCCTCAAGAAAATGTTTGACCTTGCAACGATCTGAGGTCTACTTTCCCCTCTGGCAAGAACAGGAATAAGGCAAAGGATATCTATGTTTGCAGACGATGTGATGATATTCATCAAGCCACAGGAGGTGGAATTAAGGACTTGCTCGAGAATACTGAAGATGTTTTGGTGAAGCATCGGGCCTCGAGGTCAATCTCCTAAAGAGTGCGGCAATCCTCATACGCTCCTCAAGTGATGATGTAGCGGCAGTCCAATCTACCATGAGATGTCAGATTGGATCCTTCCCATGCAAGTACCTTGGCTTACCATTAACACTCAGGAAGCAAACGACATCACAGCTACATGAACTGGTGGACCAACTGGCCGCGCGCTTGCCCACTTGGCATGCATCATCCCTACCCAAAAGTGGACGTCTGTTGTTGGTGCAGTCGATCTTGTGCGTGATCCCTATCCACGCGACGATGGCACTGGACATCCCGCCAAAGACACGTATGGCAATGGCGAAACTATGTAGAGGATTCTTGTCGTGTGGAAAAGACAAGGCCAATGGTGGAAACTGCGCGGTGGCATGGGACACCATATGCACACCAAAGTGGGCAGGAGGACTAGGACTACCAACCTTGGGTGGTTCAACTGTGCAATGCAGGCAAGATGGTCGTGGTTGCAACGTACAGACCCCTCGCGACCGTGGAGCGAATTCCAAATTAAGGTGCCCAAGGAATACATGGAATTATTCAGGGCGGCTGCCAACACCACTATTGGTAACGGCCGCACGGCCCTGTTCTGGGAGGATCATTGGCTCCAGGGAAACCGAGTGCAAGAGCTAGCACCGGGGATATACAGGGACGTGCTGAACAGAATCAGAAAAACGAAAATTGTACAAGACGTGCTAACACATGGCTCCTGGACATGTGACTTTGGCCTCGAGCTGACGGAGGAGCTGCTGCTCGAGTTCTTCGATATATGGGACCGCACAGCCATGGTGCAGCTACAAGATGAGATCCCAGATACAGTATCATGGGCGTGGGAGAAGGACGGATGTTTCTCAACAAGATCAGCATATGCCGCCAAGTTCTGGGGAAGGGAAGTATCCCTGACTACAAACTTCACATGGAAATCACGAGCCCCCCTTCGATGCAAAATTTTCTCCTAGCTAGCCAACAAAAATGATGTTGGACGTCCAATCGCCTAGCGTGAAGGGGTCTCCCCCCACCAAGACAAGTGCCCGTTCTGTGATCAACAAGACGAGACGATCAACCACTTACTCATTTACTGTGTCTTCTCGAGATAAATGTGGACAGCAATTGGCACGACGATGGATTCACCCGCGTACGCGCCCACCCAACTGGATGTCCTGACAGATTGGTGCACCAGCAGGACAAGCAATCAGCACTCGGACAAGGATAACAGAATGATCACCACGCTGGGTATGTGGACACTATGGAAGCACCAGAACGCAATCATGTTCGACGGGGAAACACCCTCCTTACATCGGGTCATCGACATAATACACTTGGAGTGTAGGAACTGGAAGCGACCGGGTTTGATCAAGGACGACCTTGACCATTTCATAGTGGAGCTAGCTAGGTGGATTAGCATGAGAGATGAGTAGGCCAACCAGGCCAGTTATGGCCGGGCAGAGTAGTGCTTGCATGTAATTATATGTAACACTACTTGTGGAGGGTTTCTTTAACCCCTTTCCTTTTTTTAATAGATGATATGCACATTCGTGCATATTTCAAAAAAATAAGTACCTGCGGTTGTAGATGCTCTCAGTATACTAGTAAGAGTTGGGATCGATGACAAACACATGTACAACGTCATATTTTCTGCATGATACCACAAATACATGTATTCTACTCTTACTACTACTAACTATCGATGTTTATGTCCCACCTTCGATGACCTTTAGGCCATGGAGGTGCGGAGGATCTCGCCCCCCCCCCCCACCGCCCCCCCGCCGGCGGGAGGGACCCCGTTCTCTTTCTTGTTAGATTGAGTGTCTTGGTTGGGGGCTGTTGTGACACTCCAAAAACTTTCATTTGGTTTTCAGCAAACTCTTTGTTTGATTTGAAGGAGGCCACTCAAAATCCTTTAAAAAGACTCTCCTTCTCAAATATTTTCTCTGATGTCAAAACTTTTATTTTTGATCATCCTCAACCTTGATGTTTGGTTTTGAAGGCTTTTCATTGGTGTGGACTCATCACAATTTATTTTGAAAGTTTTTCTTTTAAAAAGAAATCCTTAGGGTTTTGGATTTATTCCTTTTATTCCAACCATCCTCTTTCACCATGCCTCTTGTTAAAATTTTCCTCCAAAACACCTCCCTCCACTTTGGGTCTAGTCAAGTGGCAAATCCTAGCAAGTCCAACCCATCTTGGATTTTTGTTCCATTTATTTTAACCCTAAAACTATTTCTGCCATTATTTTGGACCTAGGTGGTTTACAAAGGAAGTACCTGAATCCTTTTGAGTTTTGATCTCAAACCAACTCCTCTGGCTAGTCCTTAGCACCCCAACATGGATCCATCAAGATCCACTCTTCCACAGTTCAAAATTTTCAAGTTTTGCTCCCTGCAAGTTTGGACCAGATTCATCATTTTTGGTGAAATTCATATTTTCTCTTCTCCAAAAATTCTACCAAAAATCAGGCAGCCCCCAGGTGCAATGAGAGGCCACCTCACCAAAGACCAGCTCCAAAAAAATTACCCACATGCCAAAATCATTTCATCGAACACCTGGCCTGCACTGTTACTATACATGTTCAGAAATTCAGTGATTCAGTTCGACAGTCAATGTCGTTTTCTTCAGAGACTTGGCGTCGATCTCACCAGTGCATGCTGGCGCCTTGCGCACTGCTTCTCCTTCTTAACCAGAGCGTTGCACGATCTCTTGGACGGGCGCAGGTGTCGGTGGCGGCATGCCTCGTCGATGCCGGCAACTTCTGCAGTGGCAGAGCCACCCGTGGCGGCCGGCAGGGTGCAGCTGCAGCTTTCTGCGCTGTCCAGCACCCCCAAACCACTCGAGGCCTCTGCGTGGCCCTCTGCTCCTCTGCGCGCACTGCAGCACCGTCGCTGTGGCCTGGCGAGCACAGGGCGCACTGTCTGCCGCCGGTGGGCCCGCGAAGCGCCGTTCCGTCGAAACCACAAAGCAAGCCTAATTCAACCGAGGTTAGCGTCTGAATGAAACCAGTGGATCACCACGCTGATGCCCAGCCACCTAAACCACCTGACCACCCACTACCTCGCTGTAATCTTCGTCGGCGTTATCCCGTTCGCGGGAACCTCCGTGGACCGGCTATAAATAGCCACCCCGAGCTCTCCTTCGACCAGCACTACTCCCACCACCTCACCAGAGCCCCGCCAAGACACAAGGAGGACCCCGAGGAGGTCTTCTCCTCCGTCTCCGGTCGCCCCGACCCGCCTCGGGCTCCAGCTCGATCCACTCACGTGAGGCCACCCCCGCCTCCCAAACCACGTCAGCAACCCTCTGGTGCACCCAGTACACTGACCCACGCCCCAATTTGAAGCTTGCAGCCCTCCCCGGCGAGATCCATCGAGGCCCGAGCCGCCGTCCGCCGGAGTGAAGGCCACCGTCGACGTGGAGCTCGCCGACGACCAACTCCACCACCCACAGGTGCGGAAGAGCCCTAGGAACCCGTAGGTACCATCCACCCCTCCTAACTCGCCGTGGATCGCCGCCGGCGACCACCGCAGCCTTCGGGCGCCGGCGCGCTCTGTTTTTCTCCCTCCAACTTTCAAACCTCACGACTGGGACCCCCTCGTCAGCCTCTCTGTTTTATTTGAACCGTTTTCTCTGGAAAACGCCTTCAGGAAAAATACGCTTTCGATCTGAAACATTTTTCTGTCTTTTTCGGCTTTGCCCCCTGGAAACTTTATGTTTCATTACAGACAAGTCCCTAGGCTAAATCTTTAATAACTTTTAAGCAGAAACTGATTTTTGATTGATTCTTTTTCTGTCACCTTTATTTTTCTGTCTAGTTTTTTATCATATTTATTTGAAAAATATTTGGAGCACTTTTTGTGCACACACGGTATTTACGTTAGTACGTATTTTTCTTGATACCGTTGATACCGGAGGAGGTGACGGAACCGCAAACTTCACCGAGCTAGACTCCGACTACTCCGAACCAGGCAAGCATGTTTGAACCTTTGATATGATGAGGGTTTTGCATGTTGCACTGAGTAGTTAGTTCATGGCATGATTATATGCATTTCAGTAAGTGTTATATTGCATGCAATGCTGATGCAAGTGAGCTTCGAAACTCCATATGTTATTTGATGTGAGTTTACATGAATCATGTGGTGACATGAGAGGTGGTAAGATGGCAATGTTGAAGCATGCCAGTCTTATGCCAAACCATTTAACTCCAGTGTCAACATGGATCAAGTCACGTTACCATCCATTTCTTTTTGTGCTATCACATGTTTTCTGCAAAGGATATGGTTTAGTAAGTTGCAAACCGCTTTCCTCGTACACACCAAATAGAGAGGCCGTGATGAGGGTTCCATGGCCCTGGATTAAAGCCAGTCATCCGGTCAGGGGGCATGGGTGTTTTCGGTTGGGACCGAGAGGGGGGCACCCCTTAGAGCGCGCGTATATAAATTTGATCCCATGCTATTCGAGGTTGTAGCCTCCCCGTCTCAAAGTTTTTCTTGAACGATGCCTAGGGTGATTCCTGGCATCGTGAGGTGGAAATGGGTGTGTACTGGTTAGATGTGTTTCTGCTGAAATACCGTAAACGGAACTAGTCCTTCGTGACTACTGGAATCCGTTGGCTGTGGTTAAATAGTACAAACTCTGCAGAGTCAAAATCATTCAAGTAACCGTATCTTGGTCATCGACTGTGTTCAACTTATCTTTGTCAGTGTCAGTCTCGGTGACAAAACTCCGGTGAACAAACATGAGTGTTAAGTCCGGCTAAATGATTATTCATCTGGATGGACTAACCTGTTTATTATTATGTGCTGAGTATTTCCTGTGAGTGATATATCTTCATGAATTTATTGAATATGAATGATGAAATATAAGCCCTTTTTGTGATGTCGCTCAGACGTCCGACTGTGGCACTCTTGTTATTTACTTTCAATATAAGCCCTTTATGTGATGTCACTCAGACGTCCGACTGTGGCACTCTCGTTATTTACTTTCAATAAAAAGCCCTTTATGTGATGTCGCTCAGACGTCCGGCTGTGGCATCTCTGTTATTTATTTTCATTATAAGCCCTTTACGAGATGTCACTCGGACGTCCGACTGTGTGATCTCTATTATTTACTTTCATTATAAGCCCTTTTGAGATGTCGCATAGACGTCCGACTGTGCCACGCACTGTCATTTACTTTTCAATATAAGCCCTTTTTGTGATGTCGCCCAGACGCCCAACTGCGGCATGTTAATTTATTTACTTCACCTTTCGAGGCGTCGCTTCAGACACCCAATCAGTTTTCAGTTATTTTATGGGGATTTCGGGAGGACTACCGCCTGACTTCCTTTTTATTCTACATGCCGTGCAAATTTATTGTTTGAGTGTGCATTGCTAACTGCTCATGGTGCATTGTGTTTGCATTTGTTATATCTTATGTCCGAACTGTCTTGCGAGTACATTCAAAGTACTCACCTGGCTTGTTGATTTGGCCAGATGTTGACGAAGGCGATCTCATGGATGAAGAGTACGATAGCGAGTCTGACGCCTAAAGGAGTCCCAGTCAGTCCCGTGCGATCCTGAATTTGGTCACTTGTATTATATCCGCTTCCGCTACCCGAGTAAATTCATCGGGCCTCACTTCGACGCTCGATGAGCTGCAAGATTAGGAGTCTTGTCATCCACACCACTATGACATATCCACCCCCACTTTTATTACGAGTTAATAGTATGCCACCACATCCTTGTGTCATATCCGCCCTTATGTAAAATGTTGGCGTGCCTGTAATAAATTGTTGAGCGACCTCAGCTCAACCCTGTATAATATTTAGTACTACTGGATTTCTGTATCAAGGATTTGTCTACCAGTAAGGAGGATTTTCCTATACTGGTCTATATAAAGATCGGTTGCTCAATAAGCTTTTATTGAAAAACCGGTCGTGACAAACTTGGTATCAGAGCCAGGCTGACTGTAGGAAGCCACTAGGTGCGATCGCTAATCGGTTATTAGCATAATTAGTGCTATTTTTAATATTTTGCACATGTAGTCATTTTCTGACAGTCAGCATAAATTTATGGTCTGACCATTCAGAATTTTTGCCTACTTTTATAGATGGTTGGCAACGACTGTGAGTCGCGGGTGTTCGCCAACGTACCTGAGGGGTTCGTCAAGCTCCTCACCTCCATCGTCAAAATCGCGATCGGGCCATCGACTCGTCCGGAGTTCACACTCTACCAGCACAAGATCAACGACAGTCTGCCGATGCACCAGGCCACGGTGCAATTCAAGGGAGGGCGTGTTGAGTTACGTCGCTTCCGGTTTGTGGGAAGAGCCATGCCTACGGAGAGGCATGCTATGCAGATGGCTGCCCGTGAGGCGATAGCTCGTCTTCGGGATGTCCTTCCTTCAATAAAGACTCGTCGCTACCGCTACCTCCCCTGCCACGTGCCATACACCTGTCACTATGCATTTGCTTGCCCTAGGGGAGAAAGGGATGAGGCCATTGAGATGTTGCTCGAATATCTCAAGGCGCTTGAGGCCGCTTTTGATAACCTTGTGGACGACCTCGTGGCTGCTCGCATGTCCGTCGTGCACAGCTGTTCCGCCAACAAGAGGGAGCTTCTCCATACATCTCCACCACTGACTTATGTCTCGTCCTTGGCATCCCACACACCTGCCACCCTCGCCACTGCTCACCGCCTACCTACTCCTGAAGAATTTGAACGAGTCATCGCCCCTACTCCAGTCAGAGCTGCACCACCTACCGCACCCGTACCAACTCCACAGCTCAGTGCTTCACGTCTGGAGCCTATTATTGAGGAGGAGGTTGAGTCTCCAACGCCACTGGGCCTTACCCTTGGCAGGCCAAGGAAAATCCTCACCATCTCCGACTGAGTGCGCCCAGCATGCCGTGCAGTGTGTTAGCTTGTATGATATGTTTATATGTATATAGGTTGTGAGAAGTAGTCTGTGTGCGCATCATGTAGGAACTGGAGAAGTGCACTAGCCTAAATAACATGTCAGGAATATGTACGCACATCCTGAGTGATGTATTGTATAATTATGCTTGTGTGTAAGATATGTACTGAGCGGTCCTTCTCCATGCGCAATCAAGTATTTTCTTGAAAAATGTTGGAATTCTTATATTTTATTCGTCTTGCAAAATTATATTTTTGCCACTCAGCTTTTCTCACAAGTTTTTCAAAAAAAATCCCCCAGAGCAGAAAATGTCTCGTCCTTGGACTCGTTCTATGCCAAGTCCGCCGGAAGAAAATTATGGCACGCAGACAAGCAACAATTTCACACAGGGACAATCAAGTCAGCAAGGCAGTGAAGCAGCACTTTCTCAAGTATGCCACCTTTATGAGCAGAGTCAGCAACAACATCGAGAAATGATGAACCAAGTCATCAATATGGGAAATCACCGTGGACCGTATCAGCAGCAATCCAAACTATCTGAGCTACAAAAGACGCGTCCCCCAACATTTTCTCATACTAACAAACCACTTGAGGCCGATGATTGGCTTCGGGACATAGAAAGGAAATTAATTATTGCACAGTGTTCAGACCATGAGAAAGTATTATATGCACCGCACTATCTCACTGGAGCGGCTGCATCATGGTGGGAGAATTTCCTACACATGCACCCCAATGAAAATGATATCACCTGGGAGGAATTTAAAGAAGGTTTTCGTGGGGCGCATATTCCCAGGAGTATTATGAAGCTCAAGAAGAGGGAGTTTGATGACCTCAAGCAAAGGACCATGACGGTGACTGAATACAACAGTCAGTTTACTCTATTGTCTCGTTACGCCAACGAAGAGCGTATGACTGAAAACAAGAAGATGGAAAAATTCCTGGACGGTCTGGCACCCGCGCTTAAATGCCAGCTGGTCGTACACACCTTCCCAGATTTCAAAACACTGGTGGATAAGGCTATTACCTTGGAAAATGAGCGACATAGCTTGTAGGATTTCCACAAGCGAAAAAGGGACCAGACTACACGTGCTCGCAACCATCGGAGCAAGACGGAATTTTAGAAAGGTGGGGCACCCAAACCCATGATCAATGTTCCACGCCCAATCAAGAATTTCCATGCAAGGGACAAGGAGTTCACATATCGCCCAGGCGTTACTTGCTACGCTTGTGGAGAAGAAGGACACTATGCCAAGCAGTGTCCCAAGCCAAGAAACTCAGCCCCCAAGCCGAACAACGGTGGCAATAATTCAACGCCCAAGCGGAACAATTTCAACCCCAGTAACAATCACAAGAAGGGTCACTTGAACCACGTGACCAGAGAGGAAGCACAGAATGCCCCGGATATCGTACTCGGTATGTTCCCTATCAACACAATACCTGCCACGGTTTTGCTTGATTCTGGAGCTTCTCACTCGTTCATTTCAAAGAGATTTGCTTTGCAAAATGATTTTTCGATGCTTACCTTGGAAAAATCCATGATCATCAAGTCCCCTGGAATTAAGCAAGTTACTCAGAATTACTGCCAAGGTGTGGTTATTGATCTTGAAGGACTAAAGTTTCATGCAAACCTCATTGTGTTGGAAAATAAGGGACTGGATGTTATCCTAGGAATGGACTGGTTAACCACCAATAAAGGATTTATTGACTGCTTCAATCGGACTGTGATTCTCACCCATCATCACGGGAAGACAATAAAGATTTCAGCTCAAGAAAGGCAAATGTCATGACAACCAAGGTTGAACAAGATCGACATCTCAGAGATAAGCAAAGTTCCAGTGGTATGTGAGTTTCCTGACGTATTTCCCGAGGAACTACCAGGCATACCGCCAGACCGGGAAATAGAATTCATCATTGAGCTAGCACCTGGAACCACCCCCATTTATAAGAAGCCCTATAGAATGGCACCCTCCGAGTTGATAGAATTAAAGAAGCAAATAAAGGAATTACTGGACAAAGGATTTATACGAGCCAGCTCCTCACCTTGGCGTTCACCAGTATTATTTGCCAAGAAAAAGGATGGGACACTAAGATTGTGTATAGACTTTCGAGTGCTCAACATGGTCACCATCAAAAACAAATATCCTATGCCAAGGATAAATGACTTATTTGACCAGCTCACACAAGCCAAAGTCTTCTCGAAAATTGATTTGAGGTCGGGATATCATCAATTAAAAGTACGGACAGAGGATATTCCTAAGACATCATTTACCTCAAGATACGGATTATATGAGTTTACAGTAATGCCGTTTGGACTGACGAACGCCCCCGCATATTTCGTCCACCTCATGAACAAAGTATTTATGAAATTTATGGACAAATTTGTTGTGGTATTCATTGATGATATTCTGGTATACTCCAAGACACCAGAAGAGCACGCTGAGCATCTCAGGATTGTACTGGGAGAACTAAGGAAACATCAGTTGTACGCCAAGTTCAGCAAATGTGAATTTTGGTTAAGACAGGTCGGTTTTCTAGGCCACGTACTTACCCAAGAAGGTGTTGCCGTAGACCTGGAAAAGGTCAAGGCCGTAGTTGGCTGGAAACCACCAGCTAGTGTAACGGATGTACGAAGTTTCTTGGGAATGGCAGGATATTACAAAAGATTTATTGAAGGATTCTCCACCATAGCAAAACCAATTACCCAGTTGCTCAAGAAGGATAAAAAGTTTGTATGGACCGAAGCCTGCGAGAAAAGTTTCCAAGAACTCAAAAGGAAACTGACAACAACACCGGTATTGGTTGTGCCCGACATACACAAAATCTTTGAAGTGTATTGTGACGCATCCCAAAAGGGCCTCGGATGCGTATTAATGCAAGAAGGCAAGGTAGTCGCCTACGCTTCCAGGCAACTACGAAAGCATGAAGAGAATTATCCCACTCATGACCTGGAATTGGCAGCAGTCATCCATGCACTCAAGGAGTGGAGACACTTTTTGCTTGGAAACCGCTGTGAAATATATACGGACCATAAAAGCCTCAAGTATATTTTCACACAACCAGAACTCAATTTGCGGCAACGACGCTGGTTGGAATTAGTGCAGGATTATGATGTTGGCATTCACTACCATCCAGGAAAAGCAAATGTAGTGGCAGACGCTCTGAGTTGAAACCCCAGCTCGGGCAACGACAGCCTACCAAATTTGAGGCCAGAATTTCAGCAGGAGTTTGCCAAACTCAACTTGGTAATGGTCACTGAAGGAAGTATGTCAAATTTGGAAGTACAGCCCAACTTGATAGAGCAGATCAAGGAGGCTCAGCGTGGACACCCCAGCATCGAAGGAATAAAAAGAAAAGTGAGTATGGGCAATGCCTCAGAATTCGTCATAGACGATAAGGGAATATTGTGGTACGGAGATAGGATTTGCGTACCAAATATAGAAGACCTTAAATAGCAAATTCTAGCTGAAGGCCACACTGCTCCGTATTCAATCCACCCTGGAGGAACAAAAATGTACAAGGACCTTCAGGAAAAAATTTGGTGGCACGGTATGAAGAGGGACATAGCCACGTTCATTGCATGTTGTGATTCATGTCAACGCATCAAGGCCGAGCACCAGAAACCAGTCGGACTATTACAACCAAACAAGATACCCGAGTGGAAATGGGACGAGATTGGAATGGACTTTATTGTTGGACTACCTCGGTCACGACACGGAAATGATGCCATATGGGTCATCACAGATAGACTGACTAAGGTGGCACACTTTATCCCGGTGAAGACAACCCACACCACTCAGAAGCTTGCCAGGCTTTACCTCTCCCGTATCGTCTGTCTGCATGGAGTTCCAAAGACTATAATTTCTGACAGAGGCACACAATTCGTCTCTAGATTTTGGGATCACCTACAACAGGCTCTGGGGACCCAACTAGCATTCAGTACAGCATACCACCCCCAGACAGATGGACAAACTGAACGGGTAAACCAAATTCTAGAAGACATGCTGAGGGCATGTGTCCTCACCTATGGAACCAGTTGGGAAGAAAGCTTGCCATATGCAGAGTTCGCATACAACAATAGTTACCAAGCCAGCCTACAAATGGCACCCTTTGAAGCCTTGTACGGGCGGAGATGTCGTACCCCACTAAATTGGTCAGAGACCGGAGACAGCCGTATGTTCGGCCTAGACATGCTCAAAGAAGCTGAGGAGAAAGTCAGGCTAATCTGGGACTGACTCAAGACAGCTCAAAGCCGACAAAAGAGTTATTACGATCGAAAACATCGTGGAGTCAGTTTTGAACCTGGTGAGTATGTGTACCTGCGAGTATCCCCTATGAGGGGCCTGCAACGATTCAAGGTTAAGGGAAAGCTAGCACCAAGATTCATCGGACCATTCTGTGTAGTGGCACGAAGAGGCACAGTAGCCTACCAGCTAGATCTACCTGAAGAATTGTCAGATGTCCACAACGTGTTCCACGTATCACAGTTGAGGAAGTGCGTGAGCAACCCAGAGAAGCATGTATCCCATGAGGACATTGACGTACAGCCAGACCTCACCTACAGGGAACATCCAATAAAAATATTGGAGGAGTCTGAAAGGAGGACCCGTCAGAAAACAATCAAGTTTTTCAGAGTTCAGTGGAGCAATCACACCGAGAATGAAGCAACATGGGAAAGAGAGGATTTCCTTCGGACAACGCACCCACACCTATTTGAGGATCAGCTGAAATCTCGGGGACGAGATTTTTCCTAAGGGGGTAGGTGTTGTGACACTCCAAAAACTTTCATTTGGTTTTCAGCAAACTCTTTGTTTGATTTGAAGGAGGCCACTCAAAATCCTTTAAAAAGACTCTCCTTCTCAAATATTTTCTCCAATGTCAAAACTTTTATTTTTGATCACCCTCAACCTTGATGTTTGGTTTTGAAGGCTTTTCATTGGTGTGGACTCATCACAATTTATTTTGAAAGTTTTTCTTTTAAAAAGAAATCCTTAGGGTTTTGGATTTATTCCTTTTATTCCAACCATCCTCTTTCACCATGCCTCTTGTTAAAATTTTCCTCCAAAACACCTCCCTCCACTTTGGGTCTAGTCAAGTGGCAAATCCTAGCAAGTCCAACCCATCTTGGATTTTTGTTCCATTTATTTTAACCCTAAAACTATTTCTGCCATTATTTTGGACCTAGGTGGTTTACAAAGGAAGTACCTGAATCCTTTTGAGTTTTGATCTCAAACCAACTCCTCTGGCTAGTCCTTAGCACCCCAACATGGATCCATCAAGATCCACTCTTCCACAGTTCAAAATTTTCAAGTTTTGCTCCCTGCAAGTTTGGACCAGATTCATCATTTTTGGTGAAATTCATATTTTCTCTTCTCCAAAAATTCTACCAAAAATCAGGCAGCCCCCAGGTGCAATGAGAGGCCACCTCACCAAAGACCAGCTCCAGAAAAATTACCCACATGCCAAAATCATTTCATCGAACACCTGGCCTGCACTGTTACTGTACATGTTCAGAAATTCAGTGATTCAGTTCGACAGTCAGTGTCGTTTTCTTCAGAGACTTGGCGTCGATCTCACCAGTGGACGCCGGCGCCTTGCGCACTGCTTCTCCTTCTTATCCAGAGCGTCGCACACTCTCTTGGACGGGCGCAGGTGTCGGTGGCGGCATGCCTCGCCGCCGTCGGCAACTTCTGCGGTGGCAGAGCCACCCGTGGCGGCCGGCAGGGTGCAGCTGCAGCTTTCTGCGCCGTCCAGCACCACCCAAACCACCCGAGGCCTCCGCGTGGCCGTCTGCTCCTCTGCGCGCACCGCAGCACCGTCGTCGTGGCCTGGCGAGCACAGGGCGTGCTCTCTGCCGCCGGCAGGCCCGCGAAGCGCCATTCCGTCGAAACCACAAAGCAAGCCTAATTCAACCGAGGTTAGCGTCTGAATGAAACCAGTGGATCACCACGCTGATGCCCAGCCACCTAAACCACCTGACCACCCACTGCCTCGCCGTAATCTTCGTCGACGTTATCCCGTTCGTGGGAACTGTCACGGGCCGGCTATAAATAGCCACCCCGAGCTCTTCTTCAACCAGCACTACTCCCACCACCTCACTAGAGCCCCGCCAAGACACCAGGAGGACCCCAAGGAGGTCTTCTCCTCCGTCTCCGGCCGCCCCGACCCGCCTCGGGCTCCAGCTCGATCCACTTAGGTGAGGCCACCCCCGCCTCCCAAACCACGTCAGCAGCCCTCTGGTGCACCCAGTACACTGACCCACGCCCCAATTTGAAGCTTGCAGCCCTCCCCGGCGAGATCCATTGACGCCCGAGCCGCCGTCCGCCGGAGTGAAGGCCACCGTCGACGTGGAGCTCGCCGACGACCAACTCCACTACCCACAGGTGCGGCAGAGCCCTAGGAACCCGTAGGTACCATCCACCCCTCCTAACTCGCCGTGGATCGCCGCCGGCGACCACCGCAGCCTTCGAGCGCTGGCGCGCTCTGTTTTTCTCCCTTCAACTTTCAAACCTGACGAGTGGGACCCCCTCGTCAGCCTCTCTGTTTTATTCGAACCGTTTTCTCTGGAAAACGCCTTCGGGCAAAATACGCTTTCGATCTGAAACATTTTTCTGTCTTTTTCGGTTCTGCCCCCTGGAAACTTTCTGTTTCATTACAGACAAGTCCCTAGGCTAAATCTTTAATAACTTTTAAGCAGAAACTGGTTTTTGATTGATTCTTTTTCTGTCACCTTTATTTTTCTGTCTAGTTTTTTATCATATTTATTTGAAAAATATTTGGAGCACTTTTTGTGCACACACGGTATTTACGTTAGTACGTATTTTTCTTTATATCGTAGATACCGGAGGAGGTGACGGAACCGCAAACTTCACCGAGCTAGACTCCGAATACTCCGAACCAGGAAAGCATGTTTGAACCTTTGATATAATGAGTGTTTTGCATGTTGCACTGAGTAGTTAGTTCATGGCATGATTATATGCATTGCAGTAAGTGTTATATTACATGCAATGCTGATGCAACTGAGCTTCGAAACTCCATATGTTATTTGATGTGAGTTTACATGAATCATGTGGTGACATGAGAGGTGGTAAGATGGCAGTGTTGAAGCATGCCAGTCTTATGCCAAACCATTTAACTCCAGTGTCAACGTGGATCAAGTCACGTTACCATCCATTTCTTTTTGTGCTACCACATGTTTTCTGCAAAGGATATGGTTTAGTAAGTTGCAAACCGCTTTCTTCGTACACACCAAATAGAGAGGCCGTGATGAGGGTTCCATGGCCCTGGATTAAAGCCAGTCATCCGGTCAGGGGGCATGGGTGTTTCCAGTTGGGACCAAGAGGGGGGCACCCCTTAGAGCGCGCGTATATAAATTTGATCCTATGCTATTCGAGGTTGTAGCCTCCCCGTCTCAAAGTTTTTCTTGAACGATGCCTAGGGTGATTCCTGGCATCGTGAGGTGGAAATGGGTGTGTACTGGTAAGATGTGTTTCTGCTGAAATACCGCAAACGGAACTAGTCCTTCGTGACTACTAAAATCCGTTGGCTGTGGTTAAATAGTACAAACTCTGCAGAGTCAAAATCATTCAAGTAACCGTATCTTGGTCATCGACTGTGTTCAACTTATCTTCGTCAGTGTCAGTCTCAGTGACAAAACTCCGATGAACAAACATGAGTGTTAAGTACGGCTAAATGATTATTCCTATGGATGGACTAACCTGTTTATTATTATGTGTTGAGTATTTCCTGTGAGTGATATATCTTCATGAATTTATTGAATATGAACGATGAAATATAAGCCCTTTCTGTGATGTCGCTCAGACGTCCGACGGTGGCACTCTTGTTATTTACTTTCAATATAAGCCCTTTCTGTGATGTCGCTCAGACGTCCGACTGTGGCACTCTCGTTATTTACTTTCAATAAAATCCCTTTATGTGATGTCGCTCAGACGTCCGACTGTGGCATCTTTGTTATTTGTTTTCATTATAAGCCCTTTACGAGATGTCGCTCAGACGTCCGACTGTGGCATCTCTGTTATTTACTTTCATTATAAGCCCTTTTCGAGATGTCGCATAGACGTCCGACTGTGCCACGCACTGTCATTTACTTTTCAATATAAGCCCTTTTTGTGGTGTCGCCCAGACGCTCGACTGCGGCATGTTAATTTATTTACTTCACCTTTCGAGGCGTCGCTTCAGACACCCGATCGATTTTCAGTTATTTTATGGGGATTTCGGGAGGACTACCGCCTGACTTCCTTTTTATTCTACATGTCGTGCAAATTTATTGTTTGAGTGTGCATTGCTAACTGCTCATGGTGCATCGTGTTTGCATTTGTTATATCTTATGTCTGAACTGTCTTGCGAGTACATTCAAAGTACTCATCCGGCTTGTTGATTTGGCCAGATGTTGACGAAGGCGATCTCATGGATGAAGAGTACGATAGCGAGTCTGACGCCTAGAGGAGTCCCAGTCAGTCCCATGCGATCCTGGATTTGGTCACTTGTATTATATCCGCTTCCGCTATCCGAGTAAATTCATCGGGCCTCACTTCAACGCTCGATGAGCTGCAAGATTAGGAGTCTTGTCATCCGCACCACTGTGACATATCCACCCCCACTTTTATTACGAGTCAGTAGTATGCCACCACATCCTTGTGTCATATCCGCCCTTATGTAAAATGTTGGCGTGCTTGTAATAAATTGTTGAGCGACCTCAGCTCAACCCTGTATAATATTTAGTACTACCGGATTTCTGTATCAAGGATTTGTATACCAGTAAGGAGGATTTTCCTATACTGGTCTATATAAAGGTCGGTTGCTCAATAAGCTTTTATTAAAAACCGGTCGTGACAGTTGTGTGGCGGCGGCGATGTCCCTCAATAGGAACAATGTCTCCCACGTTTTATCCCCCTCCCGATGGAGTGTCTAGCATCGTCGAGGACGTGTGGAGGTTTGTCTCCGTCGGATCTCGCGGGATTCGGTCGGTGCTGGTCTTTGGTGGATCTATTTGGATCTGGTCTTGGCTCATCTTTGTTTGGGTGTTTACAGGTTTGATGCTTTTGATCTACGACTTTCTTCATTGGCGATGGTTGCTACTCTGGTGCGCTGGTCCTATAGGGCCTTAGCACGACGACTTCCTGACTGTCTACTAAAATAAGGTTTGCCCGGCTCCGGTAAGGGAGGGGCGATGACAGCGGCGCGCATTTGGCTCGCTTCAGTGCCTGTAGTCGTCGCTATGTGGTACACGGACATTGTTGTAATTTTTATTACCTCTGTTGTTCTTTGTACTGCCATAATTGAAGATGAATAGATTGGAAGTTTCTCGCCAAAAAAATATCGATGTTTCTTAAAACAAAAACTATTGGTATAGTGTTGAGTTTTATATTGTTTTTTTGACTTAAAAGAAAAATATCTTTGGACTTTTTTTTTTAAAATGGAGGCGAGCCCCCGGCCTCTGCATCATGAAGATGGATGCAGCCATTTTATTAGAAATCGACTCAGTAGTGACAAAAAAGAGCTCGCAAACGAGCAAAACAAATAAGAAAATTACATGCTGACACAAGCAGCAGATACGGTCATATGTAGGATAAGCTCACTAAACTCATATCATGTTATGCGAGCGCCATCCGAACCGGTTGAATATAACCCGACCTACCATCTCTCATTAGTTGGTAAGTTTAACTTGCAATCAAGCTACTACTAAAACAAAGAACTCTGCATTTCTCTTATCATCTTTAGCTTCTAACTAACAACTTTAATATATTTTGAGACGCATTAGACACAATCGTGTCCTTCACGAAGAGCGTAGCAGCACCATAGGCTCCATCATCCTACCGATCGGTTCTATGCAGTGTTCCAGCGGTCACCGTAGCAATTAAAATCAGGTCCCGAAAGTGACGGTGGGTTTGGTAGCTCGTGCCCTGCCCTCGCACGCCTTCAAAGTGCAGTGTTCCAGCGGGCAAGGAACGAATCACCGACTGACCGAATGAACCTGAGATAAAGGCAACTACTATAACGCGGTTCATCAAAACGTCTGTAAATGTTTGGGTCAGTAGTATGCCCGAACAATTTTTGCCATTCAACAGTGGACATCAAATGTTCACGGACTAGTCCAAACCATAGAAATCCTATAAACCGAAACCAAGCATGGAGGAGTTTTAGAGAAGTCCAGACAGTCAGCTCGGCCCACTGTTTAGTTGGACCACATATTTTTTTTCTCTAGATCTACCTGACGCAGACCTGCAGCTCACTCCTGTTATCCGAATTTGATGACTACGGTTGAATGACCATCTAAAGCTGTCCGCAGACACGTCCGTGAACATTTGGTATGTACGTTTTGGGTGCATCACGTTGGAGTTGCCCTAAGCCAACCATACCAAATATCTCTACGCACTATATGTATGTTTCTTCCTTCGCACATACAGCTTCTTTTCACAGGTCAATGGCCAAAACTACTGGCTAGTTCGATAACCGAGATGCACATATATCGTCGGTCAAATCGGTATACCTCACTATCAAGAAAAGAGCTGCTCCACTAAGGAACGAAAGTGCGTAAGAAGATTCACCGTGTATCCTATGCAGTTAGGTAAGTGTTCCCATCGACCGTTCAAACGGATATAGTTTGCTTGCCAAAATGGAGCATAGAGAAAGGATGAAACTTCCTCTCGAATGAACTGAACTACCACCAGACCCTACACACTTGGAGAGTTGGAGTACGCAATATCTTGACTTAGGATAATTTCGTAGGTACATCGATCTGACGCTCTCCAATGCATGTTACGGTGGCAGCAACCGCAACACGATTTGTGCTTCAAAAATTCAACACGGCTGTCACACTTGTTTATGTTCACCTGTATTTACTACTCCCTCCGTTTGAAATAAGTGTCGTGGTTTTAGTTCAAATTTAAGGAGTATTAGTTATGGCCGAGTAGAATTTGTGTCAGACGAGGAGAGTGAAACCCTAGCTCGAAAAGAGAG